>NW_026571018.1:12594500-12627000 GCF_026225935.1 Boleophthalmus pectinirostris
GCTTCATGCGAAGGAGACAACACGAGCCCGAAGTAATCTCAAGAGTGGAGAATCCACATTTTCAGCATGGGCCATGCTCAGGCTGGAGTTGACTGGACCGAGGGAAGCGTGGTTTGGCTGTGGGCTGATCTTATAATGAAATCACGTAAAACCATACTTGACGTTTTCACGTTATAACGTGAAAATATCATGTAATAACGTGATAAATGCGTATCACGAAAATAACGTGATAATTTCGTATCACGTAAATAACGTGATAATTTCGTGTATACGTTATACGTTATAAAAAAATACCACATCACGAAATAACGTGATAATTTCATATCATGAAATAACGTGATAATTTCACGTTATAACGTGAAAAATATCACGTTATAACGTGAAACTTTTCACGTAATTACGTGATACTGAGCCGAAATATTTTTGGGGAGTGATAGCAATACACCACCGTAATGCATGCCAGGCGAAAAAAAAAAAAGAAAAGCATGCCAGGCTGTGACATACACGTGTGACGTAAGTGCCGACGACGTGAGCAGATCTGACCAGAGTTTTTGCGTCTTGGGCAGTGTAGATGGAAACGCTACGGCAGAGCGTATTCAACTTTTCCATTCTGGACAGTGGTTTCAAATTTTTGCATTTTTGAGCCCCAAAAACGCTGTCACCATCTAAACGAAAGGCACTTCCAATAAAATATTGTTGTTTTTACCTGCAAACGTTCTCATGTAAACATGTTGGAAAGCTTCATGGAGATACTATTGCTTTGCCTGGAATGCTCTCAGTATGGCATTAACCATAGCTATCTTCATTCTGGCTTATATAACTCAAAATAGTTTTAGAAATGTTTAGAAATTTGCATTCATTACTTTTTATAACTAGGGCTGTGGTCGACCTAAAAACATTCTTGGTTGCCTACAAAAAGGGCTGTTAGAAAAACTCTTAAAACCTTTCCATATCAGACCGTGTACCTGACCCAAACTGCACTCACAACACTACCGCTGCACAGGAGTTCATGCAAAAACAACTATTTACGAGGAAAAGAAGGCAGATTAAACTAATGATTCACTCCCTAATCTTCTGCTTGCACACTCCCGTTACTCTGTGCTGTTGTGCGTATCCAATCCACTTTATTTATATCGCACATTTCATAAACAAAACAGTTTCCAAAGTGCTGCACAATATAAAATACAATGGAATCATAAAATAAAGCGCTATTTAACTCCACTCATTAAGGCAATAAAACTAGTAAAATCAAATACATGAAAAACATATCAATAAATAAAAGAGTAAAATCATAAAAACAAATAAAAGACACAGCAGTCCACACAGCTCATGCAGTGGGTCTTAACGGGTGCATATTACACTATTTTCTCATCTGTTATAATGTTGTTTCCTCATCAGAAACATACCTGGAGTTTTGTTTTGTTTTACTGTCACTTGTTTAACACACAGACCCTGCATATTTAGGTTCTTCTCTCAAACAGAAAACACTGTGTCCAACCTTGTGATGTCATGTGATAATAAAAGAAGTGCTCCACTGTGATTTTTAAACTCTATACACCTTCAGTAGGATGATGTGGATGATTTCAGTCCATGTGAATGAAACAAAACTCATCTCCAGGTATGCTTGTGCAGAGGTAACATTAAAACATGGCAAAAAGTTCACAATATTCAGTGTAATATAGGACCTTTAAGACAAAACTTAAAACAAAGCATGCAGGGTCCCATACACACCCTAACAAAATACTTAATTGACAAATAGAAATTTTGGTTGACTAAGACACCATCAACCTCTAACCCTTTCCTGATATTTATTGGTCTTTTTGCAGAACTCGGGGATTGAAAAGGCGTTCCTGTTCGACGTGGTGAGTAAGATCTACATAGCGACAGACAGCAGCCCCGTGGACATGCAGACATATGAGCTGTGCTGTGACATGATTGACGTGGTCATCGACATCTCCTGCATCTACGGGTGAGAACAGCATGAAAGCTCTTTATCTGCGTCTCCTGCGGCCGGAATTAAACATGAGCCTCACAAATGCCACAAAAACACACAAAACACACGCAGGTACACGAGTGTACACGCAGGTCTGGTCTCACACAGCTTTATTTCACTGAGTAAATGTCACAAGAATTAGTGAGAGCTGTTCGATGAGCCAAACTGACAAACAAAGACATGCCTGAGATGTTAAAACTTTAACATCTCAGGCATGTCTTGAGCATGAGTCCTCTGGTGCCCTCTAGTGATCCGTGAGAAAATTATAAAATAAAATACCATTTAATTTCAGTGTTCTTCAAATTTCCTCTTGAGTATTTTCAATAGAACAGCATGAGAACCAACTGTAGGCTGTTTGGTTCCTGTTTGATCTGTTTAATCTGTCCATCACTTTAAAGGGCAGTGACTGCACATCGATAGCTCCAAAAGTGCCTTGTTCTAATTCTAATTTGCATTTGACTGATACTATAAATGGCCAATTTAATGCACATGGGAGACCACATACAAGGTAAAACAACAGACTTTCTCTTTCACAACACGTGTGCACTACTAGAAAACTCTCTGCAGCAGCTCTTGTTTTGGGGCTGTGTGTCCGCACACACAGAGGAGCAGTACTGCAGAGCTCAGGGTCACACACAGCGTCAGTGCACGTAAACACACACACACACACAGGGACATACGGCAGAACAGGGAGCAAACACAAAGAGCAGAGAAGAGGAAACAGGTGAGGTGGTGAGGAGGGGGGGTGAGGGGGCATGAGTGGCATGTGTCTCCCTGTGGCAAGGAGACTCCTCTCACACATGTGAATACTAGAGGAGAAACTTCATAAAAATGCTGAAATTATAGATTTAAGGAAGGTTTGCATTTTGAATATTTGTGATTTTTATTTTTTTTTTTTTTTGTTGCAGTACTGTATAGAAAAAGAGCTTTTGGTCTTAGTAATTAAGCATGAACAAATCCAAAATCCAGTCTTAATCCACTTTTTTAAATTGGAGTTTTGGTGTGTGTTTGCATAAGTGGTCTGCAGTTTGTGGTCCTTGGTCTGAAAAAAACAAAAACAACAAAAAAGCAAAACAGTCTAAATAAAGCGGTATCAGAATTTGTATCGTAATTTGCAGTATCAAGTCTATTCTTTAGTACTGAAATCAGGATTGAAATTTTTGGGACAGCACTACTCCATACTCAGTGGTGGTAAGTTTTATAGCCACATCTGCCTTGGGATAGACAGAAGCAAGACTGCAAATCTGCACCAGCTGCCGCTCCAAACACCACCAGTCACACTTTATACCACGTTCACACACATTTTCAGTCCAGTAATGTCCGATGTTGACAAGACGAATGAAGTTTGGTCATTGCACAAGACAGATATGAAAGGGCTTTGGCTCAGACTGACTTATTCATTAGCTGTAATTATATTCTATTATGCTGATGGTGCGTGCAGTTCTGAACTCCTTTCCAATATTTCATGTATATTTAAACTTCAAATTAGAAACAGATTTAACTATATTCACTCTCCCCATGATCCCTCTGGAATTCTGACCCGTCATTTATAACTCGCTCATTTGAGCGTACGGCACACGCTGAGCACCCACTCTCTCCGGTTTATTAAACATTTATTTTGGGACGTCTACTTTGTTCACGAGAATCCAAATGTCTTCACTGATGAAACCATTTTCCATTTGCGCTGCCATTAAGCACAGAAAGCCATCTCCGTCTCTGTGGGGTGCATTGACTTCATAGAGCCCAGCTGGAGTGAGTCAGCTTTATCCACTGACGAAAACTGCTGATGTATTTAGCTTCTCTCTCCTCCGCTCATGTCCTGCTATGGAAGAACCCAGTTTAGTCCCAGGGCATCCCAATTAAAAACACCCCCCCGAGAGAAAAACGCTAAAAGTGATCTGAGAGCTGCCAGCCGTGCTTCAGGTTTCCCCCGTGGATGACATTCTTAAACTGTATTATGGTCCGCTAACTGTATACAGCGTGAAATTTACATCGGTTTTAATGCAAGCAAACGCCTATGTCTTTTTATCATTATTAACAAGGCAAGAAAGTAGCTTCTCTGAACTAAACTAATGCTTTTGTACAACTGCTGTAACAAACATTGTGGTATAGATCGTAAAAAGACAGACTAGCAGTATACAACGGAGAGTTGTAAAAATGATGCACAAGTTCCCTCAAGCCGAGAAAGGCAATGTCTCCACAGCAGGTATAAACTAACGAGGGTCTGTCTGGAGCCTATAGAGGACGACACCACCGCAACAAGACACAAAAAACACTTCTAAATTAGACTCGAGCTTTTGTTATGGTTCTAATTAGTTACTGTGATGAGTTTATAAGCACTTTTCACAACTTTCAGAGCAGGAGTTTTGCCGTCACTGTAAAGCAGAAAATTTGCATGCTAGCAAGCACTTCCTGATTATTGGTCAATAAAACATGCCGCTGCAGCAGACATGTTTTGACCTGAGAGCTGCTTGAACTACCATAGCCCATGATCCTTTGCTTCATTTCAGTGCAGACTACAAGAAGAAATAACAGTTCTAATCATTTTTAAGTCTTAGTTCTTTGGATTAAGTCTTGTCACGGCATTTTAAGAGGAAAAATCTGCATATTCACAGTTTTGTTAGCCTCCATAAAATATCGCAATAAATATCGTAAGGTGAGATGCATATTGTGAAAATATCGTACCAAGAGATCCCTATTCGTGAGCCTCCCCACCATATAGTGAGCTTTCCCATGATCGTACCGTGAGGTTCATACCGTGACGATATCGTATCGTGAGACTTGGATATCGTTACACCCCTAATCTTTACTCATGTAACTCAACTTGAAGTATTGTAAGTATTCAGAATAGAGATAGATGATATATACTATAGGTTCACCCATATATCATACATTTTCCAACCTATACCGGTATTTAGTTGCTGCATTAATCTTTATTTTGATGCTTTAGTGCAATGATGGCATCCACAAAATCAGATTACACTGCTCTATTATGGGTTAGTGACTCATTGATATTATTAGTAAAAAGTAGGGGTGTACAAAAATATTGAAATATCGATATGTTGTTTTATGTGATGATACAGTATCGATATCATGGGTTGCTGAATTTATATATTTTTGGTATATTTTACTCAATTATTTTGTTACAGCGCTACAGTTTTGTTGCTTGTTTAGAGGAAGGAAACTCATTTATTTGACATTTTCACTGTTTTGATGATTAAAATGAGCTTTTTCATATTAACTTTTAGAAACTCGAATCGAACTTGAATTCGAAAGTGCACTGTATCGAGATATCGTATCGTGGCCTATGTATCGAGGTATGTATCATATCTGCAACTTCTTATAGATGCCCAGCCCAAGTAAAAACTATGGGCAGTATTTATTTCAAATCATATTTATTTACATATTTGGGGAAAAATCTGCCCTACATATCAGCCCAAAAATATTGGTAGAGCTTATCGGCAATCGTTTTTTCTCGATTCTAAACCATTAGTACTGGCATCATCATGAAAAAACCCAAATTGGTTGATCTCTAATTCAGAATGCAGTACTCTGATTGGCCCAGGTATGAGAATATGTGAAAAAATACTGTCATTAAATACATTGTCATAGTTTTCTTCTCAACACCGAGCAGGCCTACATTTTTGATTCTTTACGTATTGTTTTAATTTGAATAATTTAAAATTTTCTATGAGAAAACTGTCCAGACTAGAGGTAATGTAGAAGATGAGGATTAGTATAATGTAGTTACAAATGGCACCAAGGATCAAGGGAGATAACATGGTATTATTGTACGGGGCGCTCAATTTAAAGGTATTTTGTCAGATATCGTATAGTTTTGTAAGATGATAGCATAATAAATCCCTGAGCAGTGAATAAATGAATGAATTTTGGAGAAGCTAAAATTGCATTATTACATTTTACGCTTTGTAAATCTTCTATATCTCCGTTTTGATTCTTGACATGCATTGATAGTCTCTGCTCTGATCCATGAGTAATTTTAGCTCACCTTTTTCAAACCAAAACAGAAAAACATCATTTGTAAATATAATAAAGTACCTAAAAATATCTTCACTACAGACATTGCTTCTCAGATCTATAGCGTAATAGCGAACGAGTTTTCCAGAGAAAGCTTCAAACAGAGATAAAAATGCAGCGCTAACATGCTAACTAGCAGACACAGCCAATTAAACAGACATTAAGCACTTTAAAAGTAGGTCGATCAATATTAGCTCCAGTGGAGTTTGTTTTCTTTGAAGCTAAAGCCATCTGTACGTGCGGTTAAACATTAGACAGACACTTTTCAGCACAGTGCATAGTCAACCGGAGAAACCCAATAGAAAAATGCATCAGTGTCAGGACTTCATCTGGTCTTGGCTATTTTGTTTTCGCTGCTTACATTTGTCTGCTAACTGCTAATTGATGAGTCTATATTTCATTAAGCAGTTGTTAGCCTGTTAAGACGCTAATTTGCGCTTCTAATGCAGTCTAGATGTTAGCTTGTGTTAAGTGGTTTTGTTTTTGTTGCCAATTTCATCAATACTGGCAGTTGTGGGCTTATAGTTAATATAAAACGGACTTTTATGAACAACAATGAACAGAATGTAAAATAATTATCTATATTATGTATTTTAGAATTTCATACTAAATACTTGTAAAAAAAAAACATATGTCTTTTTAAGTGTTCTGTTTTACGCAAATTAAAACCTGAAACTGCCAAGAAATACAATAAATTATTCCCAAAACTGGTGTTGTAGTCAAGACCGCACTAATCAAGACCAAGACCAGTCTGAGACCACAGAGTCCCGAGACCAGGACAAGACCGAGACTTCTGAGGGTTGAGTCCAAGACAAGACCAAGAGTTTTAAAGGAGGAGACCATGGCCCCTCGAGACCAAATCCAGACCATCTTTGTCATTTTTCAACATTTATTTATATTTTACGGTTATTTTGGCACATATATCAATGTTTTTTATAAATCTATCTCCATTTTATCACTCATCGAGTATCAGACCAAGACAAGACCGAGTCTGAGCGCCTTCAAGACCGAGACAAGACTGAGTCCAAACCTGGTTGAATCTGAGACGAAACCAAGACTGCAAAAAAACGGTCTTGAGTACTATGATGGATTTTTACTGCTGAAAATTGTTTACTGACAATTTTTAACAATTTTTTACATTCATGTCTTAGAGAGATAAGCAGAGAGCAGTGGGCAGGGATAGGGGGTAAGTGAAAATAGAAATTTTCTGAGTGCTCCCATCTCAAATGTAGAACAATAAAGAATTCCTCAAACATGAATTAATCGATAAACACTTTGAGTAAGATGGTATTATAACTGTTCCAACATTGCCAAAAGCTCATAAAGTAAACAATTATTTTCCTTCTTCTTCTTCATTCTTTTTAATTTATTTATGTATTTTTATTGTTTGTAGACCCTTGGGCCCTGTGCACTTCAAACCCGAGCGCAGCTTTAACACGGGGACTAACATCAGAGTGGACAGATCCTATAAGCGATGACACTGATTGGAATAACAAAGGCGCGGGGGCAGCTGCGGTCAACAAAGGGAGCGTGCCGTGTGCAGACCCCGCCTCGGTGAAGACGTTAGAGGGGAGGGAGCCGTGGGTGGGGTCAGGGGTCGCGACCTCGCCGAGCGACCCCCGAGTCATCAGCACACTTAACCCCTCATCTGGGCTGACCTCCCGCTTGTAGACGCGTTTCCTGGATGAACAGCGCTGAGACGGGAGCTTAATAAACTCTGTGACAGTGGTCGAGAAAGGAAAGAGTGGATAATTTATGGAGGAATTGATTAAAGTTGGAAAAAGAAGAAGGCGTTTTGTGTGTGTTTGCGGTGTGCACGCAAGCATGAACTGTCGTATTGATTTTCGACCGATTTAAATAGCTCTGGTGTCATTATCACATTAAGAGATTGGTGTAAATTGTTAAACACTGAAGAAATCTATTTTGATCAAGCAGATATTTTAAAAAACGCGTAAACTTAGGGCCCATATTATGCTATTTTCTAATCTATGTTATAAAGTTTTGCTTTGTTTGAGCTTTCGAGATGTAAACAGACTAATAATAAAAGGTTACGGAAACGTGTGAATGAAACAAAACACAACTTCAGGTCTGTTAATGTGGATTTATTAAGTCTTAAAGCTCAATTTAGGATCTTTAATAAGCAGTGAACAATGTATAGAAACCCTACTTTTATTCTTTAGTTACAATTTAGTTCTTGGTAGTTTCAGGTTTTGTATGTTACAGTACATAAATCACTTTTAAGGCCCCCAAATAAACATATTTCAAGCACAGATATGATATTTTGTACCACTGTTAAAGCATTCATGTTATCAAATCCAGTGCCACTACTTCTAAATCTGTTTACGTAGTATTTTTCTACTTCATCTCATCAACTGTAGGAAAATCCAGACCGATAATTTCACCATACATCTGTAGACACACACGACATCTAATATACAAAACAAATTCATTTAAGCCGACCATACATTGCGGCTGAAATATCATAACGCAGAGGAATCCTCGTGTGCGTCAATGTCAATTTATAAAAATGCGTACATGTGAAATAACGTCAATCAGCGGTTTGAGTATGACAAATGTTCGCCTGCCATTTTCGTTTCACAATAAAATCAAATCAAATGGCAAAATGAATATGAAATGAAAATGAAATTGATTTATCAGTGTTTTTTTTTTTTTTGGGCTTATCCTGATGCCGATGTTCAGATAATCAGATGTTCAAAATTCCAAAATTCTCCAAAACAACAGTTGTGAAGATTAAAAATGATAAATTGATTCACAAAAATGCATGGAAAACCCAACAGAGAGCAACAACAGTTATAATATTGGCTGTAGCTATTGAAAAAAAAAAAAGTACATTATAAATTTTCCATAAAAAAAAAATCTGAATCAGAATTTATTTGTCATTTCAGTATAAAAAATGCACAGAATTGAAACACTGCTGGTCCCTCACTTGTATTTGAGCAAAATGTGTCAATTCACTGTTTGATAATCAGGAAGTGCTCATTTGCATGCTAGTTATTGTTTGCTTTACAGGCAGGGCAAAACTCCGCTCCGGTCTGTAAGAGTTACGAAAAGCATTTATAATAACTCAGATGCTCAGAACGCATAAATGCAAGTGAGGATTAAGTTGGTCTGTTTTTCATGTTTTTAAGACAAAAAATATCAGTTCCAGCGCTTTTAAGACCGAGAAATACTCTTTTTATTAACACGTTTTTCGCTCTTAAGAAATGATTTGAAGGAGGGAGTCTGATTATTATCCAAGCGCACTTATCACTGACCATCCTCCATTTTCTTTCTTTTTTCTCTTAATCAGACCGTCGCTGAAGCAAATGAGATGCTCTCACGTTTTTACCAAGACCCACACTGTAAAAATATTCAAAGAAGTAAGAGACGTATGCACAGTAGGATTAGTTCGTCAGGATTTGGGGCATGTCTGTGAGCAGGGATAGTAAATGTGAGACTGCATGCTAATAGTGATTTATTGTGTTTCACTGGTATGTGCTCTGTGAATGCTTATGTATGCATTTTTACAATATTAACCAATGTCCTATAGCTGAATACAGATGAGCTGGAAATGAAGTCTCTGACAGTGAATCAATGAAGTTACTGTATGTAGTTTCAGTATATTCACGGTATTCTTGAGTATTCTTTAGATAGGAGAATATCATTGTTAATGTACGTATGTGCTTTAAAGTCATGTTATAATGTTGTTACCAGAGGTGGGGACTTGCAAGTCGTGACTTAGACTTGAGTCAGACTTGAGTCACTATTTTTAGGACCTGAGACTTGACTTGATAAAATGGACCACGACTTGGGACTCCACTTGGACTTAAAGGTCAATGACTTGGGACATGACTCGGACTTGAGAAAAGTTAAGAAGCACTTTTACATCTGAAATATTTCTATTGTGACTGTAATGATTCACTCTAAAATCTTGTCAAGACTTTTAAAAAGGAAAAGGCTGCATTTCTACAACTCTTATATACTCTATAAATACATATAAATATACAATTACTTTTTAAGTACAATTTATCTTGGTATCTATTTGGTACTTTGGTTTGAAGATTTGCAGTGAAATGAGGCTCAAAGCAGACGACTTGGACTTGACTTGGACTTATGGGCCAGTGACTCGAGACTCGACTTGGATTTGCCTGTATTTGACGTTGGGACTTGACTTGGACTTCAGGTCAAAGACTTGAGACTTACTTGAGACTTGCAAAACGACAACTTGGTCTCACCTCTGGTTGTTACCTCATCAAAAACAAACCAGGAGTTGCGTTTTGGTTCGTCATGCTCTGTTCCAACTTGTGATGTCATGTAGTGTTAGTTTTCAAGTTAACAGCAACTTTTTACCTTTTGTTCAGCAGAGATTGGCAATTCCAGAGCTGTAATTATCCAAATGATTCTAGTGAAGGTGTGTGGAGTTTAAAAACACACTGGAGCACTTCCTATATTCTGTTTGAGAGAAGAACTCGGCTTAAATATGCAGAGTTTGCGTGTTCAGAGTGTGAATGAAACAAAACACAAATCAAGGCTTTGCATTTCAAATTCAACACAATATATAAACATAAAATACAGTTTGAAATAATGCATGCTGCTTGCAAATTCCTCAACTACTTCTACATTTTGACACAGTAATCAGGAACCTAAATGAAGTCATATTGTTCAACCCAAAGCTAATTATAAAAGGACTGGTGCATAACTTTCATGGTCTGAAAACAAATCAACACTTTCAAATAAATTAAAACATTAAAACAATGATAATACTTCTTTATAATTCTGCCATTTTCATACCAGAATGTTTCATAGCGTATTCTTCACTGTCCACCTGTCTCCACATAACACACCACATTTGTATTTTTTTTTTCTCTGCAAAATTTTCAGATTTTAACATTTTAATTTATCCTTTTGAAAACTGAAATACAACCACACAATCCTTCAAAATCTATTCTGTTTATACAATTGATAATTACAGCTATTGTCAGACGCCTCTGTGTAAATTTGTGGTAACTAAAAAGGCGAACTCTATTAATATTGTTAATAGTAAAAGTTAATAGTGATTGTAAGGGCTGGAGTCATGTTTTGTTTCATTCAAACATTTAAGACACAAATCCTGCATATTTAGGCCGAGTTTTTCTCTCAAACAGAATACAGGAAGTGCTCCACTGTGTTTTTAAACTCCACGCACCTTCGCTAGAATCATTTTGGATAATTTCAGCCCTGGAATCGCCAATCTCTACTGAACTAAGAGTAAAAAGTAACTTGAAAAGAGCTTCATGACAGACAGCATTTTGAGCTTTGGAGATGTAGACAGACTAATAATAAAGCGCGTAAATGAAACAAAACACAACTCCTGCTATGTTTTTGATGAGGTAATAACATTATAACATGGTTTAAAGCTCATAAGAGTCAGTTTTGTGTAATATAGGACCTTTAAAATCAATTAATTTGCATTGTGAGGTGAGTGAAGCTGGTCTCTAGTGATGGTGTGGGCAGGCAGGGGACAGATGGTCAGTGGGGCATACAGTCTGATTTAAAGGGGGTTTATTGTTGGGGATGAGGCTCCATTGTTTGTGACACGAACGCGAATAAACAGCCCCACACCTGAGCGGACTGGACCAGGGCAGAGAAAGACGAAGAGGGGAGCAGATGGTCCAGTCTTACTCATTTTCTAAGGGTGTAATGCAGCAGTAAACAGGTGACTCAGAGGACCATGCACCCATAGCCCCCCCCACCCATAGGCCCCTATCATCACAGGCCTAGTAAGACTGGAGTCACCCTGCGCAGGCCTTTTGTCTGCGGTACATTAATTAGAACATGGGACATTTCCTTTTAAACGTGTTACAGTGATCAAACTCCTTTTTACGGTAATAAAGAGAGTAAATGAGGTGTTTTCATTAATATTTTAAAACGTTTAGTTATTTTTAAAAACTACTACTGCATTTAGATATATATTTATAATAACACTTTCATTAATTTTGATTATTTAGATTTTTTTTTGTTTGTTTGTTTCTTTAAATATTTGTGAATAGGTAATTTTATGTTTTAAAGATTTATATTCTGTATATTTAAATTGTTTTAAATCAACTAAAAACAAATCCATGAATTAAAAATGAAAAAAATAAATAAACAAATAAATAAAAACAAAAAATATAATAATAATAATAATAATAATAATAATAATAATAATAATAAAATAATAATAATAATAATAATAATAATAATAATAAATCTTTGTTATTTAAAAAACACAAAAAACAGAAGTATATGTATTATGATGACCAAACTTAACTATTATTTATTATTTAAAATCATTTAATTTGATATCTAACACCAACTCTGCCCAACTAATGGTAAAAAACTGTGTTATCCTGTATTGATTTTAGTAGTTTCAGAACCACTGACAAAACAAAACCGATTCTTTTCACACACACATACTTTAATTACAAGTCGTTTCCAGTCTTTGCTGCACCGTGTAGCATATTTTTACAGCTATCCGTGGGTTTCAGTATGATTAAAAATTTGAACCAATGCCATAAAACATTGCAACTTTAGAATGGGGAAGACTCATGAAAACATCGCGTGAAACAGGAAGCTAAAACCTCTGAATATTACACTTAGAACAGTTATTCGCTAATGACATCTCCCACTCGCCCACTACAGCATTGATTCAGCACAGTCTTGTTTATTTGTTGTCTCCAGTGTAACAGGCAGGTTCATTTAGACAGTCAAAGCTTAATAGACCTGTGATTTCGCTCATTGATTTGGTCTAATCAGGTTTTCAATGATCCCCAACGGGCTGTCAGGACTGCGAGATTCAGATGACGTCACTACTCTTATTATCATTTTTTATTTTTATTTTTTTTGTAATATAAGAAGTTAAAGGGACTCTACCCGGTGGTTTTCCATGTAGCTGAGCAAATTTAGTCGTGTCCCAGTACAGATATCAGAGTTTCCCATTAAAAGAGTAAAATATTGGCATAACAAAAACATCACTTTGTTGCTCCTTGTATTATCATTAACATAAAAAAGTAACTACGCTGTTCAAAAAGACAATAAGTGGCATTCAAACTCAACAAATCTGAAAGAAAACGAGTCATATATCAAGTAAAGTACAACCATAGTCTGGACAAAATCTATGGGAAACACTGGATAGATTATATAAGTAGCTCTTAAGGTCAAAATAAATCTTCTGTGATCTGTCTGCATCTACTTAGAAGGTATTTTATTGTATTTTTATTGTCCGTTAGTAGCATGTAGTAGTATTAGTAGTTGTAGTTGTTGTTGGTATTACCATGAAACAAAAACTAGGTCAATTCAAGGCCTTCTCTGCCAGCATAAATAAACAAAAGTGAAATTATTTCTTTGGAAAGTGGTGCCATTATGATTAATACCGCAGGTTTGTGGACCAAATTCCAAATAAATAATAATAAGTTTCAACATTTGCATATTTCTTTTTTGGAGAATTTCTTTCAAAAACGGTAAATCTCCCATGGAGTTATAATGGGTTGGGCTCCATCTGAGATTACGACATAGTGAAATTCATCATGAAGTGCTCGTCTCCATGGAGATGTTATTGCTTTGTCTAGAATGTTCCACAGTATAGATATAAATGCTACATTACAGTTCAGATCTGTGGAGAGTCTCCCCTATTCACAGAAGGAATTATTGTATTTTTTCAGCGATAGAAACACCCGTAATGAATAAATACTAAATGGATATGTTTTAAAGTCATACTGTGGAGCATTCCAGGGAAAGCAAAAATATTTCCATGGAGACAATTAGGTAGCAGACCCTCCACCAGAAATGTTACGCAGTAGTGTCATAGTACTTGAGAACGGTCTTGGTCTCGAGACTGGCCTAAAGACCATTTTTTGCTGTCTTGGTTTCGCCTCAGACTCGACTACGTTTGGACTCAGTCTTGTCTCAGTCTTGAAGGTGCTTGGACTTGGTTTTGTCTCGGCCTTGAAGGCGCTTGGACTTGGTTTTGTCTCAGTCTTGAAGGAGCCTGGACTCAGTCTTGTCTCAGTCTTGAAGGCACTTGGACCCGGTCTTGTCTCAGTCTTGAAGGCGGTTGGACTCGGTCTTGTCTCCGTCTTGAAGGCGCTTGGACTCGGTCTTGTCTGAGTCTTGAAGGCGCTTGGACTCTGTCTTGTCTCCTTCTTGAAGGCACTTGGACTCGGTCTTGTCTCAGTCTTGAAGGTGCTTAGACTCGGTGTTGTCTCAGTCTTGAAGGCAGTTGGACTCAGTCTTGTCTCGGTCTTGAAGGCGTTTAGACTCGGTGTTGTCTCAGTCTTGAAGGCAGTTGGACCCGGTCTTGTCTCAGTCTTGAAGGCAGTTGGACTCGGTCTTGTCTCGGTCTTGAAGGTGCTTGGACTTGGTCTTGTCTGAGTCTTGAAGGCGCTTGGACTCTGTCTTGTCTCCTTCTTGAAGGCACTTGGACTCGGTCTTGTCTCAGTCTTGAAGGCGCTTAGACTCGGTCTTGTCTCAGTCTTGAAGGCAGTTGGACTCGGTCTTGTCTCGGTCTTGAAGGCGCTTAGACTCGGTCTTGTCTCAGTCTTGAAGGCAGTTGGACTCAGTCTTGTCTCAGTCTTGAAGGCAGTTGGACTCAGTCTTGTCTCGGTCTTGAAGGCGTTTAGACTCGGTGTTGTCTCAGTCTTGAAGGCAGTTGGACTCGGTCTTGTCTCAGTCTTGAAGGCAGTTGGACTCAGTCTTGTCTCGGCCTTGAAGGCGCTTAGACTCGATCTTGTCTCGGTCGGGGACTGACACTCAACCAGTGATAAAATGGAGATAGACTGATAAAAAACATTGATATATATGTGCCAAAATCACTGTAAAATCCGAATAAATGTAGAAAATTACAAAGATGGTCTCGATTTGGTTTCAATGGGCTGTGGTCTCTGTCTTGTCTTGATTTCGGCCTCTAAAAGTCCCGGTCTTGTCTCAGTCTTGGACAGGTCTTGGTCTCGATTAGTCTGGTCTTGACTACAACACTATAAGGCAGTGGACCTTTAAGCCATGTGATAAATATTGCAAGTTAGTGTTTCCAATCTCAAAGAAATAATGATAAGGTTTGTAGATTTCTTTTTTGGAGTATTTCTTTCAACAACAGTAAATCTCCCGTAGAAATATAAAAGGGTTGTCCTCTATCTGAGATTACAACGTCATCAAAATCTAGACCCCATCTGCTCCCAGTCTGACCTTACCAAATCCACTTATCAAAAAAGACACTGGTAAAGACAAAATATATAGCTTTTCAGTTTGTCACAGTCTATTTGCTGTGATGGATTGCCGTACAAGCTCAAAACAGCTGAAAAAGTCTTAGTGAACATGCGGAGAGAGCAAAAAGTTAAAATAGAAGGATGAGACAGAGATTGAGGGATGGTTACGAAAAGCGAGTTGGTACGGGGTTTGTTTTATCCCACGGGTCACTGAACACATCGTCTAAGGGAGTATTAAACGCAACGGGAGCAGCTGCACCTAAGGGCGACACCGCGATGGAGAGCACCCAGACAATCCCTTGAAGAAGAGGAAGCCATGACGAGTCCAATTTGAGGCAGACAGATTACACCAGCGGAGGAAAACAACTCCATTTCCCAGAGTGCACCAGGGTTCAAAATACAATGTAGTTCTGTTTCGAGGTGGCTTCGGGCACTTAACAAGCCAGTCATAACGCAGCATGTGTACGTTTTTATATTGTCATTTTCAACCTTTCGGCAACCAGCATTTTTCATTTCAAGATTTCCTTTTACAAACTTTTCTAGCCGTGTTCAATTTGTCTAAAAAGGTGCATTGCGTACATTTTCTGGTGAAGGGTCCGTCAAATGCTTTTCTCCATGGCATTGTTATTTCTTTGTTTGGAATGTCTCACAGTATGGCATTAAACCTTTCTAGCTTCATGGAGACCAAACCAGACCAAGTTACAGGTCAGATCTGTGGAGAGGCGACTCTGCTCACAATCAGAATCCCTGTTTTTCTAGGTATTTTTGAGCTATAAAACCACCTGTAATTGAATAAATGTAGGGTGGAGCTGTTTAATGTCATACTGTGGAACATTCCAGGCAAAGCAATGACGTATCCATAGAAACAACAAGCAGGTGACGGACCCCTAACCGAAAAGTTACACATTGCACCTTTGAGATTAGTTATTTTAATCGTCATTCAGTTTGAAAACTGAAACACACTTGTCGTAGTAGAGCAGGTGTTAGTTTTATGATCATACTTTGCAGTAACATCACGCTGGGTGGGTGTCCTACATGCGTGTCTATTAGCGGAATGTTCCAGCAGTTACCATGTTGACGCAATGCACACATTGGCAAACACAGGTCGAAAATTTTTTAAGACTGAAAACTCAAAAGAAATTGCTGAATGGGTTTAAACAACACATTTTCAGCGAGGGTTCATGGTTCTGTTTAGGTGTTTGATTTTCAACAAAAAGGTGAGAGTGACGAACTGAAAAACTGCACACAAGTCAGCTCATATTTTGTAGTTCCAACCAAGATTGTGTTCAAATAAAGCTCAGATTAAGTCTAACTTGAGTAACTTGAGTAACAGAGCATCAGACAGAGCAGTGTTATCTTCACATCTCCAGGAAATGTTGACGACATCAGCTGCAAAGTATCAATATTGTAATTTTCAACCTTTTCAACCAAGATAAACAACAAAAATGTCGCCTAATTGATTTCTTAATACATGTTGGCACATTTTCACCCTTATTACAAAATGTATTCTCAAAATGTAGTGAAAAACACAAACCACACGACCTTTGACCTGTCACGCCTGGTACGGAATGATCCTAGATTCAATTTCTCTTTTCTTCAGCCTGAAAAACATAAAACTCCATCTGTATCTCCATTGGACTCGTAGGTCACGGCTTGCCTAGGTTCCATTATATTACCCATGGCTTCGGAGTAACAAGGCTGCCAGATCTAATAAAACTGATCAAATATCATAAAAACTGTACGACGCGTATACGCCTGTCCCACAAAGAACGAAAGACAGGGGTCGGAGAAGAGGGCCAAAGAGAAACTAATGAACTTATCTTATTATTCAATAGATAAGGACCTTCTAACACCTATGAATTATACATGAAGAAAGGGTTCATTTAAAGCAAGATCAATGGAAGTGATAAAGAGGTGCAAGGTACAATCCATAGACTGTAGATATACACGGACATTGGAAAATTGTCATCGCTCTCTCTGTATCTGTATTAACCTGCTCTACATGACCCTGGTGTTTTTATTTTGCTATTTTGTCCATTAATAATCCATTAATTTCTTTTCCTAATATGGGCTTGGTTCCAAATTCGCTCCTATAACCGTGACGTCACACTCCCATAGTTCACTTATTCATACAAGACCACAAGAGAACTGCTATTATTTTGTATGAAAATGTAATTCTATTGTATAAAATAATTTGTTTTCTGTATCATTGTTTTACTAGTATTGAGTATTAAGTTTGGGTGGTAATACGGTATTACAGTATCCAGCGGTATCAAAAAGTAGGAATGGTATAATTTTTTTTTACCGTCATTTAAAAGCTCTGCAGCACAAAAGGACCTAATATATATTATGATTTATTGATACCTAAATTTGTTTGCTCAGCACAAATGAACGTGTGGTTGTATTTTCAGTTGAATGATTTCACGATTTAAAACAACTAGTGTCTATAATAATAATAAATAATAAATATATGTTCAGTTATTTTCATTCCGTTGTCACGTGAAAGCTCATAAGGGAGATCAAGACAAGATGGCAAGTCAAGGCCGCAAGAGAGTGAAATCTTGAGAAGATTTAACGGTATGAAAATTTAGATACCGCCCAACCCTATAGAGTATCGATATTGAGTTTAAGTATTGTTACACTCACCACGTTTACATTATGTTTTTAATCGCAAATTTAAATTGTTTGGAATTAAAATATTCTAATTCAAGTTTACATGGACACAATAATTCTGAATTGAAGTTTACATGGAAAACACGTTAAGTCGCCTTTATTTATTTCCGCTCATCGTCTGGGGGTCAGGATGGGTTCTGATTGGACAGGGGGTGCATAAATGTTTTTACGTCGACCGGAAGAAAACACACTTCAGCTGCTACCGGCTTTTTTATCATTTCAGTTTGTCGTTACGCCACGGACACAAACATGATACAAACTTTTTTCGCAGTTGTTCCGATGATAATGAAGCCACAGGTCGAGAATTCTATCATAACTCTTTTACGTCTGTCAGCTGAGGAGGGAAGAGTGTCCGAGAAGGGAGGAAGAAGACAAACTGAGTCAACGGCTGCTCTACTTCAGACCCACTCCCGCATCCCGCTCGCAAATCCAAAGAGCAGTGGATGAAAGTCTGAAGCCAAGACTGACCCAACGAGCGTGCGCTGGACGACTGGAATTATTTTTAAGAAGAATAAACGTTTACATGTTCGAGGAATAAATTAATTTGGCTTTAAAATCAGAATAAACAATGCACTTACTTCGGAATCAAGTTTAATTCTGAATCATCATTTTCATTATGAATTAACTGTTTCTTCGGAATTTCGGAATATAATAATTTTTATTCGGAATTAAAGCTCTCATGTAAACACGGCAAGTATCTGATGAAGCAGCCAGTATGCCTACACAGGTATTTCTGAAGTTACAGCACTTTGTTAGTATTTTGAACACGTATTTTCAAAGTTATTTAAATAAAGCGCACGGTGAGGCTCTGACAGGACCAGAGGAGCAGTAGTTTGTGTAGTGCGGTGAGAGAGAGACAGAGAGAGAGGGGTCCACGGGGCGACCACAGCCTCACTGACATTTGTAGACACTTTAATAACTGTATTAAGATTGGCAGCCCAACTCACCGTGCCCCGCTCTGATTACCATAAAGCTATTTATTAGGCTGATTTCCCAGGCTGAGAGCTGCACGGGTCGAGAGCGCGCCGATACTCTGTGGCTGGGTGGGTGGGGAGACGTGTGGGGGGGAGTGGGGGGCTTGGTTGTGGTCCGGGTTACCATGGAAACAGACTGGGAGCGTGCGGGCGACAGTGACTGGGAATAGCGGACGTCGTTTACAGTCAGGGAGAGAGGCGGTGAGGAGGTCGGGGGTCAGATATGGATGTGATTAGGACTTTTAAATGAAGCACTTGGAATATGAATGGGGAAGCAAAATATTCAAAACACAAGTCTGAAATCCAGAATAATCTTTGTGCGTTTTTGAGTTGTCTGAAATGTCCACAGCATGGTATTAAACTCGACTATTTTGGCCAGGTTACAGGTCAGATCTCTGGAGGGGCGATCCCTCTCACAGAAAGAATGAAAGAATGTCCTGTAATTGAAAGATCAAGATCAAGATAGATGAAATGGCTGCAGCACTGTGGAACATTCCAGGTTAGAGTTAGGGTTATGGGCTGGGTGATATGGTCCAACAATAAAATCACTCCTGAACATTTATGATTTTAACCCCTTAACGCCTTGAATTTTATATAGATGTATATATAAAAAATGTTTTGTGTGTGTTTCTGCCTTTAAGTAGGTGGTAAAGTTAGTTGAAATTATGAATTTGACTATAGCAAAAATAAATAAATAAATGAATATAAATGTAGGTATGTTGCAAATTTGCAACAACTAGAAACAAGTGCTTGCCAAAGGTTTCTAGGAAGGTCCTGTATATGCACTAACCAGCATCGGGGGAATGCAGCTGCTATCTCGGCTTATATCTTGATCCAAACAGTCACATATTTGTGGCAGTCGCCATTAAGGGGTTAATTGTTTTTAATCAAAGTCAGAGCAGAGACTGCTGGTCTTTCAAAAAGGGGAAGCTCTGTATGTTTTCATTTTTATCATATGCTGTTCTTTAACAAATAGCTGCCTGCAGTTTATATTTGTATGGAGATCTATCTGCAGAATAACTCTGCTTTGTAAGAAACAAAGCCAGGTAGAAATTGATAATAATTATGATATGAATCCTCAATTTCACAATACATTTTTTTCTAAATATGAATTATTAAAAACCTGAATTAATCAAAATAATTGTATTAATCGCCCAGCCCTAATTCTAGGCAAAGCAATAAAATCTCCATGGAAACAAAGTTCCACAGTACATCTTTAAATGACAATAGTAAGTTTGTGAGGCTCAAACCTTTACAGTGTTTAGATTCAATAAACCAGAAACGTCTTGAGAATAGTTTGTCAACATTAGCTTAATACTTGATTGGATTGGATGGTGATTCTTAAAAAAAAAAATCCATGCAAACTCTTCTCTAAGCAGAACACTCGGTCCTACAGGCGGGCAGGTTTTCAGATCTCATGTTTGCCCACATTTCACATACAATTAGCTTCATTAGCCCTAGCGGCTTATTAGCATGGTCGTGGCTGTAATGGACGCTCGCTGCTCAGACTAGCTGGAGGTCTTCATTAGCGTTAATCAGGGGCTCAGTGTCGCCCACAGCGGGGGCCCCTGACACATCGGCCCCCCACACACACTTATGTCACTCTAATGCACTGTGCAATCAGACCAGTGATTACAGAGGGGCTCCAGAACACATGCAACCTGATACAGGTCATTTTCAGCTCAAATGGTGAAGTGTGAATGTGATAATGTGATAATAATTGAAGAATGTGTCATTCATCTCATTTTATTCAAATGTGTGTGACAGGTTAGACTGCTAATTTCACAAAAACATGGTTAAAGGTCCTATATTATGCAAAATGTGCTATTGTGAGCTTTTAGACATGTTATAATACTGTTACCTCATCAAACACATACCTACAGTTGTGTTTTGTTTCCTTCACACATGTTTGAGTAATCTTTACTTATTAGTTTGTTTACATCTCCAAAGCTGAAAATGCTCTGTTCCACCTTGTGATGTCATGAAGTGGTAAGGAGAAATTCAATAAGTCAACTGGACAAACGTTTGTTAAGGTCAAAAACGTTTCACAGCTGCTTCTTCAGTTCTGGTCAGACTCTGGTGGACACTGCGTTATATCTGCCTACAGGGAGGAGCTAACTACATTGAAACTACTCTGAAACTAACACTGTACTTGTTTACACTTTCTGTTTGTTATCTAAGCCTATTCATCTGTACTGAGTGTGGAGTCATATTAGCAGAGTCATTCAGACCAGTAATGAGAGTTTTCACATCTCTGGCCCTTCTCTTTGTTTGAGGATGAAGTTATAGATGGTAGATAGATGATATCTGAGCCCTCCATTTCTGTCCAAGGAAGGATTGTCTTTCTTAACTAAAATAGCCTCTTTAACCAATTCTTTTCTCTGGCTAAGATCTGTACCTCACTATCCTCAAAGGAGTGACCTGTGGCTTTTAGGTGGAGATGAACAGCAGACTGAGGTCCTGTGCTGCTCTCTCGTCTGTGTTGATACATCCTCTTGTGAAGTGGCTGTTACTACCTTTTACCTTTTGTTTAGTAGAGATTGTCAATTCCAAGCATGAAATTATCCAAATGATTCTAGTGAAGGTGAGTGGAGTTTGAAAACACAATGGAGCACTCCCTGTATTACCACATGACATGACAAGGTGGAACACAGTCTTTTCATCTTTACGAACTCAGACTAAATATGCAAGACTTGTGTAAATGAAACAAAACACAACTCTGGGTAACAAATCTTGCCTATTTTTTCCAGTTTTATCATTTTGGAGAACTTCCTGGCTGAACTCTTCTTGGTCCAGTTGTGTTAAAACAAAACTCAGATTAAAGTCTAATTTGAGTAACAGAGCTTCAGACAGAGCAGAGCCTACAGTTGGCATCACACCCACAGTGAATGCCAATGACTTCAGCTGCAAAGTATCTATAGAACAAGAGAGAAGAGTAAGATTTTAATCAGACCGCATTAAACCCGCCAGTGTCCAAGGTCAGTTCATTAGATTCTGAGTCCTTCCGTGTGTTATACATGCTGTAAGTATCTGATTCACTTATTAAAGCCTCTATGATCCAAACACACTTTATATGCAGGGGCTTTAGTGTAATCCTATCAAAATAAGCTTCATTTCCACAGTAATTATCCATGTCCAGAACTAAGCGAGCATGCGTTCACAAAGCGTGGACTCAAGTTTTCAAAGGACCATTTTGCAACAATCATCGCGTAACAGGAAACGTGGCCAAAATCTGCACGTATTTATCTAGTTAAAGTGCGTATGACAGGCTTTGACGATTTGTTTTACTCCAAACAAGAGGTAATTTGTGAGGAAAAGTTGGAAAATGTGTTGGAAGTAGAGAGTTTTATTTTAGAGAGTTCTGTATTGAACACTTTAGGGAGAATTCTATACTAACTTTTTTGACACTTTAAGCATTATTTCAACAAGATGAAGGTGTTCTTATAATTTTATTTGTCAAATAATAGTTTTTTTGTACATTAAAGGAGTTTTGGCTCAGTGTAAAACATGGTTGCTATAGGTAACAAGGTGTGATGGTATCCGTAGGCTCTGCTGTGTCTGAGGATTGTTAAATCTGAGTTTTATTTTAACACAATCTGACTAAAAAGAGCTGGTTTAGTTGGAACGACATCAGGTGAGATGATTTGTGCTGTTAAACAAGTCTCTCACGCATAAAATTACAATCACAAGGTAGATAGCATTACATAAAAACGTTTTATAATTCGCCACTCTCACCTTTTTGTTGAAAATGAAACACCTTAAACAGGATCACGAACGCTCATATTGACACCTGAAGATGTTAAATTTAGATCGATTTATGTGTTTTTTGTCTTGAGTTTTCAGACTCCATATATTAAAACGTTTTGGCTGTGTTTGCTAAAGCGTAACCGTGGTAATTACAGAAACATTCCACCAAAGAAACACATGTATAACACCCCCGGCTCAGTGTCACTGCAAAGTTTTGATACTGTGCACCTTAGTTTTGCCAACTTAAACAAACTTACACTTAGACAAACTTTATTGATCCACAAAGGAAATGATTTGGACACAGTATTCCACACATCACAATAAATATAATAACAAAGAGTGAAATAAGTGGTAAAAATACAAATTGTACAGTATATATATGTCATGGTGTCAGGTGTCTCTTCTCTCCGTGTCCCTGTAGTTTCGTCTCATCTCTTATTCATTCTTATCCGTGAGTTTAAGTGTCACAAAGGCGGTTCTGGCCCACTTCACACTTTGTATTTGGGTTAGGAGCTCACTACATAAGCTGCGGTGCGTCATTCTTATCGTATTGGGGTTTAAGCCGTGAGTCCATTGCCATAAATCAATAATAACAGTCGAACAAATGAGGCGCACGGTGATGTCATGGAGCAGCCAGCGGCCAATCAGGTCACACTTCAGCAAACTTTTATTTTCATGCATTAGACACACATTTCTGAACATATGAAAGACGTTATGAGTTATACAATTTCTAGATTTATTTGTAAATTAACAAAAATGAAATATAATGACTATATTTAAGTTTTTTTTTTTTGTTTTTAACCAATAATAGTTAGAAATTTAGATAACATAAGTAATAATGACTATATTTATGTTTTTTTTTTTTTAGCCAATAATAGTTAAAACTTTAGGTTACATAAGTAATTGATGCATTTTACACTATAAAAAAGAAACCTACATAACTAAATAACAATATATTAAATCATTATTTAACCTACAAAACCTATAAAAATTCATAATTGATTTACTTAAATTCCAAAAATTGCAATAAAAAAAAAAAATCTACATTTAAGGTTTTTTTTTAGACAATAATAGTAAAAAATTTAAATAACATGAGCAATTGATGCTTTTTACACTATAAAAAGAAACCTAACTAACAATATACTGAATAATGATTTAACCTACAAAGCATATAAAAATTAATAATTGATTTACTTAAATTCCACAAATTGCAATTATTCAAACTAAAATACTATAATTAAGTTTTTTTTAGGCAATAATAGTTAAAAATTTAAATAACACGAGTAATTTATGCATTTTACACTATAAAAAAAGAAACAAAAATAACTAAATAACAATATATGAAATAATGATTTAGCTGACAAAACCTATAAAAATTAATATTTGATTTACTTAAATTCCAAAAAATGCAATTATTCATACATTTATATTCAGTTGCATTTTCTTTTTTATCTTACCAATATATATATATATATATATATATATATATATATATATATATATATATATATATATATATATATATATATATATATATATATATATATATATATATATATATATTTTTTTTTTTTTTTTTCATTTTTAATAGTAAAAGCTATTCTCTCTGTCTATCCCTGACCCTTACATATGTACAAATAAGTTATTTTACCATTTTAGTTGTCAGTTTTCATTTTCGTTTCATTTTCTAGCCAAGTTAAGATGACTTGAATTAAGAAATGATCATGATTTGAGTAAATGTCAATTGACAAGTAAAATTATCTGCCAGTGGAATAAGACTTTTTGTACTTAAAATATGAAAATGCATCTTGCTACACTTAAAAGAAAGAAAAACTATAACTTTTTGCACTTAAAATAAGAAACAAAAGCGAATGTTGCCTGAATTAAGAAAAACACACTTATTCCATTGGTTGATAATGTTACTTGCCAAGTTGAATCAACTCAAATAAAGTAAAATGTTCTTAATTAAATCATTTTAACTTATCTAGATATTGTTTGTTTTTTGTTTTTTTTTCAATGTACAATATATTTTCTTTTTTTTAAATTTTTTTTCATTCTCTTTGTTCCCCTCTTTTTATGAGCACTTCCTTTGTTTCAGACAGCAGACAGGTAAACCCATGAGATCAGGAAGTGATGACCTTATATGGATTTGACACGGTGACATCACAGGGTGCTATCGCATCATCAGCGGGCCTATAGTCACAGATGGGGTCACCTTCACCAAACAAAAGCCTCTTTCTGCCACCGATGAAATGAACAGGCCCCAGAGTGAGTCACAGCCATGAGGTCAGATATTTACATACGAACGACCGAGGCCTTTAATCATTTTGACGGACAGATGTTTTTCAAATAAAGTATCGGTAGATCTCCAGTATATTATGAGTATTATGAGTATGTGATAATTAATATGTTTACTGGGGTTGTCAAGTGAAATTCTGATACTAATTGATACTTAAAGTTGTATTGTGTAACTTTTCTGGTGGTGGGTCCGTCAAATGTTTTTCTCCATGGAGATGTTATTGCTTTGTATGAAATGTGTCACAGTATGGCATTAAACCTTTCTATCATCATGGAGACCAAACCCAGCCAAGTTACAGGTCATATCTATGGAGAGGCGACCCCGCTCACAGTGAGGACGACTGTTTTTTTTTTGTTTTTTTTTAAAAGTATTTTTGAGTTATAAAACTATCTGTAATAAAATAAAAATAAAGTAGAGAAGTTTAATGTCATACCGTGGCAGGCAGAACAGTGACATCTCCATAGAAACAAGCAGGTGACAGACCCCCAATCAAAAAGTTACATAATGCAGCTTTAAACTAGTATCAAAACTAGATAGATACTAAAAAAGTTGCTTTCACAGGACAGAAATGAGCTTTTCTTAAATAGCTTTAAGGATTACACAGATATAAGACCACATGGTAACATAGAAAAATGTGTGATTTAATGTTGAAAATCACATTCTGTTGTCTAAAAAAAGCGTAAAACAACCAGAAAGTTCATTGATTAAAGGCTTTAAAGATTACAAAAACTAAAATCTTACCAAGTTAAAATGACTTGAATGAAGAAAATGTTATATTGGTTTGAGTACATTTCACATGACATGTAAAAAATAGAAAAATAACGACTTTTTGTACTTAAAATATGAAAAAAAAAAAGAAAAAATAACTTATTCTATTGGTAGATAATTTTACTTCTCAAGTGAAATCTATTGAAATCAAGTTAAATGTTTTTTAGTTTCAGAAATACCTCGTGGTTCGAACAAGAGGGAGTCCACACATATTTAAAAAGGTTTACCAAAATAGATATTTATTTAAAAACAGGATGCAAGCTAAGTTGTGGCTGCATGGTGGAGGCTGGGGTCGTAACAACCTAGATATAACGTTTTGCACTGATTTGGTATTTTGTAGCTTCAGAAATGCAAGAAATTTTACATCTTGGTTGAATAATTAACATAGTAGATATATGCCTATATACTTTCTACTTAAAAGTTTTATTTTATGTTTTACTTAAAGGTGGACTGTGTAACTTTTATAGTTTCTGGTTTTAATTGTTCACAGTTTGGTATTAAACTAATCTGTCTCGCATTTATTCAACTACAGGAGTTATTTATAGCTCAAAAATATCTTAAAAAAACAGCCATTCTTGTTGTAAGTGGGGTCGCCTCTCCACAAATCTAACCTGTAATCTGCAGAGTTTCCATGGAGATTCTTAAGTTTATGGTCGTACTGTGGAACATTCTAATCTCATCTCCATAGAGACAAGTTACACAGTGCACCTTTAAGCCTTTTTTATTTTATCATGCTCTGGCTTAATATATATAAATATTTTCTGGGTATTTTTGTAGAAATATATAATGTGTTATGTTGCATTATAAATTTGTTCAAGTAAAAGGTATTTAGTCCTGATTTTGTGCAGTTTTGTGAGTGAAGCAGTGTAAATAAAACTACAAATTGTTTAGTTGCAAGTTTGTTAGCCTCATAGTGAAGCAATTTAAGAAGTAAGATGGTCTGAAAAAGTTTGGTGAAGATGTAATTCTCTCTTCACGCTTTGGAAACGTGCGAATGACGACTTCTGGTGTAGTTACAGACACTGGGCATGTACGATAATGACATCTAGGTGAAGAAAACTGGACCATTTTCTCAGTTTTCCAAGATTTGCTACTTCCAACAGATCCCGCCGGAAATCATCATCCGCATGTTTCCAAACTTCTTCTGGTTCTGTGACGTAAGCGTGATTTAGAGCCCATCGGAAGACTATATAAAACATGAAAGATCGAAACAGGGATCCCTAAAATAACGACTTTCAACTTCCAACTTTCAACCCTCAGTGTGGAATAAAGTGAATGCAGCCTGAAAAACTTGTTAAATCAGGTTTAATATTGTTAATTTCATGACTTCATTTTGCGATCGTACCTAATTTCACAAACATAGAGTAAATCCAGGGCCATATCTTGAAATTACAGCGATGTTTTGACGAGGAAAACAAGTATTACAAAAATCTGTTCAGAAAAAAGTTGAATCTCAAATTTTCAGAGCATCAAAATGAAAAATTGTACTGAAATTTGTTCTGCAGGGTTGATTGTGATATTGCTTTCACCTCCAGGTTGGGTTATAATGAATTAGGGAAACAAAATAAAATGAAAATGAAACCCAAAATCTCGTCTGAATAAAAGTGGTGCAGTGGTGTTATCGCTTTCTCTCTGTCCCTGTATTCTTTGTTCTGGCCTCTGGTTTATTCATGTGCGGTGGGTGTTCATATTTATGAGTTTACAAAAACACAACACACAACAGATGGAGCAAAAAGTCAGTCTGGGCCACCAAAAAATTTTGTCTAAATTTCACTCCACTAGATTTTTTAAAATATTAAAATCACTTGGCAGAAAATAAACAGAATTGAATATGAATGAAGAGACACAATGAGAGAAAATGTTAAAACATTGGATCACATTGGGGAAAAAATCAGCAACAATAGACAACTGATTTAGTTTTATCTGTCTAGTGATGGAGTTTATGGAAATTCCTTTTACATTTTAAAGGTCATATATTACACAAAATTTACTTGGCGACTAAGGTTACGTTTATATGACGACGGTCTGAACAGAAGACGCAAAAGTGGCGTTGCGTTTTCACTTTTTATTCTGCGTTTTGACGAGCGCTTTCAGGAGGAAATCTGCAAAAGTGTGTGGAATTCGATTGGGTATGTATGCCAGATTTCTGTATACTGTATGTATGTGACATAAACACGTGCACGACGTGAGCAGATCTGACCAGAGTTTTGCGTCTTGGGCAGTGTAGACAGAAACGCTACAGCAGAGAGTATTCAACTTTTCCACTCTGGAAGGTGGTTTCAGATTTTTGCGTTTTTAGGCCCCAAAAATTGCTGTCACTGTCTAAACCAGGCATGTTCAAACTATGGCACGTGGGTCAAAAGCGGCCCTCAGACAAATTTTTCTTGGCCCTCAGGCTTCCAGTTGAATTGGCCCAAATTACCTTGTATCAATATTAAATTTTTACTGCAGGTTTTTTTTTTTTAAAAAAAATCTACCTTGATAAAGTAAGTAAGTAAGTAAGTAAGTAAGTAAGTAAGTAAGTAAGTCCACATTTATATAGCGCTTTTCACAGACATTTTTGTCATAAAGACGCTTTACAGAGCATTACATTCAGCATATATTATTCATTCACTCTATACCTGGTGATGGTAAGCTACTGTTGTAGCCACAGCTGCCCTGGGGCAGACTGACAGAGGTGCAGCTGTCATGCCAATCAGTGCCAACGGTCCCTCCGACCACCACCATCGCTCACGCACACACCACTTTCATACCAGATAATGTGGGTGAAGTATCTAGCCACTAGCACCAGTGCCATGGACAGGTTCATTGATTGATTGTATTTAATTGACCTCGACTATTAACTGTTCTTGGAGAACTGTGTAGCATGTTTTGGGATGATGGGGGAAACCGGAGCGCCCAGAGGAAACCCATCCAGACACTGGGAGAAACATGCAAACTCCACACAATAACTCCGCCAATAAAGCTAGTCTTTAATATTTAGTGTGTGGTCTTAAGGATCTTTGTGTGAATAAAGACTCATGGTTCATTCTAACGTGTTAAACATGTACATATTTCAATTATTCGCTGTATTGAGCTCCAGTCTATGGTCCTCGATCAGCCCTGTGCTTCGTCTGTATTTAGATATAACTTTATTTGTTCACATTTTCAGTTTAGAACAAACACTCCCAAACAACAACAATAAAAAGAAAAATAAATAAATAATAAATAAATAAACACTCTTTGTTTAGATATGTGGCCCTTGATGAAAAAAGTTTGGACACGCCTGGTCGAAACGAAAGGCACTTCTGATCAAATATTTTGTTGTTTTTATCTGAAAGCGTTCTCGTGTAAACAGGCCCTTAGGATTTGTGCGTGAATGAAACAAAACACAACTCCAGGTCTGTTTCTGACGAGGAAACAAGACATTATAACATAGATCAGAAAATGGGTTACTATGAACCCTTTAAGTATGAATCGTATTTCCAATATTATTAATACAATACATTTTCATTCAAGTCACTTTTTATGTTTTCATTCTTTGTATGACTTCAAAATAACTCGCTATGACTGAATCTGAGCAGGTTAATTTTCAACATTTCCCATTTTAAAAACTCAATAATAATAATAATAAAAAAAAAAAAAAAAACAAAAGCAAAAACATTAAGCTCCACCTTAGTATCTCCATTTATCACAATACCAGTGAAGCCCACATGAGGGCGCCAGCTGAAAACGAGAGTATTTCTCTGTTCTCTGTTCAACTATCTGTCTCACTCTCCCTCTTTGTCTCTTTCATTTGCTTTCTCACTCCTTTTTCTTTCTTGCTCGCATTTTCTCTGTCTCCTTTGCTCTTGCTTTCTCTTCCATCATTCTTTCTCTCTCTCCTTCTCTCTCGCGTTTTCTTAGTCTTTCTCTCTACCTGGGTCTTTCTTTCCTATTTCCTTTTCCTTTCCTTTTTTTTTTCTTTGTCCTTCTTTCTCCTTAACTACCTCTTCACACATTCACATTGTTTCTCAGTCTACCCTCTCTCTTTCCTTTCTCTTTACTCCATCTCTCTCGCTCTGTCTCTCTTTCTCCCTCTCTCCTCTCCCCCTCTCTCCTCCCCTCCACTCAGTTTTGCATTATAAAGGCAGCAGCAGATGAAAGTAAATGTCAGGGTTAAAGGGCTGCTCTAACAGTCAGCCTCAAACTCTGCACAGACTCAGACTCGGAGGAGAGCAGGAGGGTGTGACCGTTACTACAGAATGACAATAATAATCACATTACGTTACATTATTTTCTGTAGTATTCAGTCCATAAAGTGGTGTGAAACAAAAATATATAGTTTCCATCAGAGACAATGACGCCCCGTTGTCGCACTTGGGATTCCCGGTAGGCTTCTATCCCAGCACTATCCAGCTTTAAAGGTCCTATATTACACAAAACTGACTCTTTTGAGCTTTAAACCATGTTATAACCCAATACTAAGAGCGTTTGGATGGAAAACTAAACTTAGATTCTTCAGAACTCCTTTTATTACATGTAAATTTGGTGGGGGATCATTCCCATATATTCTGGGATTGTCCTAAACTGGCAACATTTTGGAAGGTTGTGCGAAACTGAAAACTGTTTGGGGATCAAAATTATATTAGAGTCATTTGTTGTGCTGTTGGGAATTTTTCCAAATATCATAAGAGCAAATATATGTTATTAGGTTCTTTTTTCAGACCAAGAGTTTGTTTTCATACGAGTGAGAGTGGTCACGTGAGGTTGCTGTGACGGGAACCGGGACGAGGGGGCTTTTTTACTCTCACACACCTGGGATACTGTCCTGAGGAAGTCGGACTGCAGATGGCGCTGTCGTCCTGCCTCCACCGGTAGGAAGACAGCGCCAAACCCTGTATAAATCAGTTGACCGAACACGTCACAGGAACATCACATGACATTCTGAGGAAGACGGCAGGGAGCAGTCGAAACTGTCAGGTATGAAAACAAACTCCTGGTCTGAAAAAAGAACCCAATAACATAAATTATCAGAAGACCAAATGAACCTCATTGGACTAGAAGAGCAAATAGATGTTTTCGCTTGCTGAAAATTTTACTCTTAATTGCCAAAAAAAAAGATAACTGTGTCCTGGCTCAGGCTGCTTCCCCCCTCAATTACCTGGTGGAAAAGTAAAATAAAGGATGTGTATCTTTGCAACGTTACAAATGAAAACAGATTTATTCATGGACAAATGGTCTTCAATTCAAGCCTGGATTTCAATTGGATGACTATCTATTATAGGATTTTTGTGTGTATATGTGTGAGTAAATGAGCAGACAATGTGTATGACTGCATCTACACTGTAACTTTACTGTCATTTTACTTTTTATTGTATTTTATATATTGAAATAATCGCTCCTATTCATGAAAATGTAAAAACGCCACATCTAATATATAATTAAAATGGCGAAATGCAAAACAAAACAAAAAAAACATATGTGGAGTTGTGTTTTGGTTCATTCACACATGTTAAAAGCACAGTGGAGCACTTCTTGAATTACCACAAAACATCACAAGGTCAAAGAGAGCGTTTTCAGTTCAGAGAAGAACTCTCAATATGCAGGATTGTGTGTTAAACATGTGTAAATGAAACAAAACTGGAAAATGTAAAAGTGGCAAAGACGATCTTGCAGGTCGAAACGCGTTGACTTCCCTTCGTGTAATAAAGGCCTTTTAATGTATTCAGTCGAAGTGTCTCGGGTTTGTCCCTTTCCCACTTTTACATTTTCCAGTAACTTTCTGTTTAAAGATGACTGTTTTAACCCTCGGAAAGCACCTGCACTGCAATATTTTACTCTTTTATGACCCGGTGAAGCGCTCTTACCTGTTTTTCTTCATCTGACAGCTCCAGGTTTGTTTGCGATGAGGAAACAACAGTATATAGATCAGAAAATAGCGTAGTACGGGCCCTTTACTGTGTTCATTTTTAAATGATTGAACTACTGGTTTAAAGTTATAGTATAGTATAGTTACATAGCTGAGGACATTATAAAGTATGTATGATATTTCCAGGCATTATATAGAATTTTTTGTGTACTGCTTTTTTTGACTTGAGGCATAATAAGCTCAACCTTCAGCCTACACCTTTTCGGTCAGTGTATAATAATGTCAGAATATACCTGTGACCGAAATAACTTAATCAATCAAAAAAACTTTTGACCATGTCTTTTTAGCTCGTGTACATCAGTAGGTCTGTTAGATCTGACAAAATCATGAAGAAAACGTTTGCCTGAGCTCGACAAGAACAGTGTCATGGGTCTACGGGTCCCTCTAGTGGTCACAAAGCAGAATCTCACCCTCTCACTCAGTCTGTCATGATTATCTGAGCACAATAATGCTTTTTTTTTTTTTTTCTCCATTTTGCCCTTTTAATTATTTATTAGATGTGGCATTTTTACATTTTGATGAATAGGAACAATTATTTCAATATATGTGCATATTAATAACAGTCAATAAGTCACGTGGACAGCCGGTCTGCACAAAAGAAGGAGACAAAGACCCCACACAGAATCCCCCAGAGAAATACTGTTCAAGCAGAGCCCAAGGCAACTGCAACTACAGCTATGGCCACTAGAGGTCAGTATAATATAGGACCTGCATTTACATCTACACGGGTTTTTGTGAATGAAGACCACTATTGACTTGAAAATGGAACACAAATAGATAATTAAACGTATTTAAAATGTGAAATTGTGAAATGTATTGCTTAATAGTAATACAGGCATAATAAAAAAGAAACAAAAAGAAACGTGTATCTGTTTTTATTAAAGGTCTGGTGGAGGGTCT
>NW_026571018.1:12632000-12994500 GCF_026225935.1 Boleophthalmus pectinirostris
TGCCAAAAAAAAAAAAAAAAAAAGGCCATGATAACTTTTGAGGATTGCCTCATAGGGCCAGTTCAAGTGGTGGAGGGCAGAGAGGCTGGGGGGCCGGTCAAAAGGGCTTTGAGGGCCGTAATAAGCCCGCGGGCCTTAGTTTGATGACCCATGCGCAATGACTTCACAAATCTGATGTGATGTGCAGTAGTTTCATGTTGATTATGTTGTGATAGCGCTTTGAAGGAAGCAAAATTGAGCAGATACTCAGAATGTATATGAACGTTGTTTTTGGCAAATAGAGCATTTTCAAAACAATAAAAGGTAACACGGTGATCTAAATATGTTGCGTGTTAGCAGTTAATACTCCATAGTCGTGTAAAACCTCTCTTTAAAACAGACCTGGGTATTGTACAGCCCTTTGGTTCACTCTGACCGGCCCGTTTAAGCTCATTTCGAATAACAACATAAACATATTTTATAATTTTACCTCATGCATGGACTAAAGCTGCATTGTTTTTATTTTAGGTGTTTTTTTTAAATGACATTTTTTGTAAGACAGCCTCACTTTTTCACTCTTAGTCATAACATAAACTCTTGCCAGTCTTACCAGCTCGTCAGAACAATGCTATTTACTGCTTTTTATAAAGAAATACAATTAATATTATGCAGAAGTGAATTCATCATTTTGGCCTGGACCTCCACAATATTTTCTTTTGTGCCCCCATGGAAAAAGTAATTGCCCATCCCTGTGTTAAACTATTCACTACAAAATCATCTGTAGCCATAAAAATAAAAACAAAAACGTATTGAAAAGGTAATTATAATGCGCTGAGGTTAACATCTGTGAGTTCTGGTCTGGGTAAGAGCACGCTGTATCCATGGCAACCACATTACAGCTGCTAATATTAGATCGAGCTTTGTTTGTTTGGAATGTGCAAAATTGTTGTTTATATGTGGCAAAAGTAGAATAAGTTAACAAATTTCATAGTAAAAAAAATTAATAAAAACAGTACCGAAGGTCAAATTGATTTATTTATTTTTTTGTAATTTATTTCATAGTTAGTCTAGACTCGTAATAACACAATTTTCATTACTTTTTCCTACTTCATTTAAAGTAATCAGCGAGTCAAGAATTCAATCTCCATTTAAATGTGCACTGTGTAACTTTTCTGGTGCACTTTTGAACCTTTCTGGTGCCAGCTGCTTGTCTCCATAGGGATAGAGCTTTGCCTGGAATGTTACACAGTGTGGCATTAAGTACACAAAAAATAAATAAATAAATAAGTAAAAAAATTAAAATGGCAGAGTCTTTTGCTTGTAATGAGAAATGAATATATTGAAACACAAAAACGTTAATTAAAAAGAATCTGGGAACTACATATAAGCCTTAAATACTGTATTTTTCTGATTATAAGGTGCAATATCAATAATGTTGAATTCTCTCGTCTATTTTCATACACAAAGCACATCGGATTATAAGGCACATTAAGCAAAACAAACGGATGACAATTGAGACTGATACCTTAGCCTAGGCATCCACGATCCATTGGTAATTCGCCCGGCATTGCCTCCGTGTCTTGGTGACTGTGTATTATGAATGTGAATGTGGGTGAATAATTTAAGTTTGTTTATTTATTTCCTATGAGAAGGACTCAAATATACATTGAGTAATAATGTGTTTAATGCAGCTTTGTGTACATTGACATGACATGACTAAGGGTATGTTCAGACTGCAGCCTGAAGTGACCCAAATCCGATTTTTTGGCCCCTATATGTGACCTGTATCTGATCTTTTAATGACAGTCTGAACGACACAGATCTGATTTTTTCAAATGCGACCCAAGCCACTTGGATATGTGGTCCTAAAACCGATATATATCCGATCTTTTGACATGCTACTTCAGTGTGAACGGCCAAAGCGCATTCATTCTACCTACACGTTATCAACAAGCCACAAACGTCACTATTCTGCGCTGAAGTAGGCGAAAATTGTTAATGAACTCTGTCACTGAAGTGAAGCACATCACCACTCACCACTCTTGGCTACGTCTCCACATCCACACGTTCCTTTCAACGGACGTCACTGCCACTGCCCCACAAAATGCCATGACCAAAAACCTCGTCCTTCTCCTTCTCAATCTCCTCTTTAAAACAAGTAAGTTGCTCCGGTACAAGAGGAACTTTAAAATCGGCAGGTGCTCAATGCTCACGTCCATGTTTGGACAATTTCCTTAAACACAGAGCACGCTCGCTGTGGTTGACGTCGTCGTATTCTCCAGTGCACATGCAGGACACTTTCGGGCCGTTTAACGTTCACACAGGAGATCACATACAAGTCGCATTTAATTGAAAATATGAACGACCTCGCAAACACATCGGATTTCACAAAAAAATTGGAATTGAGCGTTAAGCGCTGCTGTCTGAACGTAGCCTAATTTGCATAAACTATATGTGTTGAAAAAAACTGCTCGCTCCTTGTGCCCTGATGTGGTCAACTTCTGTTGGACTAAAGTACATGACTCAGTGGAATATGTATGTTCTTTCTGCGACAAGGCGACAGCGGCAGTGTACGTTGAGTCGACGCAGAACCATACTTCGCCCTTTACTCTGCAAGGCTTCTGACTACGGTGGCCGTAATGCTCCGACAATCGATCAAGCGGTGCAACTTCATAGCTTACCAAAGTCTTGCTAAAACATTTTGACAGATTTTTGAGTGCCGTGTACCACATACAATCGATTCGAGGTCAATAAGCACAACCAGAATTAATACACAAGGCGCACCAAATTATAAGTGCACTGTCGATTTTTGAGAAAATTAAAGGATTTTTAAGTGCGCCTTATAGTCCGAAAAATACGGTAGTCAAAACAACTCAGAATATCTATTCTGAATTCCAGTAATAACAATTTTATCCATGCATTTTAGAGCCAACTTGATTATTCATAAGACATAATATTTTGTTGTTACTCGCTCTGGCAACAGTTTATTTATTTTATTCTTTTACACCCATGGATGCATTTTGAGAGTCAGCTTGATCATAACAAAAATAGTAGATACGTTTGCTTAAAACGAGTAAGAATTGTATTAAAGTGTGTCCAAAAAAAGACAAAAAAAGAAAGATTATATATATATATATACTCCAGCAAAATCTTACCTCCTTCCCAAAACTACTCCAAGATCAAACTACAGGATTGTGAATAATACGGCCATTCCTACCTGGTATTATCATGTAATGTAGAGGAATCGATTGCTCGTTTCTCGGTACAAATTTAACCTCGGCATTTGAAATTACAATCGTCGTTCATGTCTTTGCCCCTATTTGCTGTACCTGTCCCACTTCTATTTGCCCCCATCTGTTTGAGCCTCATGCATATGCTTATTTCCAGTCTAATCTTCGTCTTGTTGTCACTTGTGGTCAGATCACACGTTTGGGTAATTCCAGCAGAAGAAGAACCACCTCAAAGTCACTTAATCGCCCCGGAATCTCATTTGCCCTCCCCTCTTCCAGGTATTCCCTCTTTTCCAGCTAAATTTATCGTCGCCAGGAGCATTTTTTTCCCCCCAACCTTACCAACCCCCTTCCATATTGATTCTTCTTTCGCTATTGATTTGAATCTAGAGTCTGTCAATGCGCATGCACAAGCCGGAGTTGCATTGTGGATATTTATTCTAGCCAGACCAAACAGATTTGAAGCTTTCGGGAGCTCCACTCCAAAGAGAATCCCGGCGAGAGCTCTTAAACCAAGTCTTTATTTTAGAAGGACTTTGCTTGAAATCAATGGGGCTGTTTTAAAATGTAAGCGTTGCCAGGAGTTGAATCACTTTGGACATAAAAAAACCCAAAAAACTATAGCGTATTATCGTAGCACTCAAATCCCATATCTCCTCCAGTTTTAATTACAATATTTGTCATTTGAAGATGGAATTCTGCACTTCGGAGACAGTTTACAAGAATATTAAATTATTCCAGGGCGAGTTGAAAGAAAAGCAACTGCAAAGTGTACTGGGGAAATGATTGTGATTCCAGGCGTGTAGGGTTTCTATTAGAGGAGCTTGGTGTTGACTGCTCGTGTTGTCTAAGATAACAGTTGAAGAGAGAGGGAAAAATAAGTGATAATTATAACTAGAAATATGGGGGCAATTGCTAAAGTGTAATTAAAGGGCCCATATTACGCTATTTTCTAATTTATGTTATAATGTTGTTTCCTTATCACAAACACACCTGGAGTTGTGTTTTGTTTTATTTGCGCACACTAACACAAAAACCCAGTATATTTAAGCTGAGCTCCTCTCTCAAACTGAAAACACTCTGTATCGATATATATTTTTTTGTATATTTTACTAAATTATGTTGTTACAGAGCTACAGTTTTCTTGTTTCTTGGGAGGAAGGAAAATCGTTTATGCAACACATTTGACGTTTTCACTGTTTTGAGGATTGAAATGTATGTTTCATCTTCGCTTTGCATCAGAAGTGGTTTAACAAAGACTTTTAGTATCACAGCCATGATTTTGTCTTTATTTTTTATTCAACCATATCGAATAGATTTGAAATATATCGTATCAAACCAAAAGTGCACTGTATCGAGATATGTATCGTATCGTGGCCTATGTATCGAGGTGTGTATCATATCGGCAACTTCTTAATGATACCCAGCCCTACTTGTGATGTCATGTGGTAATACAGGAAGTGCTCCACTGTGTTTTTAAACTCCGTTCACATTCAATAGAATCATTTCGATGATTTAGGTCAAGGGTCTCCAATCTGTACCCCACGAGCCACCGGTTCCCTCTCCACCCCATTTCAAGTAGCTCGCCAAGGGATTTCTAAATTACACTTATTCTGCTCAATAAGTAAAAATTTGTTTACTTAAATGCCTTTTACTATTGCACATATATAAAACTTCTGCATGGAGAATTTTCCAAAGTATGGTTTTAACTTTGTGTTTCCATTCCAGTTACACAGTGTTGCTTTAAATACCACTGATTAAAGTCTGTCTTCTGTTTATACTCATTTGAATTTCTCAATTAAATGCCCTATAATACACAAAATTGACTCTTGTGAGATTTACCTCATCAAAACAGAAGTTGTGTTTTGTTTCATTCACACATGTTTGAGTTTATTATTAGTCTGTCTACATCTCCAAAGCTCAAAATGCTCTGTTCCACCTTGTGATGTCACAAAGCTGTAGTTTTCCAGGCTTGAAATCATCCAAATAATTCTAATGAAGGTGTATGGAGTTTAAAAACACAGCGGGCACAGCGAGTGTTTTCAGTCTGAGAGAAGAACTCAGCCTAAATATGCAGGGTTGGCGTGTTAAACATGTGACGTAAAATTTGTTTACTTAAATGCCTTTTACCATTGTACATGTATCATTTTACCTAACTTTGAGCACTAATAACTTGTATAATAGTAATAAGTGTTTTAAAAGTCTTTGCAATAAATAGTAAATATCGTGGGACTTGAAAGACAGATGTTTTTTTGTAACGTTTTCAGTTATGGGATATTTCTATAACATGGGATATGTTTTCTGCATATCCCATGTTATTTTTTTTTCTTACTAGGTGGATTACCAAAAAACTCCATCCATCTACTCCTGGTCCGGCCCTTCCATCAAATATTAGAACCCTTTGTGGCCCACGAGTCAAAAAGTTTGCCCACCCCTGCAGTCTAACCCCATCGAAGGCCCCCTGTGATTCTTTTATACACTAAATTTCTTGTGATTGCCAAAACTAGTAGCTCTCTGATATTTTCGTTTTATAAAGGTTGCTCACCGAAGAAAAACAGTTGGAGACTGCTGATTTAGGCCAATTCATTTTTACAATTTCAGGACTGGCACTTCATTGGCCAAATATATGAATTAAACACAACACAATTTCATGTATGTTTTTGATGAGGAAACAGCATTATAACATAGATCACACACAAAAAAAAACATAATATAAGCCATTTATTTATGTATTTCAAGAGCTTAAAGTTTCGTAACTGCATTTTTTTTCTGCAGTGTCTCTGGAAATCCTTGACTTTGTTGTACACTCCTTTGCTCCAGGCCTGACTCTATAATCTGTCACAGTATTGTTCTAATGGGTTTAGAAGTGGGCTCAGTTACATACCCTGAGGAGCCCCCTGCCTTATTGAAGTCTGAGTGTATAACCTTTTTGGACATTGCTTTTGGCAGATAATCCAAGTGTCCTTCCATCTCCTCCCCTAACTCTATAGTATATGTGACAATTGGATTAACATAATGAACGAAACAGAACAAAGGACTATTCCGAAATGGATTTTAAAGGTGCACTGTGTAACTTTTCTGGAAGCTGTCTGTGTTGCTTTTTTATTAAACTACGGGTGTTATTTATTGCTCAAGAAAAACAAACCAAAACAAAAAAAAATCCAGTCTCACTGTGAGTGTGGTCATAATTTGATTCCACTGAGATACATAAGTTTATGGTCATACTGTGGAACATTCTAAGCACATCTCCATGGAGACAAGCAGAGGACAGACCCTCTAGCAGACAATTTACACAGTGCACCTTTAAGTATAAAAGTCAACGTTAAAAATAACTAAATAATCACTAATACATCACCAAGGCACTCTGTTATAATTCTGAGATGTCAGGAGAGAGTGGAGGCTGAGAAAGAGTAATGCAGGCAAATGTAATAATCATTATACTATTTGATTGTTTTGACAAATTCACTTTATTTATTACTTGCCCATAATTAATCCCGATGCATTTAGTGAAATATGAACAGTCAAAAGCCCTTCTGATTCCTGGTGTTGCAAATTAGCTTAGGCTATAAACACAGGTCATACTGGCGTCAGATTATTTGTTAAAGGGCCAATATTATGTTTTTTTTTTTAAATCTACTGTATGTTATAATGTTGTTTCCTCATCAAAAACATATCTAAAGTTGCATTTTGTTTCATTCACACAAACATTATATATTTAAGATGAGTTCTTCTCTTGTCATGTATGTGTACGTGGTTTAAACTCCATACATCTTCACTAGAATCGTCGTGGAATTGCTTATCTCTACTAAACAAAATTTAAAAGGTACTATAAATGCTGACTTGAAAACTATCTCTTCATGACATCACAAGGTGGAACAGAGCATTTTGAGCTATGAAAATGCAGACAGACTAATAATGCTGGATTACTTCAAAATGTGTGAAAGAAACAAAGCACAACTCCAAGTATGTTTTTGGGGACGTAACAGTATAAGACGGCAAAAAGCTCACAAGAGTCAATTTTGCGTCACATAGGACTTTTAATCTATGTTTGTTGTGTCTGTTTCTATTAAAATAAGCAATAACTAAATAAACAGTTATGGAATGTCTCAATTGACCCGAGCCCCAGTGTGTATCAGCCTTGTTCAGAGAGAGTTTTTGTTTGTTTCTTTGGTTCCTTTCACTATTTTTACTACTTGTCCTTATTGCCTGCAGGTCCGTGGAGTGTTCTTCTTCATCTTTTGTTCCCAAAATTATAATATTTGAAATTAGGGTGGTGCAATCAATGGAATATTAATCAAATCAAAAATCAAATTATTTCTAATCTTCAATGATCAGCTCATGGAGAGGTCCACAGCGAGTCCTCTGTGGCTTGGAGCACAGTTCAGACTTTAGAGGAATAGGAGGAGTGTTAAGAAATCAATATTTTTGGTTGAGTTTTTTTTTTTTTCTTTTTTGGACAGTTTGATTGCACTTTTGAAAAACACATGCATCATTCCTTGGCATGGCTCCTGCTTGTGTCTAAGGAAAGTTGGTTCCACAGTGCCATAAAAGTTCTGCATGGACAATGTTCCAAAGTATGGTTTTAACTTTCTGTTTCCATTCCTGTTACATGGTGTTGCTTTAAATACCACTGATTAAAGTCTGTCTTCTGTTTATACTCATCGAATTAATCAATTAAAGGTCCATAATACACAAATGTAATACACAAAATTGACTCTTGTGAGATTTACTTTATTTAAGTTGTGTTTTGTTTCATTCACACATGTTTGAGTTTATTATTAGTCTGTTTACATCTCCAAAGCTCAAAATGCTCTGTTCCACCTTGTGATGTCATGAAGATGTTGTTTTCAAGCTACATTTTGATTTTAGTTCAGTAGAGATTGGCAATTCTAGGCCTGAAATCATCTTTAGGTTAGGTTAGGTTGCTTTATAGGTAAATTTGTTTCGCAGATTTGAGAGGCAGGTCCCACATTTCACATTTCACTCATCCACATCATCATCAATAAACACGTATAAAACACAGCTACAAAATAAAGTGTTACAGTACTCCAGGGCAAAATGGTTTGTTCCATCAATAATTAGTTAAATTCATTCATCACACTTGACTAAAATCACAATAAATATTAAATATATAAAAAAAACACACAAAGACAAACGTACTAAAATTTATAGATAAATAGATTACAGTTTATTCATAAGTGTGATAGCGGCTGGAATGGAATTATTTGAGTGAAGGTATTTGGAGTTTAAAAACACAGCGGGCACAGCGAGTGTTTTCAGTCTGAGAGAAGAGCTCCTAAATATGCAGGGGTTGAGTGTTAAACATGTGTGAATGAAACAAAACACAACTCCAGATTTGTTGATGATGAGGAAGCAACATTATAACATAGATCAGAAAATGACGTAGACCTTTAACAGAAAATTTTATTTATTACAAGGAAAGACTCATGCTTCGTCCTCCCCATGTTGCCAAGCCGCATCTAAAATCCCTTTTATATACCAAACCTGAAAGCTATTGTCCCGATATATTGAGAAAGTGTCCTTGAGTATTAGCCAGCACTGACAGATTGAAGCAGACGTGGGCGTGGAATGGGAAGACTCCGCCCCCTCGCTGCTTGGCCGATCGGGGGTATCGAGAGCCAAATTCATTTTTTCTCCCCACTCTACTTTCATTTCACAATCCTCATCACAATCTTGTCTGAAAAGTCGATCGATGCCCAGGCTATAGACTTTGTGAAATATGCCGCAGCCAATGGAGTGTGATTTATGTGCTGTGTGGGCTAAGAGCTTGTACTTGTGCCAGATTTCCTCAAAAGACCACGAAGATCAATCAGAAATCTGGATTGTTTAGCGCCCGAGTAATCTTTAAAAAGCTCTGTACACGATCTTTTTCCCAAGCAAAACTCTTCTTGTCCCTGCAGATGTATTGTAAATTCCACTGTGCGCTTTCTGCATCTAATCCTAAGTACAAAGCGTTTTACTGAGGGTTTTATTTTACTCTTTTGTCATTTTTTCTTTGTGTATTTTAGTTTTTTTGTTAAATATTAAAGGTGCAGCATGTAACTTCTAAGGTTCAGGGTCAGCTACTTGCTCATCTTCATGGAATGTTGGGGATTAAACACATTTGTCTTGCATCACGTGTTAAAAAATATCTTGAAAAACATGAATTCTTACCATGTGCAGGCTTGCATCTCCATAGATCTGACCATTTACTTATATATTCAATACAAAAGAGTAATATCTCCATGGGGACAAAAAGTGATGGACCCTTCACTAGAAAAATTGTCCAGTGCACCTTTAAAATCAACTAAAATAAAGCACTTTACTGTCCGATAATCGAGATAATTAATAATCGATAATTAAGTTTGTCGCCACGTCAGACATTCAGTTAACGTAGTGTTAAATCAGTGGATATTTTAAGATGCTAAATCCTAAACGTGTGTTCATTTAAAAGTAACTTCACACTATAGAGCAGACATGTCAAACTCAAGCCCGGGGGCCAAATTTGGCCCACTATATAATTATATTTGGCCCATGAGATCATATCAAATATGTATTAGAGCCGCCGCCGGCTACAGATAGATTATAGAGACATTATTTATTTAAAATTTTGTTAATATTCTGTATTTTGCTTGTTCTGGATTCAGTGTTTAAGCAAAACTATTATTAAACATTTATTTTAATAAGAAAAGGTTTAACATTACATATTATATATCATATAACAGCAGATGTTGTTGAAAATTTTCAATAAATTTTTTGTTTGGCCCACGACTTAGTCCCAGTTTTTAATTTTGGCCCTCTGTGAATTTGAGTTTGACACCCCTGCTATAGAGTGATAAATCTGTTTACCATAAGAAACCCAGCATCTTATCAAGTTTATTATTGTTATTATTAATGTATTTCTTGTTACATTTAAGGTTTTTGCTAATGCATATCTATGGATCTTGCCAATAACAAACATTTTTGAAGTACGACCCTGAACTTTATTTGGGAAGTATTCCTTTTGTATTTACATTGTATGAGAAAATTCAATGGGCCTAAACTTGGGCCTTGGGGGACACCTTTAGAAATCATTGTGTTTTCAAATTAAGAGTAATTTAAGATTAATTTGTAAAAACAGGTAAGGCTTACTTCTTTATGTTTTTATATTCTACAAGTATTATCCACAGACAAAATATATTTGATCAAGCAGGAAAGAATAATTTAATATTTATGTTCTGGTAGTTTCCATGGCACTTATCAAATTTAGTTTTTATTTACCTTCTTTCATCAGTCTGAAAACACTCGCTGTGCCCGTTGTGTTTTTAAACTCCAGTGCACCTTTAAAATCAACTAAAATAAAGCGTTTTACTGTCCGATAATTAGGAAGTGTGTGTTAGCAGGCTAGTTGCTGTTACCTTTACAGTAAAGCTAAACTCCTATCTGGTTGCGTTTTTTACTTTTCTGAGACAGTAAAAATCTGGTACAGCGCCTTTAACTTTATCACTTCAAAAACGCTTCATACTTTTCGTCTATTAGGAGCGCGCTGGGTTTCATTGGTCACATTTTGCGGCTCATTTTGATTGGTGATTTGGGCTCTGTTGGAGGTTGAAGATGTGTGGTGATGGTTTGGTTGCGCTTTATCTAATAGAGTGACGGTTATTGAAGCCATTTTCTATTATCAAGCAGACAATGAAAGCTGAAGGACTTAAAGTGGAGCTGCGAACATAAAGGTGAACAACTATCAAACCATAAATTGCTATAAATAATTTCTAAAAACTGCAGCACACTACAGCGAACTCACTGTCTCAAAGCTAACTGTCACTTTTATTAAAATTGTACAACATGAAATAACAACAACAATCTATTAAAATTCAAATTAACAGTGATGAATTATAGTATAGTTATTTTTGTATTTCAGCCAAAAGACTTAACCTTGATTCTGAACATGTATTGTAAAATATATTTTTTCTGCTTGAAGGTAAATGGTCACATTTATGTATAGCGCTTTTTCACCTTCAAGGCACACAAAGTGCTTTACAACAAGGAAGCACTCACCCATTGATACACCAGTGTTCACAGAAACTGGGGGCGAGGTGGGTCAAGTGTCTTGCCCAAGGGCACAATGACAGCATTCGGGTATGATCCATGGGGTTGTAGTCTATGTTTTGTTTTGTAGTCCTGCAAAATGACCGAATAAACTACAGTGCACATTTAAGCATTCACATCTCCATGGAGACAAGCAAAAAAGTCTCTTGGGCCCGGTTAAGCAGAAGTAAACAGCAAGGCCAAAAATTCAAGTTAATGCATCTGATATAAAAATGTATTCAACAGATACATATGTACTCTAGTTTATGAAACTGTTTACCTTTTTTCTGTACCATTTTTGGTTCTAAAGTTACATATGTTTTAAACAGATCATGTATGAAACATGGAACAAAAATTATTTCCCAAATTTCAAAGATCTGCAAATCATGTAAATAAATGGATGTATTTCATCATATCTTGTGTTATTCAATCTTTAAACTGTTGATGAAGGTACATGATTTTTCAAAAAAAAAATTATTTAAAATGATAAAAATTTGCTTGGAAGGACTGACATATTTTATAGAAATAGTTTCCTTTCATTTTGAAGTAATATTAAAGTATTCGGAAGAAAAAAGCTGACAAATTATGCAAATATTTCTTAATATTAATAAAAAAAAATCTTAATAAAAAATCTCATTACTCAAAAAGTAAGAGGTTTTTCAAAAACTATATGAAGCAAATATTCAAACCAGTTTGTTAAGGATATGTAAGTGAGAACCGCTAGTTATCGCTGTTTGTATTTATTGCCAAAAAAAAGTGCTGCATATTTCATTCCCTCCGTTACCGACATGAGTTTTTTAATTTTTTGTCAACAACTTGAAAGAATATCGCAGGTTTAACTTTACCCTGTTGGAGTGTTAAGATAGAATATAATGTATGTAGACTGTAAGAAGTTACACATTAACGAATGCACTTTTTTGCCAATCAATGGTACTGAAATTTGGGGACCTGGTAAAATTGAAAATGTACCAATTCTTATTTAAAGCAAAACTCAACCTGCTCCCAGATAACATTCAAAAACTGTTCTGCACAAATGAATTCAAATACAACCTGAGAGGTCAAATGAATTTCAAAAAACAATTCTCTTGAATCGCTCTCGAAAGCATGTGTGTGACCAGACGTGGAGCAGACCATATCAAAACTTGGTGCACTTCAAAAAAAACAATATAAAAATCAAGTCTTACTAAAAAACCTAAAAGACTAGCTCCACTGTCTCCACAAGAAAACCACGACTATTGACTAAACACATGCTTTTCTTTAACATTTTCTTTAACATTACCTTTTATTTTGTACGATCATAAACAATACACTTTTGTGCCTTCGTTAACATTGTTATTAGTTTGTACGACCTTAAACAATAAAAAGAAACAACACCTGGCATCTTAAAAAAAAAAAAAAAATGAAGATAAGAACTATTTTGTACGATTATAAACAATAAACTTTTGTGCCTTTGTTAACATTATTGTTAGTTTGTACGACCATAAATGAAAAAAACAAACAAAACCTGGCATCATTTAAAAAAAAAAAAAGATAAGAACTATTTTGTACGATCAAAAACGATAAACTTTTGTGCTTTCGTTAACATTGTTATTAATTTGTACGACCATAAACAGAAAAAAAAATTGCATCTTTAAAAAAAATGAAGATAAGAAGTAAGAAAAAGAGTGACTGTATTTCTGTTAGAAGGTTAGTATTGATTGATTTTTTGATTGATTGATTGATTTGTTTTTATTTCGAGAGAAGCAATAATCACACATACTACATATACATTGTAAACAAGAGAAAAGCACATTTCTCGAAAAGGAGTGGGAAGAAGAAAAACTTATATGAACCCACCCCTCTTCATGACATAGTTTAAAAAATGATGTGTTTGCTTCTGTACATTGATCATGGAACTTAACAAATATTTACATACAGCAAAGTAAATTACATATTCTGCATACAAAATATTTCGTATTGTACTATACACGAATATATACAGTACAATATGAAAAAGAAAAACAAAAAACATGGAAAAATCTGAGTGATGATTTAAAAAAAAAAAGTCTAACAGTGTAGAAGCGTTTAAAAAAGAGGATAAAGCGTTTTGAAAGATATCGAGCTCTGGAATGAATGAATTATGCATTATATTTCATTTGTTTTCATTTATATTTTGTCTATTTTATATACATTAAGTTGTAAGTGAAATTGTAAACGCAAAGTTGCTGCTTTTTTTCTTGGAATTCTGGCATTAGAAGTACTTTTTACTTCAACCTAAACCCTTTCGATCATGATCCATGGGGTTGTAGTCTACGTTTTGCTTTGTTGTGCTGCAAAATGACCGAATAAACTATTTCTACTGCTACTACTGCACCATTCACATCTCCTTGGAGTCGCACAGCGCACCTTTAATTCGTTCATTTGATACTTTTTTCCCACACCAATTCACAAATACACATTAATGTTGCACGCACTATGTATTATTAATCAGGCTTCACTCTCACGTGGCATCTGTTTTACACTGTTTTGTAACTCTGTCAGGAAATGTCAATAGCGTGTGAATAAATTATAGAATTTTAGCACTGGGCACAGCGGGGTCTGACAAATGAGTGCGAAGTGGAAACACAAACTCAGCCTCCGAATCAGAGAGAGAGCTGTTTTCTTGTTGATTACAGGTGGACCAGGCTCTTTCATTTTTGCTTCATTTCCAAACACAACACAAAGAAGTCAACTGCTGGGTATAATTATAACCTGTTTGTGGCAGTGCGGGGGGAAAGATGACAGTTAAATGAGGCTCTCAGATTAGGCCTATTCATAAACTGAGCTCCTTCTGAAGACTGGAATGGACGTCGGACTGTTAGAAGTCCAAAATAAAAGATGCATAGAAGAGCTTTTTGAGTCTCTTATTTTTGTCGTGATTTTACTACAGGTTTTGGAATAATGAAAAATTACACTTGGCATACAAACTGACCATTTAAACCGATTTTTTGTAGCTTTGGGATGGTGAAAAGTCCTCAGAATGGCAGCTATAATCAAAAGTTAAACCCATGAATAAAGATTGAGAGTGTAATGTTGAATCAATGGATATTTAAGCTAAACCCTAAACTTGTGTTCCTTTAAAGATAAATTATAGAGTGACGAATCTTTATTATTATTATTAATTTATTTTTTGTTACATTTAAGGTTTTTGCTAATGCATATCTATAAATCTTGTCAATAATATATGTTTTTGAAATACGATCCTGAGCATTATTTGTGAAGTATTCCTTTTGTATTTACGTTATATGAGAAATTCAATGGGCCTAAACTTGAGCCTTGGGGGACACCTTTAAAAATCAGTGTGTTTACAAATTCGGAGTAGTTTAAGATTAATTTGTCAAAACAGGTAAGCCATTATATTTGAAAAGTATTATCTACAGATGTTATGGACCCAATAGAAAGGCAAAGACAAGGTGTAAAAATACGTTTAAATTTAATAAACGTAATTTAACAAAGGCTCAAATTAGGTAAATCATTAACAAAAAAGTCAGGTCCAACTGGGGTAACTTAAATTAAACTGAACAGAACAAAACTAATCCAACCAGACAAAGAAAAGTGGTGTTTAAATACATGAGGACCAAATAAAACTGAACATAAGAGGAGGAATTACACTAAATAATAAACTAAAACTACTAACTTAATCAAGGTAACAAGAAGGCAAATAAGTGTAATACAGAAAATAATACACTATAATAAAGTAACCTTAAACAAACTACACAAACAAACAAAATAGTGCTCCCCTCCCTTTGTTCGGTGTGGATGGTCTCTGCCAAAGGTCCTCCGTCTGGCAACTCAAACAACAACAAAAAAAAAAAAAAAGTGTAAGTAAATAATTCAGACTTATATTAACTAAAATGTGTGCACCCAAATTAGAATACAAGTCTAAATAAAGGAATTAAATTAAATGATGTGTGCCGTAATTAACTTAATGTAAATGAAATGAAATACCAACACAGCAGACAAAACACTGAATAGATTTGATTAAGCAGGAAAGAATAATTTAATATTTATGCCGCACTGAAAAAAAATCTGTTCATTTCCATCCACGGCACTTATCAAATTGAGTTTTTATTTACGTATTTATGTTTGCGCCCTGGCTAGAACAGATGGTACAGTTCACGAATGAATCATCCAATATAACTTACTTATTTACTTTTGCTGAGTCTGTATTTCCACCAGGCTGGCGTTGGTTATACATCAGATGCCCTTCCACTCCCTTCCAATCCATTCAGACTTTGAAGGTGTACAAAAATAAACACAGTTGACACTCGCATCTGTTACGTGCATTATTCTCTAAGCTATAACATCTGTTCTACTACGGCGAAGAGTCCAGGCGGTACCGACACTCGAGAACCACAGTTTTAGTCTAATTATTCACGGCTTAATGTCTTATACTCTTCTTAAATATATATATATATATATAAACCCTTAAGCGATAAAGTCAGAAGCACGGTGTTTAAAAATCTATAGGGCTCAATTAAAATAATCCATCCAAAGTTCATTTACGACGGCTACAATTTCTCACAATGTAATTATCACGCGCAGACATCACGACGCGTTACGTGGAGCCGCGAAGACCCGCAAAAGTGTCTGTAATTTTGCCATTGAATTGTCCCTAATTGCAAATCTATGTATCATTGTCTAGCAGGACAGGTTTTCATTATAAAGCTTCCGCGATGAGATTAGCGCCTCGGCAACAATGGGAGCAAATTGGAGTTTTCCTTTTGGGTTAATTGAATTATTCCTATCCGTCAACTCCGAACTCCAGCTATTATAGGATTAACCACGAGGCAGTAATTATATCATAGCTGAAAATATCTGTCAACGCGGTGATTGATGGTGCTTTTAGCTGGAGCTGTCTCACTGTATCATGGTGGAAGAGGTTCATCAAATGCGTTATCATATGGAATACTAATGCTTATTTTAAAGATCTGCAATGTGACTTTTCTAGTGATGGTTCTACTCGATTGTCTTCCTAAAATATTCCACAATATTGCATTATTCATAGCTCCATAGAAACAAGCAGATATGATTTTGTTTTGTTTTGTTTGTGTGTGTGTTTATGTTTTATTTTTTATCTACCCTGATATGAAAATGCCAGATTTTGTGTCTTTAAATTACATTTACTTGAGTAGTAGTTTTCCCAAACACTTTTTATTCACGTTTAAAGTCACAATATGTAACATTTTAGCCTTTTTTTTCCATTCAATTGTCTTTATTGCACTGAAAAACATTTCCTTTTTCTTCATTCATCATCAAATGCATTATGATATGGAACACTAATGTTTATTTTAAAGATACAATGTGTAACCTTTCTAGTGGAGGTTCTGCTACTAGCTTATCTCCATAGACAGGTTATTGCGTTTTCTAAAATATTCCACAATATTGCATTAACTCCGTAGAAACAGGCAGGTATGATTTTGTTTTGTTTGTGTGTGTGTTTTTGTTTTGTTTTTTTATTTACCCTGATATGAAAATGCCAGATTTTATGTCTTTAAGTTATGTTCACTTGAGTAATAGTTTTCCCAAATACTTTTTATTCACACTTAAAGTCAAAGTATGTAACATTTTAGCCTTTTTTTTCCCATTTGTTTGTCTTTTTTGCACTGAAAAAGTTTCCATTTTTAGCTGTAATCTTCATCAAATGCATTATTATATTGATTACTAATGGTTATTTTAAAGATGCGATGTGTAACTTAGTAGCTTAACTCCATAGAAAGGTGATTGCTTTTCCCAAAATTAATATTTTATTTTGCATGAAATATAACTGTTTCCAGGGAGACAAGCAGGTGCTGAGTTCAGGCCATGTTACAGTCTGCTGACAGTGAGTTAGCACGTTTATCAAGGTATTTTTGAACAACAAAAACATCCATAGTGAAATAAAAGCTAGATTAGATTTAAAGGTTGTATGGAGGTTTTTTTTTTTTGTTTCAAATTGTCAGTAAAAGTTTAAAATACCATTACAGAGACGCAGCAGCCTTGTAAATATGATGACCAAAAAAAAAATCTATCAACTGTGGATGTAGTGAGGCCAGATAAACACCAGCCAATAGACAACGAGGCTCCCTCTTTATCTATTGGCTGTTAGGTTGTCAATGAAACTCCCTACGTTTCTAATGTAATTGACTCGCAGGTGTGCGGGGATTACGTGGTTTATGCAGTGGTTCTTAGAGGCTTTTTCAAACTGTCGCTTCCTCGCAATTCGCACAAAGTTTGTTGCGATTGCAGATGAGAATCCACGACTGGTTCGCCGCAAAAGAAAGTCAGTTTTTGAGGTCACTGAAAGAAGAAGTGAAGGTGAAAAGGAGCAAAGACAAACTGAGGTGATTCTTGGAGATTCCTTCCAGCGACTGCGTGACTGAAGCAGACGAAGAGTCTAAAAACTGACACGTCGTTCGCTAAAATATTTCTAGACAGGTCATTTCAACAGTAATTCTGAACGTGCACTGGATGTAAACAAGCGTGATTTCTAGAGTAAGGAGGTGGGAGGAGATATTTCTACTGAGGGAGCTGTGGAGGAGGATGGTGGTGTTACGCATGCACAATATTTGAAAAAGGACTGTCGCTGTATTTCACTTCACTTACAAAATCCTCTATACAACCTTTAAATTGAATACTGCGGAACACTGAATCACCAAGGACACGAGCAGAAAAGTTACACAGTGCACCTTTAATTGAATGCGTGGCAGACTTGTAATGTTGAAATTGACTTAAATCTTAAATTCTTCAGTTGTGCCTCAAAGCAGCAATTTAATGTCACACTGTGGAACTTTTCAGACAAAGCAATAAACACACGAGCAGACTTGACCCTCTAGTACTGGAAATGTTACACAGTGTAGCTTTAAATCCATGCATGTTAGGTGGAAGATTTGTAATGTTGAAATCATCTTAATATTCAGGCATCCCTTGGAGTTGCACCCAAATCAGTAATTTAATATCATACTGTGGAACTTTTCAGACAAGACAATAAGCACGTGAGCAGGCCTGACCCTCCACTAGAATGTTTCACAGTGTAGCTTTAAATCCATGCATATTAGGTGTCAGATTTGTAATGTTGAAATTAGCTTAAGCAAATGAGGCCTTGGTTGGAGTCGTGCCCTGAAGCTGTGTTAATCTGTATCGACGCGCTGAAAGCTCATAGAGGGAAGAACAATGAGAGAGGACTGAGCACCAACATCACTCCCACATGTCCAATACTAAACCCACAAAGCCATTATTAACATATGCACGCTATAGGAGAATGGATAAATCACATTAACTCTGTATTGATTTTGTGAAATTGTTGTTCTAGTTGTAACGTCCGAGACTCTGTGTTGTGATACATAATAATTAGAATGGGAATTTATACATGAAAACAGAAGAAAATAACGTATAGAGGGATGGTAGCCTATTTAGAGAAAGCAAAATGTACACAGTATTGATATTTTCTAGCTGCTACCGTATTTTTTGGGCTATAAGGCGGACTTTTTTCATTGTTTTGGGTGGTCCTACGATTTTATACTCAGGTGTGACTTATGGGCAGAAGTAAACAGCAAGGCCAAAAATTCAAGTTAATGCATCTGATATAAAAATGTATTCAACAGATAGCATATGTACTCTAGTTTATGAAACTGTTTACCTTTTTTCTGTACCAATTTTTGGTTCTAAAGTTACATACGTTTTAAACAGACCATGTATGAAACATGGAACAAAAATTATTTCCCAAATTTCAAAGACCTGCAAATCATGTAAATAAATGGATGTATTTCATCATATCTTGTGTTATTCGATCTTTGAACTGTTGATGAAGGTACATGATTTTTTTTTTTTAAAGGCAAGGCAAGGCAAGTTTATTTGTATAGCACAATTCGTACACAAAGTAATTCAAAGTGCTTTACAGAATAAGAAATACATTAAAATCATAATAAAAACAAATCAAAACATAAATAATCATGAAGATTAAAATTAAAAAAGAGAGACATAAATTGGAGAGAAGAGTGCGGAATGAAAACCTTTCAGTTATATGCACAGTTAAACAGAAATGTTTTGAGCCTGGATTTAAACAGCGTCACAGAAGAGTCTGTCTCACATGTTCAGGAAGACTGTTCCAGGTTTTAGCTGCATGAACCTGAAACGCTGACTCCCCTTGTTTAGTCCTGACTTAAATGTATCTAAAATGATAAAAATTAGCTTGGAAGGACTGACATATTTTATAGAAATAGTTACTTTTCATTTTGAAGTAATATTAAAGTATTCGGAAGAAAAAAGCTGACAAAAAATTATGCAAAATCATGCACCTTCTACTTGCTTGCACAATTTTCTTTCCCGTTACTTTTCCCTCCATTACCATGACCTTTCTTAATAAAAAATCTCATTACTCAAAAAGTAAGAGGTTTTTCAAAAACTATATGAAGCAAATATTCAAACCAGTTTGTTAAGGATATGTAAGTGAGAACCGCTAGTTATCACTGTTTGTATTTATTGCCCAAAAAGTGCTGCATATTTCATTCCCTCCATTACCGACATGAGTTTTTTAAATTTTTTGTCAACAACTTGAAAGAATATCACAGGTTTAACTTTACCCTGTTGGAGTGTTAACTCTTTCCTACATTCTGATACTTTACTTATTTCAATAGTCCCTCTAGTTTCTGAGTAAGAGATATTTGAATGTAAAAAATCTGCCCCTGTTTCCCTCCGTTACCGCTTGACCGGACCCTTATGTATTAAAATATATAACTTCACATTTTAATAAGAACAATCACATTATCATCTTATAACGAATCAACCAATGTGTTATTTATAAACCTTCAAACTCTGAAATTTTATGATTTAGTCGACCTTTATACTCTGAAAATCATGTTCAAAGTAAACAACAATTCCTGTCAAAATCGTTACAGAACATGTTCAAAATCCGAAAGAGCCAATATGAGCTCAGAGGTACGGCCATGTTTATCAAAAATAAAATCAGAACAAACATCATGAAATTTTGTATATCTGTTAAAGGGGTGGAGCTGTGGAACAAATGTACAGAAAACCTAAAAGTGTGCACCAGTCTCTTTCACTTTATAAAGAAGTTCAAATGTTTAACTCTGGACAGATACATGAAATATGAGACTTAGTTTGTGCTGTAGTACTTTGTTGTACTGTTACTGATTTGTTTGTTTCCTCTTGCTGTGTTTATGAAGATGAACTGGTGTCAAGAAGACGCTCTGATAAAGGAATAAAGGGTAAAGGCATAATAAGCTTAAACTTCAGTCTACACCTTTTCGGTCTGTGTATGTTAAATATGACTGACTGTGAATTAATATCAAAATATATCTGTGACCGAAATAAATAAATAATCAAACATGTTTGTTATTTTCACACTGACAGCCGCGAGAGGGCGCTCTAGACTTGTGTGCCAGTATCTGCTGCTCCTATTACTCCTGTACTATTGTCACTTTGCTACGGCGCATGTCTCCTGCTGAAAGAGTCTGTCACGTCTTGTAGGATTTTAGCAGGATTTCAGGCTCTCCCGGCGGTGGGGTTAGTTGTATCGAGCAGGTATGAGTCGATGTCCGGCTACTAAACATTGAGACATTTCTTCTTGTCATTTACGCTCTCACCTTTAACGCATATTACGGTTATTAAGATTTATCCTACTCACTAATGTTAATTTAGCATCATAACTTATTTTATCACACAGCGATAAACTGTTAATCATATTCTGCAGATTACAAGATGCAAGTAGCGAAATATGAAGCCAAAAACGGTAATTGAGCAGCAGAAAGAAAGTTTGAAGTGAGTGAGAAACTTGTGAGGGACTGGCGGAAAGCGGAGGATTCTCTAAACTGCAATGAAGAAAACAAAAAAAAGCTAATCGCACGCTAAAAGCTAGATTTAGAGTTGGCAGAGTTGCTCAGAAGTGACACCGAGGATGAAGAATTAAGTGGATTTAGTGATTTGGAGTGAGATGGAGAGTCTGGTAAATTTGTTCTGTTCTGTTGTTTATGCTATAGTTATCTGAAGAACTGTTCATATGTGACTAGGGCTGGGTATCATTAAGACGTTACCGATACGATACATACCTCGATGCATAGGCCATGATACGATACATATCTCGATACAGTGCACGTTCGATTCGATAAAACATATTTCAAATCAATTCAATACGGTTCAATAAAAAATAAAGTCTAAATTGTGCCTGTGACACTAAAAGCATTTGTTAAAGGTTGTATGGAGGATTTATTTTTTTTGTTTCAAATTGTCAATGAAAGTTTAAAACACCATTACAGAGACACAACAGCCTTGTAATTATGATGACCAAAAAGGAAAAAAAGAATGAACATCTAACAACTGTGGACGTAGTGAGGCCAAATAAACATCAGCCAATAGATAACAAGGCTACCTCATTATTTATTGGCTGTTAGGTTGTCAATCAAACTCCCTACATTTCCAGTGTAATTGACTCGCCAGTGCGCGGAGATTACGTGGTTTATGCAGAGGTTCTTAGAGGGTTTTTCAAACTGTCGCGTCCTCACAATTCACACAAAGTTTGTTGCGGTGGTGGACGAGAATCCACGACCAGTTCGCCGCAAAAGAAAGTCTGTTTTTGAGGTCGCTGAAAGAAGAAGAGAAGGGGAAAAGGATCGAAGACAAATTGTGGTGATTCTTGGAGATTCCTTTCAGCGATGGCGCGACTGAAGCAGACAAAGGGTCTAAAAACTGACATGTCGGTCGCTAAATTATTTCTAGACAGGTCACTTCAACGGTAATTCTGAACGCGTACTGGATGTAAACAAGCGTGATTTCTAGAATAAAAAGGCGGGAGGAGGTGTTTCTACTGAGGGAGCTGTGGAGGAGGAAGGTGGTGTATTTCTCATTGCTGTATTTCTCTTCCCTTAAAAAATCCTCTATACCACCTTTAAACCACTTCTTGTGCAAAGTTCAGATGAAACACACCCATTATAATCATCAAAACAGTGAAAATGTCAAATGTGTCACTTCAACGAGTTTCCTTCCTCTAAACAAACAACAAAACTGTAGCTCTGTAACAAAATAATTCAGTAAAAAATACCAAAAAATACTCTTGGCGATATATCGATACAGGAGCCCACAATATCGATACTGTATAATCACATCAAACGATACGATATGTTGATATTTCAATATTTTTGCACACCCCTATATGTGATGTTAACAGCCTGTTGTTCTCTATTATATTCTTACCATAACTTGCCTTTCTGATTTGATAAAATAAATTTCACCCCAAAATGCGACTTGTATATGTTTTTTTCTTCTTCATTACGCATTTTTTGGCTGATGCGACTTATACTCCGAAGCGATTTTTTGTCTGGAAAATACGGTAATATGTGTTTTATTTGAACACAATCTGACCATTAAAAAAAAATGACTTAGCTGGAATTACAACATGTGAGCCGATTTGTGCTGTTAAACAAGTCTCTCACACATAAAATTACAATCACAAGCTGCTAGAATTAGTCAACACATTTTCAGTTCGTCACTCTCACCTTTTTGTTGAAAATCAAACACCTTAACAGGATCATGAACGATCGTCTTCATACTAATAATTTTTTCCCTTGTGTTTTCAGCTAATCTTAAAGAGTTTTTGACATTGTTTGCTTATGTATTCACTGTGTCACCATGGTAACTACTAACCACTGTAGAGATACATGTAGAACACCCCCAGCATGATGTCCCTGCAAAGTATCAATGTATATGTGAGATAAATGTCAACCAGACTCAACCACTATTACAATTGACGAAATCAGTATCAGTATTACAATGTTTTGATTTAATGACACTTTCTCAACCTCTCAAAACTAAACCTCCTTAAAATACCAATAGATATTTGAATTATTATTATTTTTTTCTGTCATGTGTTAAAAGTTATACATTTCCATCGGATCTATAATTCTCATATTTATTGTGAAATTAAATTAAAAAACAGGATTTAACTTGATTCAACTGTTATTGGCTTAATACACATTTTGGAGATTAGAAATATAGAGACATAGATGTGACAAATGTACACAGTTTCTTTATTCATTTTTAAGAATCCACTGTAAATATAGACTTAGACAACTTTAGACTTAGACAAACTTTATTGATCCACAAGGGAAATTATTTGGAAACAGTAGTTCTCACATTGCAATATAATAACAAAGAGCAAAAATATAAATGGTAATAATAAATTTTAAATAAGTATAATAAATTTTAAAAGACAGCAAGAGACAGAATTATATAAATGTAAATGTACAAAGTCAAAATAAAATAGAAAGGTAAGTAATAAAATATAAAATCACAGCTTTATGATGATTGACAGGACATAGGGTTATCTGTTACATAAGGGTGAGTTGTTGTACAGTTGTAGGGAGTATTATCTGTTACATAAGGGTGAGTTGTTGTACAGTTGTAGGGAGTATTATCTGTTACATAAGGGTGAGTTGTTGTACAGTTGTAGGGAGTATTATCTGTTACATAAGGGTGAGTTGTTGTACAGTTGTAGGGAGTATTATCTGTTACATAAGGGGTGAGTTGTTGTACAGTTGTAGGGAGTATTATCTGTTACATAAGGGTGAGTTGTTGTACAGTTGTAGGGAGTATTATCTGTTACATAAGGGTGAGTTGTTGTACAGTTGTAGGGAGTATTATCTGTTACATAAGGGTGAGTTGTTGTACAGTTGTAGGGAGTATTATCTGTTACATAAGGGTGAGTTGTTGTACAGTTGTAGGGAGTATTATCTGTTACATAAGGGTGAGTTGTTGTACAGTTGTAGGGAGTATTATCTGTTACATAAGGGTGAGTTGTTGTACAGTTGTAGGGAGTATTATCTGTTACATAAGGGTGAGTTGTTTGTACAGTTGTAGGGAGTATTATCTGTTACATAAGGGTGAGTTGTTGTACAGTTGTAGGGAGTATTATCTGTTACATAAGTGTGAGTTGTTGTACAGTTGTAGGGAGTATTATCTGTTACATAAGGGTGAGTTGTTGTACAGTTGTAGGGAGTATTATCTGTTACATAAGGGTGAGTTGTTGTACAGTTGTAGGGAGTATTATCTGTTACATAAGGGTGAGTTGTTGTACAGTTGTAGGGAGTATTATCTGTTTACATAAGGGTGAGTTGTTGTACAGTTGTAGGGAGTATTATCTGTTACATGAAGGTGAGTTGTTGTACAGTTGTAGGGAGTATTATCTGTTACATAAGGGTGAGTTTTTGTACAGTTATTGGGAGTATTATCTGTTACATAAGGGTGAGTTGTTGTACAGTTGTAGGGAGTATTATCTGTTTACATAAGGGTGAGTTTGTTACAGTTGTAGGGAGTATTATCTGTTACATAAGGGTGAGTTGTTGTACAGTTGTAGGGAGTATTATCTGTTACATAAGGGTGACTTGTACAGTTGTAGGGAGTATTATCTTTTACATAAGGGTGAGTTTTTGTACAGTTATTGGGAGTATTATCTGTTACATAAGGGTGACTTGTTCTGCAGTTGTAGGGAGTATTATCTGTCAACTTGTTCTGCAGTTGTAGGGAGTATTATCTGTCCCTCTATAGTCTGGTGCAGTGGATGAGCAGGAGTGTCCATGATGGAGAGCAGTTTGTCCAGTGTCCTTCTGTCCGTCACTGTCACAAACGTCTCCAGCTCACGGCCGATCACGTGACCAGATTTACAGATCAGTTTGTCGATCCGCCCAGTGTCCCTTTTCCTGGTGCTGGCCTCCACAGACTGGCAGAAGATCTCCAGTAACTTGCTGCACACATTGAGAGAAAGAAATAGAGTCTCCTCATGCCCTTCTTGTACACAGCATTACAGTTGTTCCCCAAGCCCAGTCTGTCGTTCATCTGGACGCCAAAATACTTGTAGCAGTGATATACACACTACCGCTCAAACGTTTTAGAACACCACACTTTTTCCATTTTTTTTTTTTTTTTACGGTTTTACTGTTTACTGTTGACCAAAACATATTCTAAACTTTTGATTCATGAGAGTGTCCACCTTTGGCAGATATAACAGCTGAACACACTCGTGGCTTGTTCTTTTTACAACAAAAATCAAATGTTCTTCAGAAAGTTCTTCCAAAATCTATTACAGAAGTTTCCATAAATGTGTGGCACTTGTAGGATGCTTGGTTTTCACTCTTCTGTCCAGTTCATTCCAAACAAGCTCAATGGGTTTAAGTCTGGAAACTATGCTGGACACTCCATGTTTTCAAGTTTACCATCTTGTTCTTTTTTCCTGAGGTAGTTTTGGCAGAACTTGGACTTGTGTTTTGTATCTTTTACCTTTTTTTTAACCCCTGGCTGTTCAGTTTTTACCTTTGGGTCCGGTCAAGCAGTAATGGAGGGGCAGATTTTTTACGTTCTCTTATTCAGAAACTAGAGGGACTATTGAAATAAGTAAGGTATTAGAATGTAGGAAAGAGTTAACACTCCAACAGAGTAAAGTTAAACCTGTGATATTCTTTCAAGTGGTTGACAAAAAATTAAAAAACTCATGTCGGTAACGGAGGGAATGAAATATGCAGCACTTTTTGGACAATAAATACAAACAGTGATAACTAGTGGTTCTCACTTACATATCCTTAACAAACTGGTTTGAATATTTGCTTCATATAGTTTTCTACCATATGGTACAAGATTAGGTTTTTTTTCTTCCGAATACTTTAATATTACTTCAAAATGAAAGGTAACTATTTCTATAAAATATGTCAGTCCTTCCAAGCTAAATTTTTATCATTTTAAATACATTTTTTTTGTGGAAAAATCATGTACCTTCATCAACAGTTCAAAGATCGAATAACACAGATATGATGAAATACATCAATTTATTTACATGATTTGCAGGTCTTTGAAATTTGGGAAATAATTTTTGTTCCATGTTTCATACATGGTCTGTTTAAAACATATGTAACTTTAGAACCAAAAATGGTACAGAACAAAGGTCAACACTTTCATAAACTAGAGTACATATGCTATCTGTTGAATACATTTTTATATCAGATGCATTAACTTGAATCTTTGGCCTTGCTGTTTACTTCTGCTTGACTGGGCCCCTTTGTACAATTTCAAGTTCTTCATTGGACTTGCAGGACTTGAACTACAAATAAATAATTATGATGTTCTAAAACTTTTGACAGGTAGTGTATATGGGCTCTATATGAGACATATATGGTGTCATTTTAATCTTGACCTATATGCACTACTGTATTAAACTTCATGGTGCTGCAAAGTACAAAAGGTGCAGTTGTGAGAATTGAAATGCATGCGTGAGAACTGACACATATTCTCGTACAGCTAATGAGGTCCACAGGTGTTTCTGGGTACAGGAAGTACGCGGACAGACATTTTCAACTTTCATCTTTATTCAAAATCCTTCCTTTACTTCTCCAGAAAAACAGGACGTCTCATCTCCCCTTTGCTTCCTTCCATCTTTTCCTAATTTATCCCGATGTGTCTTTATGGTTCGCTTCACTGTTACATTACTACAGAACACGACAAGCTGTATCCTGTTTTGTAGTTAAGAATAAATGACCTCATCTTTGCAGAGAGTTTAATTTTAACACGTGTATGACCAGAGGTGGGTAGTGCACAGTTACATTTACTTGAGTAACTTCTGAAAATACTTGAACTAATACTTGTATGTTTATTGAAGTAACTGCAATCTTACTTGAGTTAAAGTTTTGGTTGCTACAAGTGACGAATTCTTGATGATATTAAATGGTTTGAACAGTTGTGTTTCTGTCCCTGCACCTTCAGATAGGATTTATTTATTTATTTTTTGTGCTCTACCCTTTGACAATACCTGATTTCGTGTATAAATAATAATAATATAGTAATAAATCCGATGCTATGTTCAAAAAGTTAGGCCTAATCTTTAAGTTCATAAGCTTTAAAGGTTGTATGGAGGATTTTTTTTTGTTTGTTTCAAATTGTCAATGAAAGTTTAAAATACCATTAGAGAGACACAGCAGTTGTAATTATGATGACCAAAAAAAAAAAAAAGAAAAAAGAATGAAAATCTATCAACTGTGGATGTAGTGAGGTCAGATAAACATCAGCCAATAGAAAACGAGGCTACCTCATTTTCTATTGGCTGTTAGGTTGTCAATCAAACTCCCTACATTTCTAGTGTAACTGACTCAGGATTATGTGGTTTAAGCAGCAGTTCTTAGAGGCTTTTTAAAACTGTCGCTTCCTCGCAGTTTGCACAAAGTTTGTTGCGGTGGTGGACGAGAATCAACGACCAGTTCACCGCAAAACAAAGTCCATTTTTGAGGTCGCTGAAAGAAGAAGAGAAGGGGAAAAGGAGCGAAGCCAAACTCAGGTGATTTTTGGAGATTCCTTTCAGCGGTGGCGCAACTGAAGCAGACGAAGGGTCTAAAAACTTACGCGTCGGTCGCTAAATAATTTTTAGACAGGTCACTTCAACAGTAATTCTGAACACACGCACTGGATGTAAACAAGCGTGAGTTCTAGAGTAAAGAGGCGGGAGGAGGTGTTTCTACTGAGGGAGCTGTGGAGGAGGAAGGTGGTGTCATGCATGCACAACATTTGAAAAAGGACTGTCGCTGTATTTCTCTTTCCTTAAAAAATCCGCTATACAACCTTTAAGTTCCATATCAACTTGTCAAAGCCTGATCCCGTCAGATCTCAGAAGCTAAGCGCGCCTGGTTAGTACTTGGACGGGAGACCACTGGGAAAATCAGGTGCCACAGTGGGGCGCCAGTCGCAGAAACTGTTGTTGTGTCCTTAGGCAAGACACTTCACCCACATTGCCTGTTATGAAAGTGGTGTGTGTGGTTAGAGGGACCGATAGTGCAGATTGGCAGCCTCACTTCTGTCAGTCTGCCCCAGGACAGCTGTGGCTTCAATAGCAGCTTACCACCACTGAGTGTGAAGTGAATGAATAATGCTTACTAAAGCGTCTTTGAGTGTCCAGGTTAGGTTACTCTTTCTTGAGTAGTAGTTTTCTCAAGTACTTTTTTTACTTGCACTTAAAGCCACAATATGTAAAAGGTCACATTTTTCTATAGCACTTTTCCACCTTCAAGGCACTTTACAACAAGGAACCACTCACCCATTCACACACCAGTGTACGCAGACACTGTGGGCAAGGTGGGTAAAGTGTCTTGCCCAAGGACACAACGACAGCATTCACCTGTGGGAGCCGGAATCACACCAGCCAACCTGTGGGTCAGTGGATCTGACCGCTCAACCTGTGATGTTTTATGTCGAGAGCTGGAATCGAACCGCCAACCTTTCAGATCAGTGGGCGAACGCTCTACCAACTGAGCTACTGCCGCCCCAACGCAACGTTTTTAGCCAAAAAATAGAAACTAAAATACAATCATGTTTTTCTTTTTCCTTTTAGATGTCTGAAAAACTAAAAAAATAAAGTCCAAAAAAACAAAACTAAAAAAAAACCTGCTTTCTTACAGTGAGTGTGCTTGCCTCTCCACAAACCTGACCCCTACTTGGCCTGGAGGAGGGCCTGTTTCCATGGCAATTTTGTTCCTTTAGTTATAATATAATGTCCCAGTATGGAATTAAACATTTATTTCCATGGAGAATGTTTCAAGGTATGATTTTAACCAGAAAGTTATATACTACAGCTTTAATTAAGTAATTCCTTGGACCATTACTTCCACTTAAGTACCATCATTTTGCAGTAACATTACTCTTACTTGTGTACTTTCCTTGTGTACATTATTTTGGCTACTTCACCTACTTCCACCTCTGTCCAAAGACGCAAACGAGCTAATTGAAAAGTATTAAATTGTGTAAGAGATGGGCCTCCCCGGCGCAGAGGTGGAGTGTCACGCGAATAAATCAATAGAGCAAAGTGGGGAGAGACGGAGAGACAGAGAGAAGACTGAAATATTAACCAAGTACCATCAGAGCACGAGCCACAGCCGATGAAACAGCGAATCCATTATGAGGACGGGACGGAGCTGCTGGGAGTTGTCTGAGGAATTGGATTGGTGCGAGCGAAGGGGCGTAATGCACGTTCACCACTTTTATTGAGGATTCGTTGTGCGGTAAAATTGAGAAGCCATTGGGATCGATCAGAGCCAGAGGAGAGAGGGAGAGAGGGAGAAGAGAGAAAGAGAGAGGAGGGAGGGGAGATGGAGAGAAGAGAGAGAGGGAAAAGAGAGAGGGAGGGGAGATGGAGAGAGGGAGAGAGAGAGAGGGAAAGAAGGAAGAGGTAGGGAGAGAGGGAAGAGAAAGAGTGGGAAAGAGAGATGGAGGGAGGAGAGAGAAGGGGAAAGATAAAGAGAGAACAGGAGGGAGAGAGGGAGAGAGACGGAGAGAGAGAAAGAGAGGAGAGAGGAAGGGGAGAGGGAGGAGAGAGGGAAGAGAGAGAGAAGAGGAAGGGAGGGAGAGGGAGGGAGGGAGGGAGGGAGAAGATGGAGAGGAAAGAAAGAGAGAAGAATGAAAGGGAGGGAGGGAGGGAGAGAGAAGAAAGAAAGGGAGAGAGAGGAAAGAAGGAAAAGGTAGGGAGAGAGGGAAGAGAAAGAGTGGGAAAGAGAGAGGGAGGGAGGAGAGAGAAGGGGAAAGATAAAGAGAGAACAGGAGGGAGAGAGGGAGAGAGAGAGAGAAGAGAGAGAGGGAGGAGGAGAGGAGGAGAGAGGAAGAGAGAGGAGAGGAGGGAGAGGGAGAGGGAGAGGAGGGAGAAGGAAAGAAAGAGAGAGAGAATGAAAGGGAGGGAGGAGAGAGAAGAAAGAAAGGGAGGGAGAGAGAGAGGAGGGAAAGAAGGAAAAAGGGAGGGAGAGAGGGAAGAGAAAGAGTGGGAAAGAGAGAGGGAGGGAGGAGAGAGAAGGGGAAAGATAAAGAGAGAACAGGAGGGAGAGAGAGAAGAGAGAGAGGAAGAGAGAGAGAGGGAGGGAGAGAGGGAGGGAATGAATGAAAGGGAGGGAGGGAGAGAGAAGAAAGAAAGGGAGGGAGGAGAGAGAGAGGGAGGGAAAGAAGGAAAAGGGAGGGAGAGAGGGAAGAGAAAGAGTGGGAAAGAGAGAGGGAGGGAGGAGAGAGAAGGGGAAAGATAAAGAGAGAACAGGAGGGAGAGAGGGAGAGAGACGGAGAGAGAGAAAGAGAGAGGGAAGAGAGAGAGAGGGAGGGAGAGAGGGAGGGGAGAGGGTGAGAGAGAGATGGAGAGGAAAGAAAGAGAGAAGAATGAAAGGGAGAGAGGGAGAGAAGATAGAGAGAGAAAGAGCGAGAGAAGGAAAAGAAGGGGGGAGAGAAGGATAGAAAGAAAGGGAGGGAGGAGAGAGGGAGGGAGGGGAGAGAAGAGAGGGGGAGGAGAGAGAGGGGGAGAAGAGAGGGAGAGAGAAAGAGCGGGAAAGAGAGAGGGAGGGAGGAGAGAGAAATGGAGAGATAAAGAGAGAACAGGAAGGAGAGTGAGAATGGGGGGAGGGAAAGAGAGCAAAGAGAGAGCGGGAGGAGAGGGTGGAGGTAGGGAGAGAGGGAGGAGAGAGAGCGGGAAGGAGAGAGCGAGGGAGAGGGAGAAAGAGGGAAGACAGAGAGGGGGAGGGGTAAAGAGAGAACAGGAGAGAGAGGGGGAGGGAGAGAGAGATGAAGAGGAAAGAAAGAAAGGGAGGAGGGAGAAGAAAGAAAGGGAGAGACAGAAGGATAGATAGAATGGGAGGGAGGAGAGAGAGAGGTGGGAAAGAGAGAAAGAGGAAAGAAAGAGAGAGAGAAAAGAAGAGAGAGGGAAGCAAAACAAAACAAAGAGAGAGAGAAGGATAGAGAGAAAGAAATAGAGGAAAAAAAGAGAGATGGGGAGAGAGAGAGGAATGAATGTGAGAGAGGTGGAAAAAGAGAGCAAGAGGAAGGAAAGAGAGGAAGGAAAGCAAGAGAGAGATAAAGAGAGAGAAGAACGAAATAATGGGAAGGAGGGAGAGACGGGTGATAGAGGGAAGAAAGAGAGAAAGAAAAGAAGAGAGGGGGAAGCAAAAGAAAGGGAGGGAGAGAGAGAGGAGGATAGAGAGAAAGAGAGCCAGAGGAAAGAAAGAGAGGAAGGGAGAAGAAGAAGAAAGAAAAAAGGGAAGGAGAGGGAGAGAGAGAAGGATAGAGAGAGAAAGAGACAGAGGAATGAAAGAGATAGAGGGAAGAAAGAGAAAGAGAGGAAAGAAAGAGAGAGAGAGAGAAAGGAGGGAGAAATAGGCCGAGTTAGACGAGTTATTTTTCTTCATTTCCCCAAAGGTTGGAGTTTAGCACAAAGCGCATCGGAAGAGGGCGCAGGTTTGGCTCTGGTAGATTTATAATACCTGACACAGAAGTTCTCCAAGCAGAAAAGAGAAAGAAGACTCACGAACTTGTGAATCAACTCCCCGAATCTTTTGGGTGTCATATTCTTTCACTTTTCTGGAGACCATTAATTAATTTGCATTTTACAGGCACATATATAAATCAAGCTTTTTATAAATCTGTCTCCATTTTATCTGGTTAATGTTCATTTAGGCGTTTTTTTGGACCCTGACCCACAGTTTGAGAACTCCTACTTTAGTCCCACTTTACAGAAAACAACTTCAGAGGAAATCAAATGGTTTTTTTTCAAGTTCATAACATTTGCAGTTAGATGATCTTACTCTGCACATTTACCAGCTGTAATCAAATATGAGCGGTCAGACCTCGAGTCCATGACAAGACCGAGTCCAAGCTCCTTCAAGACTGAGACAAGACCAAGTCCAAGCGCCTTCAAGACCGAAGACACAAGACCAAAGTTCAAGCGCCTTCAAGACCGAGACCAAGAAGCCAAGACTCAAGCAAGCACCGAGACAAGACAAATTCAAGACCGAGACAAGACCAAGACGCCCTTCAAGCGCAACAAGACAAGCCATCAAGCGCCTTCAAGACCGAGACAAGACCGAGACAAACGAGACAAGACCCAAGTTCAAAGCACCTTTCAAGACAAAGACAAGATCAAGTCAAGCGCCCCTTCAAGACCGAGACAAGACCAAGTCAAGACAACAAGCGCCTTCAAGACCGAGACAAGACCGAAGCGCCTCAAGACAGAGACAAGCCAAGTTCAAGACCGAGACAAGACAAGACAAGTCCAAGCGCTTCAAAACCGAGACAAAGTCCAAGTTTCAAGAAGACCGAGACAAGACCAAGTCCAAGCGCCTTCAAAACCGAGACAAGACCAAGTCGAAGTACCTCTAAGACTGAGACAACACAAAGTCCAAGCGCCTTAAAGGCCCAGACAAGGCCAAGTCCAAATGACTTCAAAACCAAGACAAAACTGGGACAAGACCGAGTCCAAGCGCCTTCAAGACCGAGTCCAAGCGCCTCTAAGACAGAGACAAGACCAAACCCAAGTGCCTTCAAGAACGAGACAAGCCCGAGTCCAAGCGCCTTCAAGACCGAGACAAGTGCCTCTAAGACCGAGACAAGACCGAGTCCAAGCGCCTTCAAGACCGAGACAAGCCCGAGTCCAAGCGCCTTCAAGACCGAGACAAGTGCCTCTAAGACTGAGACAAGACCGAGACCAAGCGTCTTCAAGACTGAGACAAGACCGAGTCCAAGCACCTTCAAGGCCAAGACAAGTGCCTCTAAGACTGAGACAAGACCAAAACCAAGCATCTTCAAGACTGAGACAAGACCGAGTCTAAGCGCCTTCAAGACTGAGCTCGAGTCCGAGACGAGACCAAGACTGTAAAAAAGCGGTCTCGAGGCCGGTCTCAAATCCAACGCCGGTCTCAAGTGCTACGACATGCTCATGTTTTTTGGTTCCACTCAAAATAAGACACATTATGATTGAAACTCCACTATTGTATTTACCAACCCACTTTCCTAGAAACGACCTAAATTAGCAATAACAATCTCACCATATAGAGATTTTCTGCCTTTTTTTTTTTTTTTTTGTCCCCTAGCTACATTACAACCTGTGCTTTACTTCCTTGTTTAACTTAATTGCTTATTTAGTTGTCTCAATCCAAGGCAGTATCACCAATCAAGCCCGCACAATCAATTCCCTCTTATTTAAAAGGAATTCTGTGGTGGAGGACGCCCATAACAGCTATTGGACCTGCTCTCCTGTTCCAATCCCCTGTTTCATTTACGCTCCACCAGCACCATGTCTTCTGTCCATTCCCCCTCTCCCCCTCCTTCACCTCTCCGTCGTCTCCTCCTCTTCCTCCTCTCCCATCTCTCCCAGCTCTCCGTGCCTGTCTCCGCTCGGCTCCGAACCGGATAATGACATTGGAAATCCCCAGGTCCAGACTCCAGTTCTGCGCAGAGCTCCATGTCTTTACTGGTTCTTCGCTGGAAAAAAAAAAGAAAAGAAAATCTATCTAGATGAGTTAAAGGTGCGTTACCTGATTTACACTGTCATAAAAATGTGAAACAGAAACGTCTATTTTAAACAGTTTGCAGTCGTCCGAAGTTATTCTTCACTTACCTTATGTACTCCGAAAATCTGAATTACTCACTGTGAAGAAAGTGCTTATCCACATCTCTCAAGGTTTTGCTGTGGTAAAACAAACAACTAGCATGCTAATGTGCACTTTCTGATCACTGTACAATACAGTGCGTACAGTGTGTGCATATGTAGTGGACTTAATTTGACCCCAAGAGCTGCTTATAGAATATATCTGTACTGAAGCAAGACATATTTTGCTGAAACATATGGGGAAAAAATTGTCCATGCAGGGTCTTAACTAAAAGATATATATATAAAAATATACAATAGAGCTTCTTTTTTGTCATTTTTATTTGACTTGTTTTAAGATATTTCAGACTGACCTAAACCACATGAGGGGCCAGGACTGATCCGGGACTGAACCAGGAGGACTAAAACAGGACTAAACCAGGACTAAACCAGGACTAAAACAGGACTAAAACAGGACTAAAACAGGACTAAAACAGGACAAAAACCAGGACTAAAACAGGACTAAAACAGGACTAAACCAGGACTAAACCAGGGCTGAAACAGGACTGAAACAGGACTAAACCAGGACTAAACCAAGACTAAACCAGGACTAAACCAAGACTAAACCAGGATTAAACCAGGACTAAAACAGCTCTAAACCAGGACTAAATCAAGACTAAAACAGGACTAAAACAGGTCTAAACCAGGACTAAACCAGAACTGAACCAGGACTGAGTGTGGGGACAGGCTCGTACGTGTGCCCATGTAGACGAAAGGACCGGCGCAGAGCTCCACACACCGCGGGGCTAAGCGCAGCCGACACCCTGTTGCACTTTGCGGACACCCTGCTCCATGGGCTCGAGGTTCTCTCTCTCACTCTCAAGTCCAAGATTAGGTCTGGTTTAGATTTGGGTTAGTCCTGATTTAGACCTGGTTTAGTCCTAGTAGTTCAGTTCTAGTTTAGACCTGGTTTAGATCTGGTTCAGTCCTGGTTTAGTCCTGGTTTAATCCTGGCTCAGTCCTGGGCACATGGTTTATGTTCTGTCGCTGAATATGAATGTCGTTAATGTTAATAACATGATTCTGCATCATTTGAGTAAAAAAAACAAACAAAAAACTTCAAATATTACAGATTTTTTTTACCTTTCTGGCATCTTTTTACTGCCAGTGTTACGTATCAATTCTTACTTAATGTTAAAAGTACAGTGTGGACACAAAATTTGATAACGTTAAAGCATTTTTAAACAATGAGAAAGAATGTCACATAGAATTATATACAATTACAGATAAAATGACTTAAAAATGTGAAACAAAACAAAAAAACATAATTTATTCCACCTCTTGTCTTTCCTTTACAGAGCCATAATCCACTTTGCATATGTGTTTTTATTTTACTCGGTTTTGTATCAGCGACGTCCAAATCAAATTGAACAGCACATATAAATAACCTTTACTGGTACAACATTTCCATTTTTCAACATAATTCAGTTTTCCGCACGCCAGGAACATCAGATCTCTCCTTTCATATTCTTTCCTCCAGTAAAGTCCAAGAACAGAGCGGACTTCAGTGCCATTATAAATACAGTCCACATTTGTCTCCCCGCATGTGTCTTATCCTCTCTTATGCAAGGCTATGGACCGGCTATTTTTGCACTCTATGCTATATGCTAACCTAGAATTAGTCCGAATAGTCCAAAAGCTTATTTTTCTGGGCTTTGGGAGAGACCGTAAAGGAAAGCAATGAGATTTACAGAGGTCAGATCGAAGTTTGTGCAGGGGACCAGTGTGGACGAGTGCTACAGCACAGACAAAATATGAATCTACTTTTACATTTTATATGTATCGGCAATTTCTGTTTAGCTTGAGATTTTATTCTTCATAAACGATAAACGATCATAAACGAAAACAAAAAAATCCCTAAATTTTTCATTCTTATTACTGTTTATTTTGTACGATCATAAACGATAAACTTTGTGCCTACGATAACATTATTATTAGTATGTACGACCATAAACGAAAACAAAAAATCCCTAAATTTTTCACTCTCTTTAAGTTTATTTTGTACGATCATAAACAATAAACTTTTGTGCCTACTTCATTACTATTATTAGTCTGTACGACCATAAATTAAAACAAAAAATCATAAAATTTTTCATTCTTATTACTGTTTATTTTGTACGATCATAAACGATAAACTTTTGTGCCTACTTCATTACTATTATTAGTTTGTACGACCATAAACGAAAACAAAAAATCCTTAAATTTTTCACTCTCATTACTGTTTATTTTGTACGATCATAAACGATAAACTTTGTGCCTACGATAACATTATTATTAGTATGTACGACCATAAACGAAAACAAAAAATCCCTAAATTTTTCACTCTCTTTACAGTTTATTTTGTACGATCATAAACAATAAACTTTTGTGCCTACTTCATTACTATTATTAGTCTGTACGACCATAAATTAAAACAAAAAATCATAAAATTTTTCATTCTTATTACTGTTTATTTTGTACGATCATAAACGATAAACTTTTGTGCCTACTTCATTACTATTATTAGTTTGTACGACCATAAACGAAAACAAAAAATCCTTAAATTTTTCACTCTCATTACTGTTTATTTTGTACGATCATAAACGATAAACTTTGTGCCTACGATAACATTATTATTAGTATGTACGACCATAAACAAAAATATGTTTCTGCACATATGTATATGTGTTATGCATATGTGTGTAAACATGTATATTGAGTATATGTACTGGATATCGATGATGCGTATAGACGGTGTGCGGGATTTTTCTCTATATCCTTATAAAAATCAAAGCAGCCAACATATCTGAGTAAGTATTTTAATCATTTCTACAACATCAAATTTAATCAACTTACACGGTAACAATTAGTTTGATTTTGTTGCTATATAATTATGTATAGCAAAGTGAAAGCAAATACATTTTTTGACAAATTCAAGGACCAATACCCATTTTTTCCCAATGTATTTGAGCAAAATATATCTTGAAGTCCAAATGTCTACTTTGTCTGACAATATAAAGCTTTATAATTAGATAAACACAGCACAATCAGGAAGTATGTGTGCAATAGCGCTGTGCAAAAATATCGAAATATCTATCTATCGCATCGCTTAATGTGATGATGCAGTATCAATATCATGGGCTGCTGTATCGATATATTGCCAAGAGTATTTTATGGTATATTTTACTCTTGTTACTTTTGTTACAGTGCTACAGTTTTGTTGTTTGTTTAGAGGAAAGACACTTGTTTATGCGACACATTTGACATTTTCACTGTTTTGAGGATTAAAATGTTTGTGTTTCATGTTCACTTTGTACAAGAAGTGGTTTAACAAAGACTTTTAGTAACACAGCCATGATTTAGCCATTATTTTTACTGAACCGTATAGAATCAATTTGAAATATGCTGTAGCGAATCAAAAGTGCACTATGTATCGAGGTATGTATCGTATCGTGGCCTATGTATCGAAGAATGTATCATATCTGCAACTTCTTAATGATACCCAGCCCTAATTAGCAATCTAGTTGTTGTTAGCTCCCCTCTGGCCTCTGAAACTTGTGAAATGTGCTAATCTCATCACACTGAATAATTAGGATGAAATGTGTTCTGAAAGTGAGGATTAAACATGCTCTGTGTAATTTTTCTGGCAGAGGGTCCGCCAACTGTTTGCTTCCATGGAGATGTCCTTGCATTAGGGCTGGGTATCAATAAGAAGTTGCCGATACAATACATATCTCGATACATAGGTCACGATACGATACATAGGACACGATACTATACATATCTCGATATATAGGCCATGATATGATACATATCTCGATACATAGGCTATGATACGATACATATCTCGATATATAGGCCATGATACAATACATATCTCGATATATAGGCCATGATACAATACATATCTCGATATATAGGCCATGATACATAACATATCTCGATATATAGGCCATGATACAATACATATCTCGATATATAGGCCAAGATACATACATATCTCGATATATAGCCCACGATATAATACATATCTCGATACACAGGCCATGATACAATACATATCTCGATATATAGGCCATAGATACATAGATACAATACATATCTCGATACATAGGCCACGATACGATACATATTTGGATACAGTGAGCTTTCAGTTTGATACGATATATTTCAAATTGATTCAATACGGTTCAGTAAAAAAATAATGCCTAAATAATGGTTGTAATACTTTTGTTACTTTGTGAAACCACTTTCTGTGCAAAGTTAAAATGAAAGACATCAATTTTAATACAAATTTTAATCATCAAAACAGTGAAAATGTCAAATGTGTTGCATAAACGAGTTTCCTTTCTCTGGACAAACAACATAACTGTAGCGCTGTAACAAAATAATTGAGTAAAATATACCAAAAAAATACTCTTGGCTATATATATCGATACAGCAGCCCCTGATATCGATACTGTATCAACACATTAAAATATATGATATATTGATATTTTGATATTTTTGACCGACATTAAACATATAAATTTAAAGAAACAATCAAGCAACGCTACCAGGCCAAGTTACAGGTCAGATCTGTGGAGAGACGACTACACTGACAATGAGAACTCGTGTTTTTAAGGCATTTTAAGCGATAAAAATCCCTGTAATGTAAGATAGATACATTTTGAGCCATACTGTGGAACATTACAACCAAAAGCAGTTACATCTCCATGGCGACAATCAGGTGGTGGACCCTCTGTAAGTGAAAAGCTGCACAGTGCATCTTTAACTTCGAACCACCGCACAAATTAGTTCTGCTTTTCACTATAGTTAAGTCAAAATCTGTCAAAAACGTTAAAGGTTCAGTGAGGACACATCCAGTAGCTCTTTGGTCATTTTTATTTCAGAGGTTTGTAATAACAACACGACCACAAACGTCAGCCCGGGACGGTCTTTAGTGTGCCGTGTGAAAAGCATCAATCACTAATACTCACGCTGACGACTGGAAAGCTTCTCGCCGCTGCCAGTATAAGCCCCAGTCTGCATATGTTGGGCTGTTTCATTGGAAAATTATCGGTCAAAAGTTCTATGTACGTGCAATTACGGGTTTATCGTAACCTTCCATCAAACTCCTTTCTACTTAGAGTTATTCAAACAATGTGGTTCTGGGGTTTTGGGTGAAATTCAGTTAACTGTGAAAAAATGAATCCCGAACAAGTCAAGAATAGAATATAATAGAAAACGTATTGTGTTTAAAGACAATATTGAAATTTCATCCCGATTATCACGGGCAAAATAATAAACATTTCACTAGTTTCGAAGTCCCACGTTTAAAGAACTGTTATTAGTCGTTTTCAAAGCGACAATTTATGCAGATTAAGTTAAGTTTAATTTGCCTTTCTATTGCCAAAAATAGAAAATCTTCAGCTAACTGTCTAAATAATCTCACTAAATAATCAATAAAGTAAATAGATCCATTACAGATTTTCTAGTGAAGGGTCCGTCACCTACTTATCTTCACAGAGATGTTATTGCTTTGTCTAGAATAGTCCATTCAGGTTCATTTGGTCTTCTGATAATTTATGTTCTTAGGTTGTTTTTTCAGACCAAGAGTTTGTTTTCATACATGACAGTTTCGTCTGCTCACTAACGCTCTTCCTCAGAGTGGTCACATGTCTGGTCAGCTGATTTATACAGGTTTTGGCACTGTCTTGCTACCGACGGAGGCAGGACGACGGCGCCATCTGCAGTCCGACTTCCTCAGGACAGTGTCCCGGGTATGTGAGAGTAAATAAGCCCCCTCGTCCCGGTTTATCATCCCGTTTGCGCATTTCCGTATTTCAATTGCTTCTTTAATCCAGCAGCGATGTTTGTTTTCCTTTGTCCTAATGATGTTTGCTCTGTCCCAGTCCAAAATGTGGTTCTCTCTTTTACAGTGCTCAGAAATGTCCGATTTGAGTTGTTCCTGTTCTGCGTTGTGTTTTGTTGCTCGTGTGCACGCCTTCGCTGTTTCCTTTTCACATTTTGTCCATTTTTCGTGTACTCAACGCCCTCCCTGTTTCCCCGATGTATGTTTTATTGCAAGACAAGCAGCGTATTTCTTACATGGCATTGTCTAGAATGTTCCACCATAGAGATTACAAGGGAGACACTATAAGCTACATTACAGGTCAGATCTGTGGAGAGGCAACACTTTTCACAACTAGAATTATTGTATTTTTGAGCAATGGAAACACCCGTAAGGAATTAATGCTAGATAAATGTGTTTCATGTCAGTTAAAGTTAAAATAGATGTGTTTGATGACAAATCAATTTTAGTACATTTGTCTTTGATAAATTGTGGGTTAATATTTATTGTGATTTTAACCAAGCGTGATGGATAAATTTAACAAATAATTTATATAACAAACCATTCTGCACTGGAGCTCTGTAACACTTTATTTTGTAATTGTGTTTTTATACGTGTTTATTGTGCATAATGTAGATGAATGAAATGTGAAATGTGGGACCAGCCTCTCAAACCTGCAAAACAAATTTACCTACAGGTACGAATAAAGCAACCGAACCTAACATAAACTAAGACCATCCTCCAGAAAAGCTGCGTAATGCACCTTTAATACAAATCTTTATCAAATAAGACACCATTGAGCGATTAATCTACGATATCAACCGATTAATTGAATAAAGGACTACAGAATTCCAGCCCTGGTGATTTGGTCTTCACTGTCAGATTTCCGCCTCTGCTCTGTATTCAACAAGAAGTGAGATGTTTAATCATTTACTAACAATAGCGTCAGAGTAGCTGCCTTCAATCAGCCCAGTGCTCCAGTGTGCTGCCCTGATGGAGCTATAGGGGAGAGTGGAGGGGGGAGGAGGAGGAGGAGGAGGAGGAGAGGGGCTTCAGAGCCAGCGGAGAGGGGAGAGGGGCTGGTGGAGGAGAGGGGGGAGAGGGTAGAGGGGCGTGAGGTTGTCGACTGCGTGCTCAGAATACAGGAGCCATCCCTGTTGTAACGCGCGTGTAACAGCCCAGTGATCGGAAACCAGGTGCTATTGTGCGCTGGAGACCCGAGAGGCGAGAGCTGAGATAGAAAAGAAAGACACCGAGGTTTAATTTGCTTCTGGGCTCTATAAAGGTTGGTAAAAGGAAAGAAAGTGAGATATTAGACATTAAAAGTAAATATGAACTGAAATTACATATGAAATTATATAGGGAACAAAAATCGAAGAATAATACATCAGATATTTTTCTAAAGAAAGACGGCACGAGCTTAAAGGTTGTATGGAGGATTTTTTTTTTAGTTTAAAATTGTCATTGAAAGTTTAAAATACCATTACAGAGACGCAGCAGCCTTTTAATTATGATGACCAAAAAAAAAAAAAGAATGAAAATCTATCAGTTGTGGACGTAGTGAGGCCAGATAAACATCAGCCAATAGAAAACGAGGCTCCCTCTTTTTCTATTGGCTGTTAGGTTGTCAGTCAAACTCCCTACATTTTTAGTGTAACTGACTCGTCGGCGCTTGGGGATCACGTGGTTTATGCAGCGGTTCTTTGAGGCTTTTTCAAACTGTAGCTTCCTTGCAGTTCGCACAAAGTTTGTTGCGATGGCGGACGAGAATCCAAGACCAGTTCGCCGCAAAAGAAAGTCCGAAGGGTCTAAAAACTGACGCGTCGGTCGCTAAAATATTTCTAGGCAGGTCACTTCAACAGTGATTCTGAACATGCACTGGATGTAAACAAATGTGATTTGTAGAGTAAAGAGGCGGGAGGAGGAGATGTTTCTACTGAGGAAGGTGGTGTCACACATGCACAACATTTGAAAAAGGGACTGTCGCTGTATTTCGCTTCCCTTAAAAAATCCTCTATACAACCTTTAAGTTAACAGCATTATATTATACCTTTAGTTCAAGAGAGATTGTAAATTCCAGGGCTGAAATTATCCAAATGATTCGAGTGAAGGTGTATGGAGCACTTCCTGTATTATCAAATGTGAAAAACAGAACTAAAGCAGATTGCAGTGGTCCAAAGTTATTTCTCACTTTCCTTTAAAAGTGGAAAAAAAAAATGCATAGCACACTCAGATGGCCGATGTCCAAAACCTTTTTTTTTTATTTTTAAATTACATTTCGGTAAAAAGCCTTCGTCAGATCATTTTTCTTACTGTGGTCCAAAGCAAGAAAAATGGGTCTGGAGGGTCATTAAACACATCTATCTAGCATTTATTCATTACAGGTGTTTCTATTGCTCAAAAATACAATGATTCTAGCTGTGAATAGTGTTGCCTCTCCACAGATCTGACCTGTAATTTAGACTATAGTTAAGGTAAAAATCCTTTGTCAGGTTATTTTTCTTGCTTTGGACCACAGTATTTTTTTGCATTTTATAGAATGTTTTGAATGTAAATATTTTGTAGAATATTTTTATGTAAATATTTAACTATTTTGTATACTGTGGTCGAAAGCAAGAAAAATGATCTGACAAAGGCTTTTTGCTGAAATGGACATGGGTCATCTGAATGTGCTATGCATTTTTTTCACTTTTAAATTGCTGTTCTTTGCATTTGCATCTCTACAAGAACTTTGGTGTGCGTTGTCTGTTTCATTTTGTTCCTCACTTTCCTAATATCCTCATTATCCACCGCAATGAATTTATGAGAGATTTTCACAACATTCAGAGAAGACAGAAGTTTTGTAGCCAGGCTGGCGCCACCTAGTGCCTCCGCTCAGTTTCATTTCTCTCCAGCGACTAGGTCAGGAATCTAGACAGTTTGCAAGAACCCTGGAAGTGCGAGTTCAGGCACCAGACAATCAACGAAGAGTCATACATTTTGTGTTGGCAACGATTCCCAAGATCGAGGATTTAAACCCTGAGCAAAGAGAATGTTTGTTGAATTTCATCAAGGGGAAAGACATTATTGCCCTTGTTCCTGTGGGATTTGTGAACCAGTTAGTTCTGTTAGCGGTGCATTACATACGTCACAACCAAATAGCAGCGATTGGTTGAATAAAAAAAGTACCCTCCTACCATCGAGCGAACGAATCCTAATGCTGCGAGGTCAGACGGTTTCCACGAAGTGAAACCGGCTGGTGAATCAGGCTAGAAGTTTTACTATCACGGTAGCAACATTGACAACTAGCATGTTAACAGCAAACTTCCTGGTTTGCACACAATAAAATGCTCATTAAATAGATGTATAGAACACAAAGTCGTCTCATTTTGAAAGACCTGCTTTTACAGTATATAAGTCGATACATTGAACCTCATACCCCCAATGCAAACAGAGCAAACACATCATGCTAAACAATACAAATTTCACTTAAATTTTAAAATGTCAGTTAAAAAAAATGTTATTTCTCTTCTCTATACCTGTTCATTGCAACAAATTATACATCAAATCTTAACACTATTGGACTATTAAGAGTAATATATAATGCATTAGATACACAACACTGTTCCACTATTGTTTACTGACATTCAAACCACTCTACGGGTTTCAGCTTTTTGTTTAAAAGGTGACATTTTGAGGACTATTCACCATGCAAAAGATATCTTATTTAGTACAAAACTATTAATCGCTATAGCAACTGTCCCAATTCTTCATCAGCCTGAACCCAGTGGATTGTTTTCCCATTCCAAACCCTGCCATAGTGACCAGACTTACACCATTTAGAGCTGAAAAACACTCGTAATGCAAAGTGGGTTACTCCGACCTAAAAATCCACTTTCTCAGACTAACAGATGATCCAAATGACCATAGACCCTTCAGAGCGGCAGGATTTATGCTCTTGTTCTTTATTAAGAGCCACACGCCACATCTGAATGACAATGCTTCAGCCATGTGTCGCTCCATCTGGTCTCCACAGGCAGCTTCAACCCCACTTTTACAGGTTACACCACTTATTTCACTAAAACATTGTTAAATCTCCAATATGTTGGCTAAAAATGATTACCTTTGTTTTTCTAGTGTTTAAAATGATAGTTAAGGTTATAATTTTACTTCTTGGTTGGACACTGGCAGCAGATTTGATATATAGTACATAGGCTACTAGTAAATAGAGATACACATAACTGTTACCTAGCAACCATAATGCAACAAGGGCCAAAACATGTCTAAATTGCACAATAGGTATGATTAGTTTTATAAAAATTAATTAAGTTTAAATTGCTAGAAAAATGCCTTCTTTATACATAAATTATCATTGTTTTTATATGAAGTTTTCTGTGTTAATGACATAAGTAGAGAGTATCACATTTAAAAATTCTCCACTATTTCATGTATTTTTGTACTTTTAATCCTAAAAATGCAGTGCTTGTCTACATGGAGATGTTATTTCTTTGCTTGGAATGTTCCACAGTATGGCATTAAACATATCTCACTTACATTTGTTCAATTGCAGATGTTTTATAGCTCAAAATACTTTGATAGACATACATTCTTTCCATGTACAGGCTTGCTTCTCCATAGATCTGACCATTAATTGGTCTTCATTAGGGCTGGGTATCATTAAGAAGTTGCCGATACGATACATATCTCAATACATAGACCACGATACGATACATATCTCGATACATAGCCCACGATATGATACATATCTCGATACACAGGCCACGATACGATACATATCGATACATATATATATATCTCGATACATAGGCCACGATACGATACATAGATACATATATCTCGATACATAGGCCACATATATATGATACATATCATATCTCGATACATAGGCCACGATACGATACATATGATACATACATATCTATACGATACATAGGCCACGATACGATACATAGATACATATTCAGTCCTATACAATGAATTTAAAATCGTTTTGATACGGTTCAATAAAAAAATAAAGGCTAGATCATGGCTGTGATACTAAAAATCTTTGTTAAATCACTTCTTGTGCAAAGTGAACATGAAACACTCCCATTTTAATCATCAAAGCAGTGAAAATGTCGATGTCATATTGAATTGTATCGAATCGAAAGCTCACTGTATCGAAAGAATGACAAAATGCTGCATAAAAGAGTTTCCTTCCACTAATCAAGCAACAAAACTGTAGCACTGTAACAAAATAATTAAGTAAAATACTCTTGGCGATGTATCAATACAGCAGCCCACGATATCGATACTGTATCATCACATTAAACAATACGATATATTGATATTTTGATATTTTTACACGCCCCTAGTCTCTATTGTGATTACCAAGTTTATTTTTTTTTTATAATAATCAAGTCAAAACATTAATATCTCCATGGAGACAAGTAGTTGGCTGACCCTCCACCAGAAAAGTTACAGAGCGCACCTTTAACTTCCTTATTAAGCATGCCTCATCAGACATCATGCAGCGAGCCCTTTTTACAAAACAAACTCCAGTGCAAACCGGGGTCAAACGTCCCCTCCCCTCTCTCCATTCTCTTCACAGAACTGCAGCTCTATTCTCCGCTGCCATCTTGGGGCCCTGCTGTTATGACTGGACATGCCAGGGGCCCCCAGAACTCATTGGTGTCAGGAAATGAATTGTAATTCCATTTGGCCGACAAACAGGTCCATTTGTGTCACGTTGAATGTATATTTTTCTTGAATTAAGCCTTCGGGGGTGAGATCATTTCAGCCGACTGCTCCCGAGTCATTTGTCCTGGAGATGGCTGTGGGCTGAGGCTGTTTTTGAAAAGGATTGAGGTTTTGATATTGTAGTTTTCAGCACCATTGTTTTGTTTTGTTTGTTTTGTTTTGGTGGTTTTACAGAAGAAGATTTTAGTTGTAACCAAGCAAAGTGCAATTAGATTTTAAGTTGTGAAAAATTAAACGAATTCTAGTGTAAATATTTCCACATTTCCACTAAACTCCATACCAATACTACCTTATACTAAACAGAGACAAAATGTAGTCAGCTTTTCTGGATGGGTCAGCCACCTCTTAGTCTCCATGGAGATGTTAAGCCATGTTCCACAATATGGCATTACATTTATCTCATTTCATTGAACAAGACAATGTACAGTGACAAGATGCTTGTACCAGGTTGTAGATTAGGAGTGCGGTGTCTAGGCATAACCTCCTTGTCTCCGTACCGATAAGGACATGGTCAAGTTACAGGTCAGATCTGTGGAGAGGTGACCCTGCTCACAATAAGAATTCATGATTTTGAAGATATCTATAAGAAATAAAAGCTGAATACATTAGAAATAAACATTCAATACTGTGGGAAATTGTAGACCAAGGATGTCAACCTCAAATTCACATAGGGCAAAAATAAAAAAAACTGGAAAGTTGTGGGCCAAACTAAATATTTATTGAAAAATTTCAACAACATCAGCATGTTTTCTCTTCTTTTGAGATATGTAATGTTTCCAGTGAGCCATGTTTCTGATAAGGCAGTAACAGTAAACATATATTTAAAAGAGTAAAGGAAATGTGTGGAATATAATCATATATTGGGCGGCAGTAGCTCAGTTGGTAGAGCATTCGCCCACTGATCTGGAGGTTGGCGGTTTGAATCCAGCTCTCAACATAAACATCACAGGTTGAGTGGTCAGATCCACTGACCCACAGGTTGGCTGGTGTGATTCCAGCTCCCACAGATGAGTGCTGCCGTTGTGTCCTTGGGCAAGACACTAAACCCACCTTGCCCACAGTGTCTGCATACACTGGTGTGTGAATGTGTGTGTGAATGGGTGAGTGGTTCCTTGTTGTAAAGCGCTTTGAGTGCCTTGAAGGTGGAAAAGCGCTATAGAAAAATGTGACCATTTACCATATCGTGGGATAAATTTGGCTCTCGGGCCTGAGTTTGACATGTCTGTTCTAAACTAAATAGTAACATCCCTATAGAACTATTTTAGAATTAATGTGGAAAGCCAAAAACTGATAATTTTCCAACTCCAATCATTTTTATTTTTTAAAAATCGCCCCATTTTCACACACACTTACTCCTTCCAATGTTTTTGACTGTTATATAAATACCAAAACATTTCTTTTTACTATGCATTAGCAGATTTAAGATATAAAATTGTACAAATTTGTGAGCAATTTTTAGCTGAAACAAGGAATTTCCTGGGAACTCCCCAATCGAACCTGACCAAATGTTAATAATGACCCTTTCAGGCTGGTGGTGGTGGTCTTTGAGGAAGGGAGGGGCCGTCTGTGGTGCGATCAGATAAGAGGTAATAGAGGTAGTACAGTCTGTCTCTATTTAAGCACATGTGTGAGGTCACTGATAAGTCTCCACTAATGTGAGTACATTAGCATAGCACGAGCGGCCCACTGATCACACAGGACTATTCATTAGGATTAAACGGGCTTCAGGATGGACCGAGGAGACACTGATACGAGCGGCTTTGAGATCCGCTTTTGATAAACCTCTGAATCAAGAGTGGGGAACTCAAACAGTGTGTTAGATGTTTTTAATTGGTGCCTTTTAAAACTTCTTAAAGCAAATGTGAAAACCAAAACTTGATTAATTAAACTATAACATGGGATCTCTACAGGATAAAGTTTAATTCATAAATTCAGTGTGTTTTTTCATAGCCCAAAATCACAACAGTCTCCTAAATCTATGTTATAATGTTGTTTCCTCATCAAAAACAGGCCTGGAGTTGGGTTTTGTCTCATTCACACATGTGTAACTCACAAATCCTGCATATTTACGCTGAGTTTTCCACCTTCTGACGTCATGTTGTAATACAGGAAGTGCTCCACTGTGTTTTTAAACTCCATACACCTTCACTAGAATCACTGTCATCATGATTTCAGCCTTACACTGTCAAAACACAATACCCAGCTAAATTACAATAACTTAAATTAAGAACATTTTACTTTATTTGAGGTGATTCAACTTGACAAATAAAATTATCTACCAATGGAATAAGTGTGTTTTTCTTCATTCAAGCAACATTACATTTTGTTTCTTATTTTAAGAGCAAAGAGTTTCTTTAGTGTAGTAAAAAATGTATTTTCATATTTGAAGTACAAAAAGTCTTGTTCCACTGGCAGATAATTTTACTTGTCAAGTGAGATTTCCTCAGATCAAGATAAAACTTTCTTTCTTCAAGTCATCTTAACTTGGCTAGATTTTAGTTCAAAGAGGTTCATTTGGTCTTTCAATAATTTATGTCATTAGGTTCTTTTTTCAGACCTTCAGGCCTTTTTAATCCAGCTATTGGCTAGATTTTGTTTTTTGCAGTGTAAAATTGACCATCTTTACTGAACTAAAGGTATAATGTAGCTGTTAACTTGTAAAGTACCACTTCATGACATCAAAAGGTGGAATATTTTTAGATTTGAAGATATAAACAGATTAAAAGAATTACTCATGAACATGTGTGAATGAAACAAAAAACAACTCCAGTTATGTTTTTGATGAGGTAACAGCATTATAACATGGCTTAAAGGTGCATAAAGAGTCCGTCACCTTCTTGTTTCTATGGATATGTCATCGTTCTGCCTGAAATGTTCCATGGTATGACATTAAACATCTCTACCTTACATTTATTCAATTACAGGTAGTTTTATAGCTCAAAAATACCCATAAAAACAGGCATTCTGACTGTGAGCGGGGTCGCCGCTCCACAGATCTGACCTGTAACTTGGTCTGGTTTGGTCTCCATGACGATAGTAAGGTTTAATATTCCAGACAAAGCAATAATCTCCATGAAGAAAAGCTTTTGACGGACCCTCCACAAGAAAAATTACACACCTTCATGCGCCGTTGAATCTCGCAAGAACGAGTTTTGTGTAATATCCGCGCTTTAACCATAAAATGTAAAAATAAAAAAAATTAAAATACATTTCACCTGCTAGAATTACACTTCCTACATCTAGTCTTGATCCTTGTCTCAGCTGTCATTCTACGGCAGCAGTCCAAGCCCTCTGCCCTCATACCATCTGTAATTACCCACTACTGTTTTCAATCAGCGGTCTCCCCTGACAGTGCCCCCTGTCTTCCTCATTGTGCGACTTCACGACTATGATTATTGGCTGATTGGGATGATCGCGCCAATCGATTTTTACACCTCGCATCAATCACCAGCTCACCTGCACCTCCGTGTCCTTGGCTTTTATAACGTGACCTTCTTGTGAACAGTGGGACACAGTGCGGACTGGAGGGCTTAAGAATTGACTTTTTATCCAGTGGAAAAGCCAGACGCAAGTCAAGGTTAAATTCTGTGTTAAATTGAAATTTTTGAGAAATGTTTTAATGGTGTTTCCTCATCAAAAACGCACCTGGAGTTGTGTTTTGATTGACTTGCTGTGAAAGGTAATGCTAGCAGCTATCCCTTTTAGCTTTGTCCATCAAGCTCCAATGTTTAATCAGAGCGAGTGGGCAACCGTGGAGTTTTTATAAGTTCATTAAAATTCATTCTATTTTCCATGCTTTTATGATGAAAAATGTGGAAAACAGGTGCAGAAAGTGGATTCGGAAAGCCTGATTGACAACATGTATTGGGAAATTTTTAGCCAAACACATTACCAAAGACTTAAAGTTGTTTGGAAATGTTATTGCTTTGCCTGGAATGTTCCACAGTGTCAGGAGAAGTTATAGATCAGGTCTGTGGAGAGGTGACACTGCTCATTCTTTTTGAGCAATAAATCATTACATTATATAAATTACAGGTGTTGTGATTGACACTTGCATCAGACTACCACGCTGATCTTGTTGTATATGTCCCTATCAAATAAACAATAAATAAATAAAAACATCACATAGGAAGATTTAATGCTATATTGGGAAACATTATAGGCAAAGCAATAACCAAGCAGATGGTGAATGCTGCACCAGAAAGGCATCTTTAAAGGAGCTTGAAGCCATGTTACCTCATTAGGGCTGGGTATCATTAAGACGTTACCGATACGATACATAGCTCGATGCATAGGCCACGATATGAAATAAATTGTGCCTGTGACACTAAAAGCATTTGTTAAAACACTTCTTCAAATGAAACACACCCATTTTAATCATCAAAACAGTGAAAATGTCAAATGTGTCTCTTAAACGAGTTTCCTTCCTCTAAACAAGCAACACAACTGTAGCTCTGTAACAAAATAATTCATTAATTATACCAAAAAATACTCTTGGCGATATATCAATACAGGAGGCCAGGATATCAATACTGTATCATCACATCAAACGATACGATATATCGATATTTCAGTATTTTTGCACACCCCTATACCTCATCAAAAACAAACTTGGAGTTGTGTTTTGTTTCATTCACACATGTTTGAGTAACTCTTTATTATTAGTCTGTCTTCATCTCCAAAGCTCAAAATATTCTCTTGCACCTTATGATGTCATGTAGTGCAAATTTTCAAGTTTGTATATATCTATTATTTTTTGATCAGTAGAGAATGGCAGGTCTAGGGTTTAAATTATCCAAATTATTCTAGTGAAGGTGTATGGCAACCTCGGGAGCTACCAAGGGATTTCTTGATTATACTGTAGTGGACCAAACAGAAAGGCAAAGACAAGGTATAAAAATAAGGTTAAATTTAATAAAGTCCTAAAAAGATATAATTTAACAAAGGCTCAAATTATGCAAATTATGAACAGAAAAAAGCCAGGCCCAACTGGGGTAACTTAAATCAAACTGAACAGAACAAAACTAACCCAACCAGACAAAGGAACAGGGGGGTTTAAATACCTATGGACCAACTAAAGCTGAACACAAGAGGGAAGAATTACACTAAATAATTAACTAAAACTACTAACTTAATCAAAGTAACAAAAAGCCAAATAATTATAATACAGAAAATAATAAGTGATAATAAAGTGACTTTTAAGCAAACTAAACAAACTAACTAAATAGTGCTCCCTCCCCCTTTGTTGAGTCATGATGGTCTCTTCCAAGGGTCCTCCATCCGGTGCTCAAAACCCCCCCAAAAAGAACAAGTGTACGTAAATCAGACTTATATTAACCAAAATGTGTGCACTACAATTAGAATATAAGTCTAAATAAAGGAATTAAAGTATGTGTAATGCAATTAACTTAATGTAAATGAAATGAACTTATACTGACACTATGGAGTGATGGCAGAGGTGTCCACCACATATACCGTTGTGGTGAATAACAAAAATGTGGTTAATTACATGCCTATTACCATTCTAAATGTATAATTTTGAAGCCCAACTTTGTGCACTTTTAATGTATTTCTTATTCTGTAAAGCACTTTGAATTACTTTGTGTACGAATTGTGCTATACAAATAAACTTGCCTTGCCTTGCCTTGCCACTAATAAATGGACAACGGTTTATGTTTTTTAGGCGTCTAACTGTACCCAAACTGTGCCCTCTTTCTTATACTTGTCTCCATTTCTTGCGACTGCTAAAATGAGTAGCTCTCTGGCATTTTTGTTTTGTAAAGGTAGCTGATCGGAGGAAAAAGGTTGGAGATCCATGGTGTATGGAGTTAAAAAACACAGTGCAGCACTTCTTGTATTACCACATGTCATCACAAGGTGGAAAAGTGTTTTCTGTTTGAGAGAAGAACTCAGCCTAAATCTGCAGGTTTGTGTGTTAAACATGTATGAATGAAACAAAACACAACTCCAGGTTTGTTTGTGATGAGGAAACATTATAACATAGATCAGAAAATAGCGTAATATGGGCTTTTTAAGTAAAACACTACCTTACATCGTATATGATTTAGCAATTTTTATGCCAAGGGCCAGACAGCAGAAAGAAGCGTGCCACAAATGACCCACGGACCACATGTTTGGATTACAGTTTATATCATATTTACTCCTTCGTCGTTTTCTTGTTTGCTTAACTCTATTACGGCTCACACTCAGGTGGTCTGGAGTCAACAGCAGAGCACACACGCCTGTCTACATGTTAGCAAACAAGCGCCGCGATATATGACCTTATTACACCGAAGATGGGATAATTATCGGACCACCACGGGCAGATCTGATCCGTCTGGAGGTTCATGTTACGCGGAGGACATGAGATAATCTGCAGTTACGTGATTGACTTGTTTTGCGCAGAGCAGTGGCAACAGCGGAAGAGGCCAGCCGAGCGCCGATCGATGCCTATATAAATACATACAGTAGGAGGCTCCATGGTCTGATTGGCAGGAAGGGGAGAGATAGAGTTACTGATGAAGTGTCCTTGAAATGCAAACGCGAATGAGCGAGAAAAGTGATCAGTGGATATGTGTAGGCTAAAGTTGTCAAAAGTATCAGAAATCAGGTACTAATCGATGCTGAAACTAGTATCGAAACTAGATATTTGAGCAAGTATCGAGACTACAAATTCACAGAACAATAGACCACTGTGAAATCTACCTGGACGACTGCGGGATTACACAGATATAACAATGATTTAATGTTGAAAATTACACTTTATTGTCTAAAACAGGGGTGAGCAATTATGTTCTCTATGGAGCCACATGAGAAACAGAAAATATAGTGGAGGTCTGTGCCAAAATGCTTAACTCAAGTCTGTATTTCTTTATAAAAAGCAGTAAATAGCGCTGTTTTGACGAGTTGGTAAGAGTGGTAAGAGTTTATGTTATGACTGCTTAACAAAAAATGCATTTATTCAATCAGATTTAGCAGTCCTTTTTTTTGTTGTTGAAAACCCATCATTCAGCATCTACCTTTCTTTTTTTAGCAGACATTTGGTGACAACGAGTGGACGTTTTGCGAGAACAATTCAGTCATGCAGACATCTTGATTTACGTATTGTGTCATTTTGTACATAAATTGAAAAATTAAAAATAAAAACACCTCTAAAATAAAATAATGCAGCTTTAGTCCTTGCATGAGGTAAATTATAAAACATGTTTATTTTGTAATTCCAAATTATCTTAAACGGACGGGTCAGAGTCAACCAAAGGGCTGGAATTTGGCCTGGGAGCTAAACAATGCAAAGTCTGGTCCAAAGGAAGTGTGTTTTTTTCTTTTAATTGTCATGGTATGGGAATCTGTATTGAGGTATATTCTTTAGTATAAAAATATAAAAATATAGTTAGATAGGTTGATAGATAGGTATGGATGGGACTAAATATTGAGATTAAAAATTGCCAGGATTGTGCACACATAGAAAGCGCTTTTGTGGTATTTTTTTTATGAGTTTACATTTGACATTTATGTTGTGTTTACATTTGATGTTTGGCTGTGAGTTAAATCTCTTGAGAACTTATTTGGTCACAGTAGCTCAGAGTAGGTTTTTTCTGTCCAAGACTGACCCTCATCAGAGCAGTGAAACTGAATCCGATAAGCCTTAAGATATTTGTGTCCGAGTCTGACCAAACCCAACACAATTAAAATCACACTATTTTCACAGGCCTGCTATGACACACGCACGATATCGTTCGTGTGGAAGTGCACAAGGTCGGGCCCAGTCAAGTCTTATCGCTCTGATGTGTCTGAATCCGACCATAATAAATATAATAACAAAGAGCAAAAATATAAATGATAATAATTCAAAATAAGAAGCAAAAATAAGGAGAGACTGGTGTCAAATAAGCCATAATTATATAAATAAAAATAAAAAAGATAAAAATACAAATAGTCTATATCGCTCAGATGAACAAAAGGTTATCTGTTACATAAGGATGAATTGTTGTACAGTTGTAGGGAGTATTATCTGTTACATAAGGGTGAGTTGTATGGAGTTGTATGAATATAGTCCTGTATCTCTCACTGTTTGGGCAAAGAAGCTGAAAGAAATTCTACAAAAGTAATAGCTGAGTGAAATAAGCCAAAAATTTTAAAAAGCCCTTTAACCAAAACGAATGCATTTATGAAAGGGGCGGTCGAGAAAATCACAAAACTGAAATTTGTCTCTCCAACTCCGACAAAGACGCAATTACAGCTGAGGTATAAATTAGCGCTAACCTAGCTCGCTAATAGCCGCCCAAAAACTAGCCCATCTCCAGTTTCTATTCACGTTAAAACACCAAATTCATTACAGTTGAAACCGCAATTTTCAGAACCACAAATCTCACTTTATTCCACCTCTTCACTGGCAATTTGTTTGTCTGAAAAACCCATTTAAAACCCCCATTCGCTTATTCCTGTTATCTCTCCACCTGATAGTCCCGCAAACAGCAATTCTCTCCACTATTTTCTGCTATCACAAAGTTGCTTATCTGCGTCGTATTGAATTGAAATGAACTGCCATAAACCGAGTACTGTGGTTACCGTGGTTACTGTTTGGGCTTTCTGAAAGGGTTAATTTTTTTTTGCTCAAGATGGCTGGAAGAGGGGTGAGGAAAGGTCAGTGCTTTTTGCTGGCAGCTCGTCGGCTTTACCGGGACTCGCTGAGGAACTGGGTGGGTTACTAGGGTTACAGTATTAAAGGTGCACTCTGTAACTTTTTGGATTGTTTCACAATATGACGTTAAACAACTCTACCTTACGTTTATTCAACTACAAGTGGTTTTATTGCTCAAAAATACCTTGAAAAACATTTATTCTGGCTGTGAGTGGGGTTGCCTCTCCGCAGATCTGACGTGTAACTTAGTCTGGTTTGATCTCCATGAAGATAGAAAGGTTTAAAAGCCGTAAAAAAGTGTAACTTTTTTGGTGGATTGTCCATGAAATGCTTTTCTCCATGGAGATGTTATTGTCTGGAATGTTTCACAGTATGGCATTAAAAATTTTATCTTCATGGACACCAAACCAGACCAAGTTAATATAGAGGTCTGCACGAGACAGAATTTTCAGTACCGCGCCCACTTCTAACCACATCTGCGATATTTTGTCCCGCTCCCGCCTGCAAACCCTGCAACATGGGAATATTCCCTTTCTGAAGTTGAAGCGGAAAGGAATTGTCTAAAATGTGCGCGAGATTAGACCACACCCACAAGTTTAGGCTGCTTAATCATTTGTATATTTTACTTTACACACATATTTAGTTTGCGGGACTGCAGTTTATCATCCCACCTGCCCACGCCCGCAATGAGCTTTCAAAATGTGTCCTGCACTGCACTGTTTTGCGTCAGGTCCTGCGAAGTCCTGGGTGCAGGGCTCTAAGTCACAGGTCAGGTGAGTGGAAAGGTGACTCCGCTCACAGTCAGAACGTGCTTGCATTTCTTGGTGTTTTTGAGGTATAAAACCACTTGTCATTGAATACATGTAAGGTAGAGCTGTTTAAAGTCATATTGTGGAACATTCCAGGCAGAGCAATGACGTATCCAGAGAAACAAGCAGGTGACGAACCCCAACCAAAAAGTTACACAGTGCACCTTTAAGCAAAACACAACTCCAGATATGTTTATGATAACAATACAATACTGTAACATGGGCCCTTTAATCACAATCAAATCAAAATCTCAATTTGAATGGACGCAATTAACCAATCATAAAAGCTGCAGTTTTTGATGTACCATAATTTCCTCCACAAACAACAAAATATCCTTTCTAATTTTCTATATAAACTGCTAGTCTATAGTTTATATTTGCACACACTCTGAAATACACGTGATTCTTATTTTAGAATGTATTTAAAATGTGACCTTTGAAGAAAATCCATATTAAAACATAAATCGCAACTGCAATTCTTGTAAAAAAAATAATAAAAATAAAATAATAATAATCACAATTCAATATTTTTCGCTAATCTTTCAGCCCTACACATACATACACCGCCTCACACACATGAAACCAGAATAAATGTGCTCAGATATTGTTATTGACTGTTGCGCTGTTTGGATGGAGAGAGGGGATTGGGGAAACGGGAGCGCTCTGGAGTCTCATTTGTCCAAGGGGGAGTTTTTCGATGCCGATATTTTTCCAATTGTCGCTCAGCTCAGCTCAGACGAATGTTTAAAATGTGGCGCAGTTATTAGAAATATATTGATTCAGTCCTAACCAAATATGTGAACGGTGTATTGGCAGTGAATTAATGATCTTCTTATTTGATCTTCATTCATTTTTGGACTGGTGCACCTTATCGTTTAGCTGCATGCATTTACCGTTTATATAGAGCAGTTGTGGTAGGGACTTATTTTTATTCTTACCCATGTGGCGAATGAATATAGCTCACTGTTTGTAGCTTTGGAAATTTCAAGACGTATCTTTTCGTTTTGTATATTAATGTATTTTACTTTTGGCCCATATAAAATGAATCAGTTTAAATCAGGCTAAAAAACAGGTCTGGGAATCACAGGGCCCCTTGTGAATCAACATGATACATGATACATGGTTCACTGTACAATAATTTAGCGATTTTGCGATAATTGATATTTCTCACATGATATTCTGGGATGTTGATTAACTACGATGCTAACTGTAGGCTCTGCTCAATCTGAAGCTCTGTTACTCAAGTTAGACTTTAATCAGAGTTTTGTTTTAACACAGTCGGAGCAAAAAGGAACCCTAAAAAATATAGCAAGTGGCAATGATCAGCCCTCGCGTGCGTCTATGCCACACCCACCTACACCACGCCCAGCAAATGCTGTGCCCAGAAAACGCCGTGCCCAGCAAACGCCGCGCCCCCAAACGCCACGCCCGCAAACCCCGCACTCACAAACGCTGCACTCGCAAATGCCGCACCCTCAAACATCGCCCCCCAAATGCCACGCCCGCAAAACCCCCTACTCGCAAACGCCGCAATCGGAAATGCTGCACCTGCAAACGTCGCGCCCCCAAATGCCATGCCCGCAAACCTTAATATCCGTAAATCCCAACCATGACTCTAACCCCTAGCCCTTACCCTAAACCCCTCTCCTAACCCTGTCATTTTTCTAAAAAAAATAATAATAATTTCTTGTCGTTAAAAAATAAATAAATCTTGGATTAAAAAATTAAAAATTGAAAAGATGAAAAATTGAAAAATGGCAGGGTTAGGCAAGGAGTTAGGGTTAGAATTAAGCTTAGGGTTATGTTTAGGTTACAATCTTCAGACAGTCTTCAATTTTTTTGCTAATGTGTGCATTGTATTACCATGGCAACTCGTGAGCATTCCACCATTAGAGACTCATGTAGAACACCCCCAGCATGATGTCACCGCACAGTATTAATATATGGCTCATTTTAAAGAACCAAACACATTTTAACCACAGAACAGTGTTTCTTTGTTAAACCACTACCTCAACAAATTCATCATAACAGTGAATGTCAAACTGACCTATCACCAACAAAAAAACAGAGCTGTTAATATCAAAACTGATTGGATGTGAAGGCAATTTGAGCACTTAAATGACCAAAAAGCATGATGGAAAAGCAGACTTTAAAAACACAGAGGAGCTCTTCGGGATTACCAAATTACACCAAGCAGCATATTTTGTGTATTTTGCATTGTATCCATAGATAGTGAAAACATCAACATAACTAAGATTGCTATCAACATTAAAGGTGCATTATGTAACTTCTAAGGTGAAGGGGTTGCTTTTTGCTTCTCTGGAATGTTCCACACTATGGCATTAAACATACCGTATCTCCCTTGCATTTGTCCAATTACATGTGTTTTTATATGTGTTTTATAGCTCAAAATAACATGAATTCTTACCATGTTCAGGCTTGCTTCTCCACAGATCTGACCAGTAACCTGTCTCCACTGTGATGACCAACTTTATGTCCATACTGAGGAATAATCACGGCAGAAAATTTACACAATGCAGCTTTAACAGGCATAGTGCGCTCGTAAAAATTCACTCAATCCTGGATGTAGAAAATATCCAATAATCACACCTGAACAAAGAAGTACCTCCCGTTATATACTGTACAGAAAAGTGCAATGCCCTTTTATATTGGATTGTTTGTGAGTGCATGTGGTAGACGGAGCCACTTGTTGTATCTGCAGTCAGTGGGGCCACAGCTAATTTGCTATTCATGAAAAAACCCACTTGAATAAAGCCACCGTCCGCTGCGGCAGTCTCTCCTGAATCGTCCAATTACACTAATGGAAGCCCCCCATTCCTATGTTTAGACACTAAAGTGGGAGCTACAGGTCGGCTGGGAAAGGTCCGGAAAAAAAAGAAGACACGGTGCGTTTATAGACAATATGTTGGACCCAGTGGCGGAAGAAGTGCTCAATTGTGTTACGTAAAGGTGCACTGCGTAACATTTCTAGTCGAGATTCCGCCACCAGCTTGTCTCCATGGAAATTACTGCTTTATCTAGAATGTTCCACAGTATAGATTAAACCTACAGTATCTATCACGAGGAAGCACTACGCTACATTACAGTTCAGATCTGTGGAGAGTCGCCCCTATTCACACCCACAATAAATAAATGCTAGATGTATATGTTTAATGTCATACCATGGAACATTCTAGGCTCAGCAAAAACATCTCCATGGTAGCGGACTCTCCAGCAAAGTTGTGCAACTTTAAATAGAAGTAAATAAGTAAAAAATACTTGTATACCTAAATGTAAAAGATAATTATGTCTTATTTTATTTTTACTTGTCTTATTTAACATCAGTCTCTTGCTCTTTTTTTTTTGCTACTAATTTAGAATTTATTATTACCATTTATATGTTTGCTCTTTGTTATTATATTATATTGTGATGTTTGAGCAACTGTGCCCAAATAATTTCCCTTGTGGATCAGTAAAGTTTGTCTAAGTCTAAAAGTATCACATAAAAAAAGTGTCACATGTTTAAAATGTACTTACAGAATAAAAAGTAAAAGTATTTGGCACAGAGTTTGAGGTCTTATAAGGTTTTAAATGTAGTGATTAAAAAAAAAGATTTTGTTCAATAGAAACAGTTGAATTCATTGTTTTTTTTTCCTAGCTGTTTTTACTTACCGTATTTTTTGGACTATTAGGCACACCGATTATAAAGCACAATATCATGTTGAATTCTCTCGTCTATTTTCATATATAAGATGCACCGAATTATAAGGTGCATTAAGCGAAACAAACGGACGACACTTGAGACTGAGACCTTATCCCGGGTGGCTGATTTAAGTTTGTTTTTTTATTTCCTACAAGAAGGACTCAAATATACATTGAGTAATAATGTGTTTAATTCAGCTTTACGCACATTTGTTTACATTTTACAGAAACAAAACTTAAAACCACATGGCTAATTTGCATAAACTATAAGCGCTGACAAAAAACCACCTCGCTTCTTGTGCGCTGATGCTGTCAGCTCTTGTCTGACTCAAGGACATGGCTCCGTGAGGCTCCTGACTACAGTGGCCATAATGCTCCAACAATCCATCAAGCGGTGCGGCTTTGTAGCTTACAAAAGTCGTACTAAAACATTTTGAGTGTACCTAAAATCGGTTTGAGGTTTTTAAGCACAACCAGAATTAATACATAAGGTGCACTGGATTATGAGGCCGATTGTCGATTTTTCAGAAAATTAAAGGATTTAAAGTTTGCCTTATAGTCCAAAAAATACGGTATATATATTGGTTTCCCCAAATTATGAACGAGCGGAATAATACAAGCATTTTAAGACCAAGATGAGGAGCCTGACTGTTGCAGTTACAGAGACAGGGGCATGTTTTTTCACTGCAACGTGAATTTGATCCAGAGTCAATGGAGTTGGAAGTGCGCCCATGCTCACTTCCTATTTGGAACGCAACAGCTCGCAGGTCAGATATGTCTTTTTAGATTTACAGTCTATGGTCAAAGCAAAACAAACCTGATCATATAAAAAATACAGAGAGATATGGTTTGGATTTGACATACAAAGGCACCTTTACCCTCACAAGAGTTATAGATTGTATCAAATTGCTTGTTCATGTGTATTTGTTGTGTCCAGGCCAGGGGCATGGATAAAGTGCAAAATGTCACTGAAGCAGCTGGAGAGGGGTAATGACGCTAGCAGGGGTTTTGCTATCTCCCATGTACAAAATTGCTTGAAATTGTCTGGAATTAAAAAGCCATCTCTAGGACAACGATGCAACCGTTCTAAAATTATTCTTTCACCTCATTTTTCCGCTCGTGTTTTGGTCTTGTTGGTGCCAGTTCAGATGTCCCTGACAGGGCTGCAAGATTAATCGCAAATGAATCAAAAATGCAATTTGAATGGACACAGACTGCAATTTTTGAAGCACCATAATTTCCTCCACAAACAACAAAATGTGTTTTAAGATGGCTAAGCTTGTAGTTTTGATCTGTTCTCATTTAAAGGTGCACTGCGTAACTTTTCTAGTTGTCTGCCACCTGCTTGTCTCCATTGCGATTTTTCAGATTTTTAGATTTGGCATTTATGGTTTAATAATAGGATTCTGTTGAAACATTATATTTTAAACCAGAAGAATTGACCAAAAGATTGAAATATGAACTTAAAGGTGGACTGGAGGGTCCGCTACCTACTCGTCTCCTTGGAGATGTTATTACTTTGTCTAGAATGTTCCACAGTATAGATTAAACCTGTCAATCATGAGGGAGACAAGCAGGTTCAGCACTACTCTGTATTACAGTTCAGATCTGTGGAGAGTCACCCCTATTCACAGAAGGAATTCCTGTAATGAATACATGCTAGATTGAAATGTTTAATGTCATACCATGGAACCTTCCAAGGAAAGCAATAACATCTCCATGGAGACGAATATTCCGATATTTTTTCCAAACTCAATAGTATTAATTTAACACGTCTTAGTTCGCATTTTGTTTATTAGACATTCATTAGAGATGTATTCAGTGTTACCCCTGCCACTATTTCATTGGCTGTAACAGAGTGATGTCATTAGTGGAGCCAGGAGCCTAAACTGGGGAAGCGTCAGGACAGGGCCAGCACCCGAAGGTGTCGGCTTGAGCAGGCCTGAGTGAAGACGCTGCGCACCAAACTTTGAAAAACTTTTCAGAAGGAACTTAGTTGGCTTCATCTTCAATGAAACTTGCCTTATAATGAGTCGCCGCTGAAAAAGAGCAACTTTCACCACACGTGCACCTCCCAAACGGAGCCTTACTTGTGAGCTGTTAGCAGCCAGACTCTATTGACAATATTCCATGGAAAAATGTACGGACATGACCTCACAAATATCTCATCGCCAACAAGCAAAGGGAAATCTGCTATAAACTTCTACGTCGCTGTTATCCACTAAAGAATCACCTTAGAAGGCAATGAACACAAACTGTACATTTTGTGAACTGAAAAATGAAACCACATCTCACTTATTTTGGACCTGCCCAGACTCTGTGTGTTTTTGGAAAGAATTCATAAAACATATACGTAACTTCTTATCTCATTTTAACCATTTTCTTATAAAGTTGTGCTGTTTGGTTTTTGCAGTGTGCATCATACAGCTGTGGGGGGGTTGGCTGATAATGTCCCCACCAAAGCTGAGACCAAACTTACGCCCTTTGCTTTGAACAGAATCCTATTATTTAAAGCATAAATCACGAATCTAAAAATCTGAAAAATCGCAATTAGATATTTTCCCCAAATCTAGTCAACCATGCAGCTTTAAAATGATTCTCTCTTGTAATTTTGCTGGCTTGGTGTGTGGTCATGTCCATGCCCATTCTCAGGTCCCCGGATCCCCTCACTGTGGGATCTAAAAGGTCTTTGCAGATATTAACATAGTAATGATTGGATGAAGCGCCCCAGGAAGTTGACCAGTGGTTTTTAGTGGCGGTCAAGAGGGAGTCAATGAAAGGTACCTGCTGGGCCTTGAAGTGAAAAACGGTGTAGTCCAGGCTCCTCTCTGTGAAAAAGACTTCTCCTGTGGATTTAAACGTGGAAGTAAAACTGGTTTATGGATTTCATAAAAGGCAGCAAGGGCAAAGGAAATAGGCGCATCGTTATATAAGTTGGTAATACCGACAAAATCAAATTAGCATCTGATTTTTAGGCCTTTAAAGGTGCATTGTGTAACTTTTCAGGTTCGTGGAGACGCCATTGCTTTACCTGTATAATGTTCCACAATATACATTCATTCAACTTATATAAGATGAATTTTTTTGTGGGTTGTGGGTGTTTTTATTACTCAAACATACCTTTTAAAAACATGCATTCTTACCAATTGGGGTCGCCTCTTCACAGCTCTGACCTGTAAATTGGCCTGATGGTGTTTCCTGCTTGTTTCTATGGAGATTCAAAAGTTTAATGCCATACTTAATAAATAATAATAATTACTGAAGGTAGAGTAATAGAGACGAGTAACTGGAGAACCCTCTACCAAAAAAGTTACACAGTGTACTTAATCTGAAAAACGATGATCAAAACAAAATTATTTTACTTGCATCATATTTGGCTGTTTACCTGTTGCTTTAACCATTTTGAAACTTCAAAAATATCATTATAATCTGATTTTGAGTGCCCATGTAAGTGTAGCCAGTGGCCAAATGAACCTGTAGTTAGGTTTAAATTTTGGTATTGCTTTTTACTTTTCCAGGAGAAATGTAATTATCAAAAACATCCGGTGAAATCTGTCAGTTAATTAGTGGATTTTTAGACTAATTGCCCTATTTGGAAGACAAAGTGCAATGGATTTTAGAATAGCTGTTCAGTCCTCAGCTCAGCTCACCTCAGTCTTTAACATTTCTCTTTTATTTTTTGTCTTTGCCACATTCATTTGTAATTTTTTGCTTAATAATGATACATATTTTTACTAATTTACTAGGGATGTAACAATAACTGAAATATTGTGATATCGTATCGTCAAAAGTGTCACAATAATATCGTGGGCTGTCATAATATATTGAATTACAAGTTCCTTTGCTTAAATGCATTTTTATATTAGAAATAAGCTTATGAACATCAGAAACTACATATCCCATGATTCATTTCAGTGCAAACAACATGAAGAAATATGTTTTTTACTTGAATTCTTGGGATTATCACAAATAATTCACACCAAAATCTTGTCAAGGTATTTTAAAAGCAAGAAATTCTTCCATCTACAATTATATCAACCTCTCTGAAATATTGCAATAAATATCGTACTGTGAGATGCATATTGTGATAATATCGTACCGAGAGATTTGGATATCGTTACATCCCTATAATTTACCCAATTTCTGTAAACATTCAGAGAGAAATCAGATTACAATCAGATTTCTCATGAGCATAAACATTGCCACTGTCTATCTTACTCAAATAAAACAGTTCTTAGGAGTTTTGAATGACATACATTTGAGTTTTCATCAAATACTATAACAGTAAAAAGCAGACACCAAGTAGACAGACCCCAGATCCACTCATTTTGAAGTCCAGAAGTTATAGATACCCTAACAAACCAATTAGGACACAGAGAAGAAGTACCAAGTTAAAACCTTGACAACTGCCTCACCAAAGCAGAAAACTTCGCTTTGAATGGCATTTGTTTCTTAGAAATAGCATTAAATTGTTAGAACGAATAAGTCGTGCTCAGTAAATGTGATTTTTTTTTAAAGGTGCAAGGTGTATGTAAATAAGATGGAGGGTCTGCTATATGTTATTTCTTTGCCTAGAACGTTCCACAGTAGGGCATTAAACATATCTGCCTCGCGTTTATTCAGTTAAAGGTGTTTTATAGCTGATAAATACCTTGAAAATTTATTCTTAACCATGCGCAGGCTTGCTTCTCCATAGATCTGACCATTAATGCTTTTTTCTTTTCTCCATTGTGAAAATACTGTGGGATAATCAAGTCAAAATGGTAATATCTCCATGGAGACAAGCAGGTGGTGGACCCTCTATGAGAGAGGTTACACAGTGCACCTTTAAGCAAAACAAAATGCTTTGAAATTGTAGCCTGTGCATGTATTTACTGACTTCACTGCGATATTAACCACTACTTTTATTTTAATTATTATTATGTCTTCACAATTTTATGTTTTCCTCGCATACAGAAAGATGCTCACTGATGCGTCGCGTTTATTGTTCTGTGATGAATTTTGAAAATTACGGCGGGAATATTATAAACTTGCTGATGTCGAGACCATATGCTGAGAAGTAATAGTGGAAAATAATTAGATTCTTACACGAACCGACCGCGTTTTGTAAAACTGCAGCTAGTCCAGAAATGTTTTTAGACAAATACCATTGAAGACGCTGTACGTGATCTTAAAAACGTTAAAAACAAAACGAGTTCATTTCACTTACTCTACGCTAATCCTAATTATTCCGTGTAATGTGTTTATAAGCACTTTTTTTTTCTTTTCTTTTTTTACCACTGATACAAACCAGAGTGGAGTTTTGCTGTGATGGTGAAACTAATAACAACTAGCATGCAAATGGTAAATAGTCACGTGCTTTTCCACCTTCAAGGCACTCACAAAGCCCTTTACATCAAAGAACCACTCACCCATTCATTCATTCACATTCATACATCAGTGTAATTTGGGGAGGGGGTGGGGTTAAATGTCTTGTCCAAGGACACAACAACATATTCATCTGTGGGGGATGGAATCGCATCGCCAACCTGTAAGTCAGTGGATCGTACTGTTATACCAATGAATGCTTACGTCGAGAGTAGGGGTGTGTAAAAATATCAAAATATCAATATATCATATCGTTTAATGTGATGATACATTACTGAGATCGTGGGCTGCTGTATCGATATATTGCAAAGAGTATTTTTTGGTGTATTTTACTAAAATATTTTGTTACAGCGGCTACAGTTTTGTTGCTTGTTTAGAGGAAGGAAACTCATTTATGCAACGCATTTGACATTTTCACTGTTTTGAGGATCAAAATGTTTGTGTTTCATATGAACTTTGTTCAAGAAGTGATTTAACAAAGATTTTTAGTATCACAGCCATGATTTAGCCTTTATTTTTTATTGAACCATATCAAATCGATTTGAAATATATTGTATCGAATCAAAAGTGCACTGTATCGAGATATGTATCGTATCGCGGCCTGTGTATCGAGATATGTATTGCATCGCGGCCTATGTATCGAAATATGTATCGTATCGCGGTCTATGTATCGAGATATGTATCGTATCATGGCCTATGTATCGAGATATGTATCGTATCGTGGCCTATGTATCGAGATATGTATCGTATAGCGGCCTATGTATCGAGATATGTATCGTATAGCGGCCTATGTATCGTATCGAGATATGTATCGTGTCGTATGTATCGAGATATGCGTATCGTATATGTATCGAGATATGTATCATATCGCGGCCTATGTATCGAGATATGTATCATATCGCGGCCTATGTATCGAGATATGTATCGTATCGTGGCCTGTGTATCGAGATATGTATCTTATCGCGGCCTATGTATCGAGATATGTATTGTATCGCGGCCTATGTATCGAGATATGTATCGTATCGCAGCCTGTGTATCGAGATATGTATCGTATTGGTGACTTCTTAATAATACTCAGTCCTAGTCGAGTGGGATTTGAGCTACTGTCGCCTCAATTCTGATTACTGGAGAATAAAATACTTTTTAATTTGACAAACTCAACAAACTTATTTTCACGTTTACTAGGACATATTTTGCTCAGATACCAGGGAAAAACTGGATACAAGCCATTTAATTGTACAGTACGCAAACGCTAACACTAACTAAACAAAGCTGACAGCACTAGCATATGGCAGCAACATAATTACTTACATCCACCATTTGACCTGTACACGCGTTCTGACATTTTCTTGGTGACAACTACATCGGTAACTAGAGCGAGCTACAAAAGGCACACAACCAGAAGAAGAAAAAAAAAAAACAACAGACTACGCAACCTCTCCAAGTTGCTATAGCGATATTCCAGACAGCCCTGGATCTAAACAGAAGCATTATGATTCCAGACCGGCCTTCACTGCACCTGCCACCGAGCCGGATAATTGGTGCGCGTTCCGAAACAACTGCTCTCTTCATTAGCATTCACGGTTAATATTGGTTCAATATCATTCCGGCGCAGTCCAGTCCACACCCAAGGCCCAGATCATCGTGAATATAATGGTTAAAAAGCTAGCATGGGCAGTATAGTGTGTAGTATTGGACATTGTTGAAATCTGACTTGGGAGTGTGACGTTCCCATAGCGTCTGCTCCAGTCAAATGAAGCTCACGAGGCTAGTGGTTATAGGAGCGAATTTGGAGCCAGGTTAAGGTGACCAGATGTCCCTACTTACCCGAGACAGTCCTAGTTTTGGGCTCTGTGTCCCCTGTCTCAGCAGATTTATCCAAAACCACTGATATGTCCCTTTTTTTTTTCAAGAAACGTCCTAGGTGTCTCTGTTTTGGAGAAATTTTATACCTACCAACAGTAAAGAGGGGTATAAATTGAAATTTGTTGAGGTAAAATATAGAAAAGCTGCTTAAAAATGCCCAAAATACGAAGAAAATGTGACTATATTCACTCACATGTTAGTCTTGAATGATCTAAGAGCAGAGCAATCTCCTTTTATTCTTAATTTTATTATTACCAACTAGGGCTGGGTATCATTAAGAAGTTGCCGATACGATACATACCTCAATACAGTGAGCTTACGATGCGATGCGATATATTTCAAATCGATTCGATATGGTTAAAAACTAAATCAAAACTAAATCATGGCTGTGATACTAAAAGTCTTTGTTAAACCATTTCTTGTGCAAAGTGAACATGAAACACTAACATTTTAATCGTCAAAACAGTGAAAATGTCGAATGTGTCGCATAAACAGGTTTCCTTCCTCTAAACAAGCAACAAAACTGTAGCACTGTAACAAAATAATTTAGTAAAATATACAAAATAATACTCTTGGTGATATATCAATACAGCAGCTCACGAAATCGATACTGCATCATCACATTAAATGACATGATATTCATCGATATTTCAATATTTTTGCTCACCCCTATTACCAACCATCACAAACAGAGAGTGCCCCAGTTTTTCATTTTGACATTCTGATCACCCTAAGCCAGGTTCATATTAGGGATAGGAATTTGTTACGTACAAAATAATGAAATAAAAACACTAGAAACACATAGAGAGGGTTAATACGAATATTTTAAGACCAAAATGACGAGGCTCACTGCAGCAGTTACAGAGAGGGTGTGATAGTTTTTCAGCGTAAAGTCAATTGGAGCCAGAGTCGATGGACCCCGAAGTACACCCGTGAACACTTCCTATTTGTGGCTAGCAGGTTATCTATGTCCATTTATATATAGACTCTATGGACAATACCCAAACCAACAGGGTTCGTCAATCGCGTCCATTCAAATTGAAATTTTTATTTGATTGCGATTAATCTTGCAGTCCTAGTGGATACTTTTACTTTTACTTCTACTTTTAAGAGTATCAGTACTTTCTTCTCCACAATCTTTTTAACTGGACTGAAAAGTAAATGTATTTTCCTAGTTCGAGACCCACTGAAATGGCTGAGGAGTTCATTTTTATCACTCTAATAGTTTGAGAAAACACATAAAACAGCTAGACAATTTAACAAACTGATTTAATTCTTTATCAAGATCACTGGTATTTTGTCTCAATCATTTAACATGCAAAACTGTCTTCTTTTCAACATCTCCCACAATGTACAGTAATTCTGGATAATTGGTAGCAGTAAAGTAACTCCAGGTCTCCATGCTTTATGACTGTGGCGGTTGCACGACACCAAATCCAATTAACGCCATAGAATGAAATCAAGGCTATAGCTACATCTGGATATGGTAATTCCCAACCTCTCGGAATTTGATTTGATCCCAAAGGTCACTCGCAGACATGCCTGTAGCGTGTAGTGCATGTGTTTCCACTAGTTTGCCCCCTTAGGACGTCTTCCAGGGGAGTCGTTTGGCAAAACCTGGGCCCCTCGTTCATTGGATAAATTTCAATTAAACACAATTACAACCTGTTTGAAGTAACTGAGGGAAAGGCAATGGTAGCAGTGCGTACATTATGGGGTAGACTCGCATATGGGGGGACTGGGTGCGTGGGAGGGTGGTGGGTGTTTTTTTTTTTTTTTTTTTTTTTTTTTCATCTGCTGTTATGCATGAGCACGTGCAGAAAGATCCTGCCAGTTTACAGCCAGATCTGTACATGACAATACAAAGAACATCCATCATTCAGGTTTATGGAGAGATCATGATGAATATGTAATGTGGAACCTCATGGAAAAAAAATTAATAAAAAATCTGTGTTCAGACTGAAGCTGCCACTGGGTATTCTTGAAATCTGAATTTTGCAACAATTTTTTGCTATGAAATGAGTTTTGAACAGTCATATGAACATGATTTGACCATAACAGAGCATTGGGTTTCTATTATGCAAGTTTTTCACCCATGTTATAGTTGTTTCTACATCTCATTTACCCTATTGAATTTGTATTTGGATGGTTTCGTGCATGTTTGAGCAATCTTGAATCACTTATTTTCCGATCAACCCTTGTTTTCACCTCCACCAGTTCATTCCCAGCGCTCTCTACTTTGTTCTCCAATTTTATTTTCATAATCAACGATAGACGTAGGGTTTAGCAGCGTCTTTGTGGTACAAATGAAAAAAATAAATAAAAATCCACTGCTGGTGAGTGTGATCTGCAGCTATCCATCGGAGTTTCCCGTTCTTTGTTGAGATGACATTTACGGCGATGTCGGCTCTGTTGTGGATTTTCTAAGATGCAATTAATAAAAAAAACTGGAGAGGTTGTCTTGAATCGAGGAGTCAGGGTTTATTGAAGCAGTCGTGCAGCACAGTCACAGAAAAAATAAAAATGACTCCCTCGCAGAGTTGTCTCACCCTGTTCTGAAGCATTTTGCACGTACACGATTTTATACCCTATGAAGTCATTAACAATCATCAAACATAAAGATAACTTAAGATTAATACAGTGTGAAGAGGTCACCATACGCTATAAATAAGTCAAAACCAAGTCAGTACCTCACGCTCATGGCAGATTTAATAACAAGGATTGATTAAAGGAATAACATGCAAAGATACATGCTCAGATGACCTCAAGACCACCACTGAACACCACAGTTTTCTCATGTGGACTTTTCTTTTTATTAAGTCATTTTAGATGAATATTGACGTTTAAAATGTGCAAATTATAATATAATAATGCACGGTGTCATAGCAAGCTCAAGCACAATATTACAGTGATAAATCATCTTTAAGAAGCTGCTTTCTTCATGTAGTCTGGACTAAAACAAAGCAAAGGATCATGGTATATGTAGTTCCCCCTGTACTAGTATAATGCAGCAAAGATTCTTGTACTTTAAATTCTTGGGTTCTTTTTAAAGGCAATACAGTAAAGTGTATTTACCTTGTTGACATGTTTCGTCTGCTGCTGCGAGCCATCTTCAGAACTGTCACCGGTGTTGGTGGTGACGTGTCGTATGTCAGCTGTTGTTACTTCCTGTAGGCGTGGTCAGTCTGAGCAACCTGCCAGGTCCATCCGAGGAGGAGGGTGTCCCAGGTGTGTGAAAGGAAGAACGCTCCGTCATCACGGTTAATGCTTTCCATGCCTCGTTTCCTGAGTTCAGTGGCTTCCCTGATCCACAGTTTGAACTTGTTGTTTTCCGATCCAATGACCCGATTCCCCGTCCCAATCCAGAATGCGGTTATTTCTTTTACAGTGCTCTGATATGGCCGACTTTAGGTTTTCCTGTTCTGCTTTGTCTTTTTGTGTTCTGGTGAGTCTCCCTGATGTTTCCTTCTCCCATTCCTTTTGGTGTTCCTTTTTTCAAATGTGGAACGCCTGACCGGTTTCCCCTGTGTATTTATTGCACGATTTGCTTTGGATTTTGTAAATGGCATTGCATTTTTGTTCTTGTGGTATTTCATCTTTGGGCTGTAAAAAGAACCCAAGAAGTTAAGGTACATAAGAAGACAAAAAGAACATCGTTGGCTTAAAGATTCTTGTACTTTGATATATTATGATGGCCCACCACGATATAATTACGAGACTTTTGACGACGTTTTTTCAGCTACAGTTAAATCCCTATGTAACAGTAACATACATCGAATCTCAATCTTTAATCTCAATGTCAGTCTAAAATCGTGCAGCCCTCCAGAGCACTTCTTCCACCTTTTCAGTATGCTTACTTATAGTCTTACATTCACACCCCATGGCCTTCTATCCTATTTACTGTGCAAACACATGGATACAGTGCAAACAGGCCAGTGGCTCTGCTCCCTCTCCCCGTTTCCCCCTCACTATCCCGGGGTTTTGTTGATGAAGCGAGCCCGAGGTGAGTACCACACCCCTGGAGGAGAGCGAGCGCACTGCGAGGCTACCATGAAATATTTATGTCTTTCTCTCTAGCGCAGTCGCCAGCCTCACAAGGTCATCTGCTTTTTTTTCTTTTTTTTTTATTGCCGCGGAAACACGTTGACGGCTTGGGCAATTGAAACTGAAGAGATTTCCACCCCCCGCAACGAATTAAAGTGAGGGAGCTGTGGTTCTTTTGTTGGAGTGACCTCGTGAACGTTGTACCTAGACGGAGGAAGTAATGGCCACACAGCAGCAAAAAAGATGGAGGATTTGATAGGCTGGAGCAGGTTTATTTATCCGTGATGTGTGGAGGTTCTTCTTAGCCAATTTGTTTCTAATAATGATGACGGAGAATGTTTTTGTACAAATGGGGTGATTCTGTAATTTTGGTAGCATGGTAATTTTACAAAATGTTCAAAATCAGCTTCAGAAATCTATTGTGTTCTGATTACTGTGGGAAGAAACATTGCCATTTTGCAAATTCATGAGATTTTTGTATTATTAGTTTGTCAGTTCATCCGCTAACAACAGGATTTGTGATCCAATCCTCATCCCAGTGCATACTTTACCTATATTAACATTACTACGAAGTATTAAAGTATGATTCAGGCTGAGTAACTACATAATGAATGCCTTAAAGGTGCACTATGGAACTTTTTGGAGGTCTGTCACCTGCTTTTTTCTATGGATATGTCATTGCTCTGCCTTAAATGTCCCACAGTATGACATTAAACAGCTCTGCCTTTATATTTATTCAATTACAGTTGGTTTTATAGCTTAAAAATACCTAGAAAAGCAAGCATTCTGACTGTGAGTGGGAATCGCCTCTCCATAGATCTGACCTGGGAGAGGCAATCTGGTTTGGTCTCCATGAAGATAGATTTAGGTTTAATGCCATACTGTGAAACATTCCAGACAAAGCAATAACATCTCCATGAAGAAAAGCACAAAAAAGTAACACAATGTACCTTCAACTCCTTAATGAAGCACTTACTATTCGTGAATCGTTCCTAATTGACTATTTATTTATTATGAAGTCTTTATTTATTCTTATTAAAGCTAATTAAGGTATTATAACGTGTTCTACTCTAAAAGTAAGTGCCTCAAGTAGCCTTATAAACTAAATTACAAGATATTAAAACAGACTAGTTAGAAGAATATGCACTAAAATACTCTTCAAAAAATAAAATTAAAATGAAAACTTAGACAGAGATTTATGCTGCGTGTGCACTGCGATATGTTTGATCTTTTCACTCAACCCCAGCTCAAATTGTACGACCCAATCGCAGGGTTTAAAAGTTCAAAGCTAGTGGAACGACTTCACCTGTGTGAAACCCTCACGAGAGCCGACTGGATTTCTATTTTGATATTTTTGATATTCTTGCCACCTACGATTGCCGATCGGGAGCTGGTTTGTCATATCAAGTATTAATTGGTTCTGTTTACTCAATGTATATGACACGAAGCCAAAAGCCAAAAGATTAAGCCAAAAGTCAGTTCAATCCCAAAAACAGTCGCATGAGTGAAAAATCATCTCAAAAAGGGCCAAAAATTGCAAAGTGTACACCCAGCTTTAGACAAACTCCACAAGGGAAATTATTTAAATAATAATTAATTAATATAAAATAATAATAATAATAATAATAATAATAATAATAATAATAATAATAATAAGTTAAATTACATTAAATGAAAATAATAAATAAATAATTAATATAAAAATGTAAAAAATACATAAATTTTTTTATTAAACATAAACAAAATTAGAATTAAGTTTACAATTTGAATTAAACAAAACTATCAGCCCCTTCCGTCATTTCTCCGCCCACGCCATACCTCCCTATGCACTTTGCCTGTTCCGTGGCCCTCCTCAGTTTTGAAGGACAGACTCGATCAATAGCCGAGATCAATGTTGCATGAAGACTGGAGGGGAGACTCTGCTCGCTGCACTGTCCCTCTACCACTTACATTACATTCACATACTGTAGCACGTCCCCAGGTTCAAAGCAGAGTACACAGCAGTTATAAGGCACTCCAGTCTGCTCGTATTTACCTCTATATTCAACTACACAGACGTTTCTCTTGGTTTTTCTCCCTTTCATCTTTGTAGCTCTCTGTGTGTACAGGCTGATAACCCAAAAGCAATATGCCCCGTGTGGTTCCAGTGCTCAGGTGGGGGCTGGTGAAGCGTTGCCAGTTTGGAGGCTCAAAAAGAACAAGTGAAGGTAAACATGAAAACAATGCTCCGCTAGTGTCAGTGCGCTGTACCGGTGTATTGTTGCTATTTTAGGCAGGTGTTTGAAGAGAGCGCAGGGTTTAGCTCGAGAGACAGTTTAGCGTGAGAGGCTCTGAAAATACATCGTTGTGATATTACAAGAATACACAAACTAAGAAATCAAATAGTAAGTCAAATGAAATAGTTAATTAAAAGTGGATTGTGTAGCTTTTCTGGTAGAGGGTCTGTCACCACTGTACGACATTACACTTATTTATCTCTACAAAGACAGCAGGTGACGCCATGGGACCAGGTTACATGTCAGATCTGTGTAGAGGCGATCCCATTCAGACTGCAGGGTTTAATGCTCAATTCGGATCTTATTGGGAAATCCCGTTTTTTTGCAGGGTCGTTCACATTTCCAATTAAATGCGACTTGTATGTGATCTCCAGTGTGAACTTTAAACGCCCCAAAAGCATGCTCAGTGTTTATGGAAGCAGCCTAAACATGGACACAGCATTGAGCACCTTGAGATTTTAAAGTTGCAGTTGTACCGGAGCCAGAACATGTACAGCTTATTTGTTTTAAGGAGGAGATTGAGAAGGAGACGGACAAGGTTTTTGGCTGTGGTGTTTTGTGGGGCAGTGGCAGCGACGTCAGTAGAAACGAACGTGTGGGTGTGGAGTCGCAGCCAAGAGTGGTGGGATTGACACGTGCTTCTCTGCTTCTGTTCGTACACAATTTTCATATGACGACAAGAACGTTTGTGTACATTTGTGACATGTAGGTGGGATGAAGGCGACCTGGCTGTTCAGACTGAAGTCGCATGTCAAAAGATCGGATACGTATCGGTTTTTAAGTGGGCTGGGTCACATTTGAAAAAATCTGATCTGTGTCGTTCATTAAAAGATCAGATACAGGTCACATAGGAGCAAAAAAAGCAGATTTGGGTCACTTCAGGCTGCAGTCTGAACGCAACCTCAGACAGACAGGTGGAGGACCCTTAACCTGAAAAATGGAGATGTCACTGCCTTGTTAACCAATATAGCATTAAACGTATCTGACTGGAGACAAAGTGTAGTTACAGGCCACATTGTTGAGAGGCGAGCCCACTCACACCTAAGGTATTTCTCAGCACAATAAAAGGTTCCTCAGTAAAAACAAGCTCAATCAGAGAGAGCAACCTGGTCCCGTATGAGGCATCGGTGGGGGCAGTTCATCACCACGGAAGCAGCTTATGAGGAGCCCAACCCATACCCCGGTTATGTGTGTGCCAACTAGTGTGATGATTGGGTGAATATTTTAGCCCGCAGATGGTTCAGAAATTGCCGAAATTGCCAATCCTTGATAATGGCGTGACCTTTCAAATGACCCAGGTGACCTCAAATGACCGCGGATCGTCACCAAACTTTTTTTGCGGCATCGGGCACGAGGGCTTGACCCACGTATCAAATTTGGTGACAATTGGTCCATAAATAGCGGAATTATCGCAAGTGGACACACAGACACACACACACAGGGTGAATACAAAACCTGGTCAACTCTTCGGGGACTAGGTAACAATAACATCTCCATGGTGATTAACAATTGCAATCCTTACTAAATGCAGACAGATGTGCATTGCTTTTTTATTTCCCCAAAGTTGGTTGAATGATTGCGGTTTATCACTATGAACGACACACTCTGTTGAACGTCGAAAAGATAACTGTCAAACACATGTATTAGACTGCAGTCACCGGGATTCACTTTCAGCGTGACAAAGTACTGATGTCTCCTCGGTGCTGTTTTTCTAGCCAAGAACTCACACTTTACTGTCATCGAATTGTTTTCAAATTAGGTATTGCTCCGACGCTGCCCTCGCCTCTCCCAGTGTGTGAAAAATAATACCTTTTAAAGCCCACCCAAAAAACTGGCTAGATTTTTCGAACAGTCTACGAAAATGTTCTTTTTGCAATTGATACTTTGCAACAGATTGTAGGCTCTGCTCTGTCTGAGGCTTTGTTAGATTTTAATCTGATCTTTTTTTTTCAACACAATTTGATCGTAAAGAACTGACTTGAGCTGGAACTACAACAAGCAAGATGATTTATCCTTCTTACATAATCAAACACCTAAAGAGGACAATGAATTTTTTGTAATCAATTCTGTACATGTTTTCAGACGATCGTAATATTTATTTGGCGGTTTATTTGGTGTTTTCTAATGTGTGCACTGCAAATAAATATATAAAACTGTATGTTCGAAGAAAGGACAAAACACGTGCAGATTATTGCGTAAGGATTTCGACATTTTGTATTCAAACATACCTATTTGTCGTCGTTTCGTAGAAAGACTTGCAAACATTGCTTATAGAATTTAAATAAAAACCGTAGAGGAACAAAGCTTTGCAGAATATGAGAAAATGCAGAGGACTGGTCTGGTTGAATTTCCAATTTTTCAGACCTATTCCTGTTGCTACTGAGAGGACGAGCAAAGATAAGAGAGAGACACTCACTGGAGGTGCTTTTGTTATGTAGTGCTATTTCCTGGTTGCCGTGGTTACGGTTTTGGATGTCTCCCGTCTCGCAATTTGGACGGTAACCCTGCATGTTAATAAGCACGATGGGCTTCTCATTTACACGAGTCTGTTCTCCCAATAACATTACAATTCATTTCGTGAGTTTTATTTATTACACCTTTCTCCAAACTGGCTCCCGAGAAGATCGTGTTTACCTGATTTCATAACGAAATAAAACTATACTTCAAAACTGAAATGAGGGATAGTTAAAGGTGCACTATGTAACTTTTTGGTAACTAGTTTCTATGGATATGTCATTGCTCTGCCTGGGATGTTCCACAGTATGACATTAAACAGTTCTACCTTACATTTATTCAATTACAGTTGGTTTTATAGCTCCAAAATACCAAGAAAAACAATATTCCACAGTATGGCATTGAACTTATCTTGCATTTATTCATGTATGGAGGTTTTCATGGCTAAAAAATACATTGAAAAACATGCATTCTTACTGTGAGCGGGGTTGCCTCTCCACAGATCTGACCTGTAACATGGCCAGAAGGCATTGTTTACTTGTCTCCCTGGAGATACATATGTGTAATACCATACTGTGGAAGATTCCAGGCAAAGCAACACCAAGATCCTCGATTATGCACATTTATTATTAGTCTGTGTACATCTCCAAAGCTCAAATTGCTCTGTTCCACCTTGTGATGTCATGCAGTGGTAGTTTTCAAGATAACAGCTTTACCTCTAGTTCATTAGAGATGGGCAATTCCAGGTCTGAATATCCAAATGATTCTAGTGAAGGTGTGTGGAGTTTAAAAAACACACTGGAGCACTTCCTGTATTAGGGCTGAGTATCATTAAGAAGTTGCCGATACGATACATATCTCGATACGTAGGCCACGATACGATACGAAAAAGATATTTATGTCACAGATAATAATCTCAAGACCCACCTGTTTAGCTTAACTTTGTGGAGGGGTGTGGAAGGAAATGTGGGATTGTTTTTTTTATTTTTTTTTTTGCTTTTTGCACTCTGAGGTCCAAGGGTCAGCTCTAGCTCATGGCCCCCAAAACGAGACTTAAAACCCCGAGGGACAGGGCCTTCTCGGTGGCCGGCCCCAAACTCTGGAACGCTCTGCCCCTCCATGTACAGACAGCCCCACAGTGGATTGTTTTATGTCTCGGCTTAAAACCCACTTTTATTCTCTGGCTTTTAACACCGTGTGAGTTGTGTTTTCCTCTGTGTGTTTTATTTAATGTATGTATTTATTTATTTATTGGTTTTATCTATTCTATTTTTTAGCTTTTATGTATTGATTTGATTACTTTTGTTCATTGATTTTATAATTATTATTTTACTTATTTATTCTATTAGTTTCCTTATGGTTTAAACATAATTCTGCTGATTTATTTTTATTTTTTTATGTTTTTATTGTATAGTAAAATGTTTTGCATTGCTTTGTGAAGCTCTTTGGAAACTGTTTTGTTTATAAAATGTGCTATACAAATAAAGTTGGATTGGATTGTTCTTAATCACTGTAAAGTGCTTTGTGTTGCATTTTTGGTATGAAAAGTGCTCTATAAATAAAGTTTGACTGATTGACTGATACTTATCTCAAAATAGTGCACTTTCAATTCGATACAATATATTTCAAATTGAAAGGCTAAATCATGGCTGTGATACTAAGTCTTTGTTAAACCATTTCTTGTGCAAAGTGAATATGAAACACAAACATTTTAATCATCAAAACAGTGAAAATGTCAAAAGTGTTGCATAAACGAGTTTCCTTCCTTTAAACAAACAACAAAACTGTAAGCTTTAACTAAGTCATTTTGTAAAATATACCAAAAAAATACTCTTGACGACATATCAGTACTGTATCATCACATTAAATTATAAAATAAATTGATATTATGATATTTTTGCACACCTCTATCCTGTATTATTTCTGTTTGAGAGAAGAAGTCATGCTAAATATTCAGAGTTTGTGTGTGAATGAAACAAAACACAATTCCAGTTATATTTGTGACAATGAAACAACATTATAAGAAAATCAGAAAATAGTATAATACGAGGTCTTTAATCAGAAGACAAAGTGAACGGTGCGCGCAGGTGGAGAGCAGCAGGGGGCGCTGTACAAGAGACAGGCGGACATGTTGAATGAGAGGTGCGTGTCATAACAGGGGATAAGAGAGTCGACACAGGACCCCCCCCCTCCCCCGGGTGAGTCCTCTCCAGAGTGTTTGAGATATGAAAATTTAAAATGTGTGGAGGCACCTTTGGCTCGTCAGCTTTAATAATTAACAAGAGCAGACTTTGAACGGAGCTATCAGGCGCAACTCCTCATTTGGATCAAAAGATGAAAGAGGGGACTGTTTGGGAGAGAAGTCCGTTTAACACAATGAGAGGGCTGAAAGTGTAATGTGGAGATTTCAAAATGGTTGTTTAATTCATTCTAAACTGGCGCCAAATAAAAACATTTTCTTACAACTAATATTTTCACTGATGCAATTTTTGTTCATATTAAATTCACAACATGATTTATTCCCATTTTAAGTCAATATACAGAATTTATAATCTCAAACACTAAATAAAATATCCAAAACCTCACCTGATTTTATATTTTATTTATTTATTTTGCGTTTGTTTCTTTTTGGTATCCATAGTAATTCAACAAAATCAAGCAAAAATTTTAATTCCGACTTTATGAAAATGTTTAAACCCATTTTGTATTTTCTCTTGCATTTTCAGACTTAGAGCTTAAAACCTTTTTGGACAGTGTTTACCAATTTGAGCATTGTGTCTCCATGGAAACTGGTGAGCATTACGCCAATAGAGATGTACGTAAAACACCCCCAGAATGATGCCAACAAAAACCCATCTTAGTGAATATATGTGATTGTGGGAGCAGTTAAAAAAACTGAATTTCCTCAGGGATTAATAAAGTTCATCTATCTATCTCTCTATTTATTTATTTATTTATTCATTTATTTTATTTATCTATTATTGCACATCAAAAAACAAAATCAAGTTAAGATGACTTGAATTAAGAAAGTTTCATCATGATTTGAGTAAATTTAGTGCCTCCGCTCAATTTCATTTCTCTCCAGCGACTAGGTCAGGGAATCGGAATACACTAGACGGTTCGCAAAAACCCCGGAAGTGCAAGTTCAGGCACCAGCCAATCAGCAAAGAGCCATACATTCTGTGTTGGCAACGATTCTCGAGATCGAGGATTTAAAGCCGGAACCAAGAGAATGTTTGGTGAATTTTATCAAGGAGAAAGACATTATTGCCCTTCTTCCTATGGGATTTGGGAAAAGCTTAATATACAAGTTAGATCTGTTAGCGGTGCATTACATGTCATGATAAAAAAGCAGCAATTGGTTAATTTTAAAAAAAATTACCCACCTACCGTTGAGCGAACAAATCCTAATGCTGCGAGGTCAGATGGTTTCTACAAAGTGAAACCCACCGATGAATCAGAGTAGTGAATTTCACTTGACAAGTAAAATGATCTGCCAGTAGAATGAGACTGTTTGCAGTTAAAATAGGAAGCAAAATCAAATGTTGCTTAATTAAGAAAAACACACTTATTCCATTGGTAGATCATTTTACTTGTCAAGTTGAATCAGCTCAAATAAAGTAAAATGTTCTTAATTTAAGTCATTTTAACTTACGTAGATATTGTTTTTTCCATTCCATTATTTATTGGCATTAATTTAAAGACAACAACAACAACAAAAATCTGACAATCTTAACATAAATACATATTCCAACCATTATTTTTTGCCTTATCTTTGCCGTGTAAACAAAACAAACAGGAAGAAGATAAATCTGATAAACCCTGCTTTTACAAATCAAAACAGAACAAAAAAGTAAACATTTTTTTGATGATCCATCCCCACCCCAAAACCAAACCAAGTCACCAATGAGCCGTACGTATGTTAGTTTACATTTACTTTAAACTATCTATCTGTCTATCTTTCTATCTTTCTTTCCTAGTTTACTCCTGATATTCGAAGTATTGAAAGTAGTACTATGAAATCCTTACTTGCTTCCCTTGAAATAAACAGAGTACTAAATTAGATATAGACTATTAGTTTAAAAAGTCTAACCTGAGTGACAGATTTTACTCTTACGTTTTCTAAATTTCTATCCATATCTATGTATATCCATCCATCCGTCTATTTGAATGCATTTTATCACATCGCATTGAGATGAATCACACCAGAACATCATATTCCCCATCTCTTCTTTGTAGTTCTTACTTACACTGGTCCATCCCTGGCTCTTCTCGCATTCGTTTTCCTGATAAACGCTCCTCCAAAGCTTCGGTCCAACTCCCACGTAATTAACACATTTTCACCGCACCGTCCCCGAGCATTCCAGGCTCTCCAGGCAGCGTGCCCGGCCTCTGTTTGGGTCTGAGCGAGCGGAGGAGGATGAGGAGGATGAGGAGGAAGAGACAGAGGAGTGTATGTCACGCAAAGCTCCCATGTAGTTTTATTACATTTAGCCACAGTGTGAAAACGTCCAACGAAGCCAATGATACTGACACAGTTTCTTTTAGTGTGAATGACAGGCTTTTTTGGCAACGAAAGTAGCTTCTACATGGAGATTTATGTGGAGAATTGTGTTAAAATATAGTGAGATTATAAATTTCAAGTGCTAAGGGTTTAAAATGTGAAGTGGTGCAATTTCAATGTCTCACTCCAGTCAGAAAAGAAAAATTGTATCTGTATTTTATTTGCCCAACAGCAGTGGAGTTCACATTTTAAGGTGCAATGTGTTTTCTGGTGGAGGGTCTGCCCAATGTTTTGCTCTGTGTGGCATTAGACCTTTATCTTCATGGAGACCGAACCAGGCCAAGTTACAGGTCAAATCTGCGGAGAGGCGACCCCGCTCAGTCAGAGTGTTATTTACGTAGGTATTTTTGAGCTATAAAATCACCTGTAATTGAATAAATGTAAGGAAAAGCAATTACATATCCACGGAAACAAGCAAGTGTCAGACCCCCAAACCAAAAAGTTACATAGTGCACCTTTAAAGCTGCCCTATGTCACATTTCTGGTGAAGTGTACAACACCTTCTTGTCTCCATGGAGTTATTGCTTTGCTTGGAATGTTCCACAGTAGCATTAAACTTGTCTCTCTTGTGCAATTAAGTATTTATAACTAGGTGGTAATGATTCGCTTTTTTCAGTTTTCGATTTTGTGTTTAAATGAATAATGGAAAAAACAGATAACGACCGTTTCCCGTTACCGTGACTTAAACTGCAATGCCGGACTTTTGCGACGTATACAGACTGAACCATGACTGGTCTGGGACCAGACCAGAACCAGACCGGAACTGAGACCAGGACTTAGACCAGGACCAGACCAGGAGCAGGAGTGAGACCGAGACCGAGGCCGGGACCAGACCAGGACCAGATCGTGATTGAGACAGGGACCAGACTGGGACCAGACCGGGACCAGACCGGGACCAGATCGTGATTGAGACAGCGACCAGACTGGGACCAGACTGGGACCAGACCAGGACCAGACCAGGATCAGACCGGCACTGAGACCAGGACCAGACCAGGAGTGAGACCAAGACTGAGACCAGGACTGAGACCCTGACCAGACCACGACTGAAAACGGTTTAGTCCTGGTTTAGTCCTGGTTCAGTCCTGATTCAGTCCGTATGCAGCGCAATAGTTCCGCATTGCAGTTTAAGTCACGTAAAAGGGAAAAGGTCGCTATCATTTTTATTATTTTTTTTTTCCATTATTCATTTAAACACAAAATTAAAAAAATAAGAAACTAATCATTATCTGTTTTTTTCATTATGGGTTTGGAGACAAATAATGAAGAAAACTGTTTCTTATTATTGGTTTTATATTGAAAAACGAACGAATGATACACAGACACATGGCATCACTGATTACCAATTAGAAAAGGGTGCACATGCCGCAGGGTGGCAGTCGGGGCTTTCGGTGACTAGTGGAGGCAGCGTGTAAGTCTCTCTCAGTGTTTTTAGAACTTGCCTTAATGCGATGTTTCTGGTGACTACGTTAAAGGTGTAATCTGGAGCGGGCGGTGGTGATGGCGGCTCTAGGCCCCATGTAGGCTGCCCCCTTCTAGAATCCAGGTAGAGGCCCTTGGTGGTGTATATTTGGGGTGATGGCGCTTGATGGCGTTTGTGGGGTAACCTGTGTATGTTTACGTGGCACATTACGCTGCTGCTGATGTTTTCTCTACTCTCAAATTCTTTTAAATTTCAAACTCTTTTAAATCCTTTTGAATTCTCTCTCCAAGTTTGAGCTCAAAGTTCACCCACAAGTTCTTTTTATCAGTGTAGTTGTTATAGTGCTTATATGAATTGGTTTGGGGGTATTTTGTGCAGTAGAGGACAGAGCAATGCACCTTCTAATATCTCAGAGCACTTTAAGGCCACACTCCTAGCACTTTACATCTAAAAAGAAAGAAACTCTACTGCAGCACCTTTTTATATTTGCACAGCACTCGCATTTTGAGTACTGAGATCTGCTTCTACACGTCTACGCCTGGTGAAATCTTCTGCTTGCCTCCATGAAGATTTAATAGGTTTAATACTGCAGAACATTCTAGGCAAACAAACAAGTCAGAAAAGCTACATAGGTACATATTTAAAAGCCCGATATGATGCTATTTTCTGATTTACAGTATGTTATAATGTTGTTTCCTCATCGCAAACAAACCTGGAGTTGAGTTTTGTTTCATTCACGCACGTTTAAAACACAAATCCTGCATATTTAAGCTGAGTTTGTCGCTCAAAAGGAAAACACTCCGCTCCGATCCTTTATCTCATTTCTAGCCACGCCACTGATCTAAACCTATCTGTGATCAAAGGAATGAAGCACAGGTAACGGCATATCTCTGCTACTATCGCTGTACCAGCCCCCTCCTCCTCTCCCTCCTCTTCTCCTCTTCTCCTCTGTGGACTGACCTCTTGGATTACACCTTATTGACGCTCATTGATCAAGGGCCCAGATTCAAACGGATTCTTCTGTTTCGGTTTGACAGTCGGTTTTCATTTCCACTAACGCTGCCACACAGATGCCAAATACCATAGGAATGTTATTGACTGGTTTAATTTAAAGGGCTTTTATAATGCAAAACTGACTCTTGTGAGGAGGGCTGGGTATTGTTCAGAAATTGCCGATACGATACATACCTCGATACGCAGGCCATGATACGATACATACCTCGATACACAGGCCACGATACGATAAATATCTCGATACACAGGCCACGATACAAAACATATCTCGATACACAGGCCATGATACAATACATACCTTGATACATAGGACACAATACGATACAATACATACATCGATACAAGGCCATACATACGATACACAATACATTACGATACGATACATAGAATACAATATTATCGATACAGGCCACGATACGATAATATCTTGATACATAGGCCACGATACAAAACATATCTCGATACACAGGCCATGATACAATACATACCTTGATACATAGGACACAATACGATACTTACCTCGATACACAGGCCACGATACGATACATATCTCGATACAGTGAGCTTACGATTCGGTACGATTCAGTATGATAAGTTTCAATTTTTCGATACGGTTCAATAAAAATAAAGGCTAAATCATGGCTGTGATACTGAAAGTCTTTGTTAAACCACTTCTTCTGCAAAGTTAATATAAAACACAGAAATTAGACAGGCCGAGTCTGTGTCTGTTTTTAAATCACTCCTAAAAATGCACCTTTTCTCACTGGCTTTTGACAAGTGACATGTACATTTCTTGTTGAGTATCTTACTGTTTTCTATGTTGTTTAGTAGTTGTATTGTGTTTGTACTGTATATTTTTCTTCTACTGCGATTGTCATTGTCTGTCCTGTGTTTGTGTACAGCACTTTGGCCTACTGTAAAGTTTTTAAAGTGCTTCATAAATAAAGTTGGTATGGTATGGAAAAACCAAACATTTTACTCATTAAAACGGTGAAAATGTCAAATGTGTCACATAAACAAGTTTCCTTCCTCTGAACAAGCAACAAAACTGTAGCGCATTAAACGATGCCATATATTGATATTGTCAATATTTTTGCACACCCCTACCCTGTGTTATTTTTTTAATCTATCTTATAATGTTGTTACCTCCTCAAAAACAGACCTTGAGTTGTGTTTTGTTTCATTCACACATGTTTTGCCAGGATGTTCCAGGACTAAAATCATCCAAATGATTCTAGTGAAGGTGTATGGAGTTTAAAAGAAGAATTCATCTTAAATATGCAGGATTTCCGCGTTAACTTGTGCGAATGAAACAAAACACAACTGCAGGTGTGTTTTTGATGAGGAAACATTAGAACATAGATTAAAAAACAGAGCAATGTGAGCCCTCTGAATAGTTTGTCACAGGACATTTGAATATTACTGAAGCTTCACGAAGGAAACTAAAGACATATGTTCTTCAAAGTAACAATTATGCAAATTTATGGATTAAACTTCATATCTTGGCAAACTTATGTAATGATTCACCCACTTAGCATCCTTAATCTCCTTATATTTTGATGGTATTAAGATAAACAAGATAAGACCTAAGAAGCCACGCACGGGCGGATAACATTGAGAGGAGAGATGGCTGAGATTCAAAGACTGTTGAAGGTGACTCCGTGGGACCAGATGTTAGCGGACATGACAGCTGAACACAGGTTATCAGGTTAGCAGATAGCCTTTTGGTCCGGTACACCTCAGCACATCTCATAATATCACCTCTATGACTGGGTTTAACTGTGGCAGATACAGCAGGAAATACTACAAGAAGTACTACAAGACTATGGTTCTACAAGATTATGTTTTATGCCAGGGGCGGAAATAAGTAACTAAAATTGAGTAGAGTTTTAAACCTGTTTTTGTCCTTGTAAGTATATAGTATAATTTTAGCATGTAAATGGTAATGAGTCTATTTATAATCATAGCAGAAGTCCTTGTCTTACTGCTGTCTCTGCTCCTACTATGTATAACTATAACTTTAATGCTTAAGGGTCCTATATTATGCAAAATTGACTCTTGTGAGCTTTAAGACATGTTATAATGTTGTTGCCTCATCAAGAACAGACCTGGAGTTGTGTTTAGTTTCATTCACACATATTTGAGTAATCTCCAAACCTCAAAATGCTCTGTTCCACCTTGTGATGTCATGTAGTGGTAGTTTTCAAGTTAACAGCTGCTTTTTACCTTTTGTTGAGTAGAGATTTGCAATATCAGAGCTGAAATGATCCAAATGGTTCTATTGAAGGTGTATGGAGTTTAAAAACATAATGGAGCACTTCCTGTATTACCACTTGACATCACAAGATGGAACAGAGCGTTTTCAGTTTGATAGAAGAACTCAGCTTAATGGTATGTTTGATTATCTATCCAACTTGGAGGTCCGAGGATTTTACTGAGCGACATGCACTGACACGCCCCTTTTCCTCGGACGGCAGAACTCGGAAGAGCTCGGAGGAGACTGAGCAAGGTTTCCGAGATAGAATCCAAGACTGCCGCTACCAGTGTCACCTTTAAGTATGAACCGTACACAGTTTCAGTCACTCGTATTACTGCAATATTGTACTGCGTCTGTATCACTGCCTATGGGTGTGGTAGTCGTTGTGGTGAGGCTAATATTGAACAAAGACTTATTCTAAACGGGTGTTGCTAAACGTCCCTAGAGTCACTAACAGAAGATAAACAACAACAATAACAGCTTTCTGGTTGGCATCCACGTTTCCAAGTCGGAAATGAGAAACCAGAACGGTGACTAGCGCTTTAACAATGTCCATTCATATATACGGTCTATGTGCGAAACATAATAAAACGCTTGAAGTGCGGACGTGACGCCAAATCCGAGATCCGAGTGGGAGATGGATTGATAACTGAACGCACCATAAATATGCAGGGTTTGTTAAACATGTGTGAATGAAACAAAACACAACTCCAGGTCTGTTTTTGATGACGAAACATTATAACATAGATCAGAAAATAATGCAACATGTGCCCTTTAATTACAGTTTTAAAACCAATTTAGTACCAAAGACAGATTTAATAGAGCGCACTACTAACATTACACTGAAATGTCACTATAACAACTATTATTTTCATTAGTATTTTTCTTGTGTCTACGTTATACTTCATACTTTTTACTTAAAGCGTGATTAGCATGCTAGTTGTTGGTGACAATAAAACTCTCCACTGGTCTCTGAAAGCTGTGAAAAGCGCTGACAAACTAATCACAGTGAATAATATAAAAAGATGCTCTGGATGCAAAAGGTTTTTTCCTCTGGTTTTAAGTGCAGCAGACACAGGCAATACCAAAAGACTGAAGATGACCGCCGCACGTTACGATGTTAGCCGTTATGAGACCACCCTTATTTTGAATTATTCCGCCCTTTCACGTTAGCCCAAATTAGCTTTGTAGCACTGCACTGAGCACGTATCATTTGTAAACACACATTTGTGCCGTGGCGTTGCTATGACGAAAAACAAAGCAATGGGAGGGTAGTTGTGAAAAAGATAATTGTGTATTTTAATTGAATCCCTCGGGCACCAAACGCCGTGAGGGTGATACGAATCAAATCATGCACATCTTCGTTTCCAGTTCCCCTTTTTTTTGTTTTTAAATGAGAGCAATGAATTCTGGGTAATTATCATTTGTGCTGTATTGGCGTATAGTGGCTCTGCTTTTCCATTTGGCATCGTTTTAATATTTCCTTGTTAGCTGTTGACATAGGCCGAGCTGAGCCTCATGGAGCAAGTGAAAAGTGTATTGTGGTGTTCAGGAATATTGGTGTGTATTTTTATCTTACTGCAGTTGGAAAATAACTAAATTATAAATATTTGTGTTACTGTAATTGACTTGATTTTTTGGGGCAGCTGTACTTTGTGTGTACATTTTTAAACATGTACTTATAATTGGGTATAATTTTAGCCATGTAAAAGTCCAAAAATGATCCCCATTCACGGCTGTCTCTGATTGGCCAGGGTTCAGATAGTATGCGTATTCTGGTTTATTTAAAAATACTTATTGAGCTTTAAAGGTGCACTATGTAACTTTACTGGTGTGGAGTCCTTCATCTGCTTGTTTCCTTGGAGATATAATTGCTTTGCCTGGACTGTGTGTAAAATCCCTCAGTCGTCCAGGAAGTATCTAGCCAGGCTGGCGCCACCTAGTGCCTCCACTCAATTTCATTTCTCGACTAGGGACTAGGTCAGGAATCGGAATACACTAGACAGTTCGCAAAAACACCGGAAGTGTGAGTTCGGGCACCAGCCAATCGGCGAAGAGCCAGACATTCTGTGTTGGCAATGATTCCCAAGATTGAGGATTTAAAGTCGAAACAAAGAGAATGTTTGGTGAATTTCATCAAGGGGAAAGACGTTATTGCCCTTCTTCCTATGGGATTTCTGAAATGCTTAATATACCAGTTAGCCCCATTAGCGGTGCGTTACATACATCATGACCAAACAGCAGTGATTGGTTAAATTAAAAAAAGTACCAGCCAACCGTCGAGCAAACAAATCCTAATGCTGCGAGGTCAGACGGTTTCGACGAAGTGAAACCAGTTGATGAATCAGGTTAGGTGAAAACCATGGCAAAGGAGAAATTCAATTGGTCAACTGGAAAAAAAGTTTATTTTGCTGAAAAAACTGAAAATAAACTCTTGTCCAGTTGAAAATTGAATTTCTCTTTTGACTTTGCCTGGAATATTCCACAGTAAGGCATTAAACATTCATTCTTTGCATTTACTCACTTAGTCATGTTTTATTGCTCAAAAGATATGTACATTTTTACTGTAAGGGGGCTCGCCTCTGCACGCCTCTGATATGACTTGTAACTTGGCCTATGCATTGCTGCTTGTTACCATGAAGATATAAAACCAGAAAAGTTACATAATGCACCTTTACACTGTTTCATTAATCAGGTTTTGTATTGAAGACCGGTATGAAATTGTGTAGTAGTAGTAGTAGTAACAAATACTTAGAGTAGTATTTTACATTCATATTTTTATACTTTTACTTAATGGTGCACTATATAACTTTTCAGTGGGGAGGGTATGTTGCCAACTTGTTTCCATGGAGATGCTATTACTTCTGTCTGTAAGGTTCCAAAGTATGGCATTAAACATTTCTGTCCTGCATCTTTTCATTGTGTTTTTATTGCTCAAATCAACTTTAATTCTGTGATTGGGCTTGCCTCTCCTCAGATCTGCCCTGTAACTTGACCTGGTGGCGTTATCTGCTCGTCTCCATGGAGATCGATAAGCTAATTGCAATATTGTGGGACATTCTCCTCAAAACTATAACATCTGCGCTGCACTTTACTAGAATCTAAATTTTCCACCTCTGGCCCGGTCTCCTCCCCCTTTTCTTTGTATCGCGCTCCTCTAAGGTCTAATTAGGGAGATTCCTTTCAGATCAATAGAGCGCCCCCTAGGGAGTGGACCGGAGCAGGGCTGGATGAGTGCACGGGAGAGGAGTGTGTGCGTGCATACAGAGCAGAGTCACAGGGTTACAACCTGAGCGGGCTTTGCTAACACACAAAACGTATGTGTGTACACGGAGCGGCGCCCAGCGTGTATTACACCTCCAATTTGTTCTGCATGATTCAGTAAGAAGTCTGATATGTGTCTGTTTTTATTTATATATATTTTATTGTTTCAAAGTTGGGTTGACATTCCAGTGGACACAATATTTATGCTTTGTTTGATGTTTTTTGTCTTCATTTTTCCCCCCACATTTGTGCTAAAATTTACAGCTTAATATTGTGAACAGATATGACCAAATACGAACATACACATAATAATTTCAAAAATACATTTATACACAATTACACAATTAAATCTACATACACATAAGTCCATCAGCTCTTTTTTCTTGTAGATTCATTCATTTCTGTACACAGTGTGATGCAAAACACATATTTCCAGTCTCCGAGATCAAATTTGTTTCACAGTTCAGCAGAGCGAAAATACTAAACTGCTTATTCCTCCAAATGAATCTTAAGGTTATTATTTGCTTTTACATATTTTTTGTGACAAAACGTTTGAAATTTATCTGTTATATCATTATGTTGTAAAAAAATATAGTAGGTACTGACTGAAAATGGGCAAGTTACAAGGTTATACGCTCCATCCATCCTTACATGACTGAACATCAAAAAAGCTGATCGCCGCTAAAGACCTTGGCAGCTTATTACAAGTGACCTGTGAGTAAATACCTTTACCCTTTGGACAGTGGAGAAGGCTTCATCAGCAGAATGTTATGGCTCATTAACTGAAATTATGTTTCCCATCCAACTAGAGCTGTCAGAAGTATCAAAAATCAGATACTAAAACTGGAATCGAAACCGGATACTCACATGAGCAGGTGTCAATACTAAGAAAGTCACATTCACAGGACAGAAATGAACCTTTTCTTATATAGCTTTAGAATGATTTTGACCTGTATCAGAATAAGTATAAGACCATAGACTTGATACTCAATACTCAATCAAATGATAATGAAAACCCTCTTTATTTAGACAATAGAATAAATGATTTTCAATGATCATAGTGTATTTTTTTTATATTGTTGTGTAGGGGTGTAATGATGTTTTGTGAGACTATAAACACTGCGAATATGCTACTCTTTTCTCTTAAAATGCCTTGACAAGACTTAATCCAAAGAACTAAGACTTAAAAGTGCTTAGAACTGTTATTTCTTCTTGTAGTCTACACTGAAATGGAGCAAAGGATCATGGTCTATGTAGTCCCTCTTTTTTTTTTTTTTTTTTTTTAGCTATTGCTGCACCACAACTCTTAATTCAAGTATAGAGACTTGGAATTCGATATATTGTGATGGTCCACGATATCATTGTGAGCACTTTAACGATACGATATCACGATATTTCAGTTATTGTTACATCCCTATTACCGTGGTCCATGGGCGTATATTAGTCTATGTGCTCTTATACTTGTTCTGATACAACTTAAGGTCATTCTAAACTAGTACTGAAACTAGATCCTCATTCGAGCAGGTATCAGTACTAGAAAGTCACATTCACAGGACAGAAATGAACCTTTCGACTGATCTTGGGCTGTATCAGAACAAGTATAAGAGCACATAGACGAGTACACGCCCATGGAGCACTATGGGACCTACCTGGACGACTGCAGGATTACACATATATAAGACCACATGGTAATACTATGACTCTATTGTAGGGTGACCAGATTTTCAATAAAAAAAAAAAAAAAAAAATGGGACTGCCCTGATTTGTGGTGGTTAGTAATAATAAAATTGTGAAACTAGTGCATAATTAAGGAAAATTTTTCTGCACTCAGCTCATTCAAGACTAACATGTGAGTCAGTATAGTGTCATTTTCTTCAGGTTTTGGTCATTTTAAGCAGATTTTCTGTATTTTACCCAAACAAATGTCAATGTTTGCCTCTCTTTACTGTTGGCAGGGATCAAACCTGTTCAAAAATAGGGACAACTGGGACATTTCTTGTATAAAACTGGGACATATCAATGGTTTTGGATAAATCTGCTGGGAGAGCGGACACAGGGCTCAAAACTGGGACTATCTCGGGTAAACAGGGATGTCTGGTCATCCTATTCTATTGTCTAAATAATTTGTGTTTTTTATTATCATTGTGGTATCGAAATTAAATTAGTACCTTTAGTATCTTGTAGGGATGTAACAATAACTGAAATATCGTGATATCATTTCGTAAAAAGTCTCACAATAATATCATGGACTGTCACAGTTTATGAAATTACAAGTTTATTTGCTTAAATGCATGGTTTTATAGTAGCAACGGCTTATAAACATAGGGAACTACATATCCCATGATTCATCTCAGTGCAAACAGCATGAAGAGAGATGTTTTTTACTTGAATTCTTGGGAAATAATTCGCACCAAAATCTTATCAAGGTATTTTAAAAGCAGAAATGTATTTTAAAAGGATACTGTTACATCCCTAGTATCTTGACAACAGTACATCCACCCCATAGAGTACAGTATTTATGATGATGCTACGTGCACTTTCTGTAACAATACCTCTGCTACTCTTTGCACATAATTACACTACACTGTGCTAATTTCCCCTTTTTAAGCTGACGAGAGACGCGCCGTGCCTCAAGGTGACCGTGAAGGCACTTTATTAAATTTTAATGGCATTCATACACAAAGATTTAAAGTGAGAAGCACAGCGCGGGGAATTAAGCCAGCGAGCACGCACCATAAAGAACAAGAGGGGGCTTCTAATGAGTCAGGAGTGACAGATGTAAATGCATTTGTGTTTGAGAGCCCAGGGCCAAACGCAGAGCTGTTTTCGACTATCTCACTCTATAGCCACGAGCGCTGTGCCTTTTGTTGCTGTTTAGGTTCTCATGTTTTTATAATTATTACTTGGTTTGGTGGGTTTGTGTTTGTGGTAAATGTTTATCATAGTTTTACATGGGTTAAGTGGCAGTTTGTGGGAAAAGGTTACCAGAAAGGAAAGAAAAAAAAAGGGAAGTTGTAGTGAGTGCTTAAACAGAATTTCTCTATCAAACACTGAAGACTACATCCAAAGTGTAAGGACAGTTTAAACCTTCATTTAACAAAATAAATGCGTAACTATTTAGACAAGACACAAAGCACGATGCAGCTTTTCAGGTGCAGGGACAATCCTTAATAGTTCACATGGAGTTGTTACTGCTTTGCCTGAAATGTTCCACCTTTTAAAAGCATTAACGTAGGGAGTGTTCCTATGTTTCCTCAGCCCTATGTTTCCTCATTTCTAAGTTTTTGTTTTCTTCTTTCCAAAATTAGGCCCTATGCTCCCATATTTCCATCAGCCATCATCAATTTGCATCAGAATTTATCTCAATTTTTTTCCAATTTGGTCGTCATTTACACCCAACCTTTTATCCAGCAGCAATGGGCTACAGATGTAATGTAGAGGTCATGGTGCAAAGGACCCTAGGTTGAAATTATTCTAAATCATCCCTTTAAATGTGGTATAAAAATAAAAATGACTTGACATAGAGTTACATTTTGAGAAAAATCTTAGAAATAAGGGAACATAGGGCTGAGGGAACATCGGGCTGACCCCTAAACATATCTGTCCTAACAGAAAATCCATTACAAAACATGCATTCTCATTGTCAGTGTAGTCTCATCTCCACAGATCTGACTTGTGACTTGGCCTTGTAGCATCACTTGATTTCTTCTTTGGAAATTGATGTTTAATGCCATGCTGTAGAAACTTCTAGGCAAAAAAGTACATCTCAAGCTGTTGGCGAACCCTACATTACGAAAAGTTACACATTGCACCTTTGCCATGGTTGCTAGGTAACAGTAGAATTACCTTTACGTATGTCACATCTGCTCACCGTTTACCAGGAAGTAAAATGATAAACTTCTCCGAAATAAACATAAAAACCTTTTAAAAATGTGTGCTTTTATTTCTCAAAAACATACATTAGTAGCGTGAGTAGGCCCACTTCTCCACAGATCTGACCTGTAACTTGGCCTGGTCATGTGGCCTGCTTGTCTCAGTGGAGATAGTTAAACTAAATGCTATACTGTAGAACATTTCAAGAAAAAAAAAACAGGCTTACCATTAGGCTTACCATAAGGGACCAGCGTCAAAACATAAAAAATAAACAAATAAAAGCTTAAATGTAATGATTTTAACAATCCTTTAGTGAAATCCGTTGTCTAACTTATCATATGTACTTTAAAAATGCATGCGTCTCCCTATAGGAAGCCTTAATGCTGTTCTCCAGTTGTGTTGTTTTCATGGAAAGCCTTTCTAATCTTGCAGGAGGAACACAACAGCCAATTAAAATGACTGTATGCAAAAGGACCCAGGCCAATTTCCCCGTTCCCTTTTATATGCAGAGCTGAGACTTGACTGTGAGTAAGCATTAAGCTGAACTCTGCTGAACCAGAGTTGAAAAACAAAGCCCGAGATAGAAAAGACTAGCCACGCTTCACAGACTCCTGAGATCTTCAAAACCCCAACAGCTCATTAGCTTTTTCAGACGGAGAATAAATTTAGTGCCTAGTCAATTAGCGCAGCACGTTGGGTGGTAGTTACTGGCAGTTATCCAGGTTACTACTGTATGCGTGTGGGTTTTTACAGGCTCGGCTGGTTTACTTAAAGGTGCACTGCATAACATTCTAGTGCTTCTCTCCGTGGTTATTGTTTTGTTTGGAATGTCCCGGCGTGGCATTAAACGTATCCATCTTGCATTTACACAATAACGTGGGTTTTTATTGACCTAAAAACTTAAAACTGGCCCTATAGTGTCACCTGTTGTCTCCATAGTGATTAATAAGTGTAATTTTATACTGTGGTACATTCCAGGCAGTATCTCTATGGAGAAATGCAGGTGATGGACCCTCCACCAGCAAAGTTACACAGTACAACTTTAAAAACGTTCATGTGACATTTCTCAAGCCTACGTGACTAATGCTGCGTCCGTTTATCTATCTGTTTTCCACGTGGATCTCAGATTTGATGTCATGTCCACGCTTCAACTGTTTTAATATTTTTCTTTTGACCGACTCGGAGAAAAACGTGGACGCTAACCGGAAAGCTGTTGTTGCTTTAGATTGGCCAAGTACCAGGCGCTTCAAAAGAAGTCTGTGCTTCAACTACATATCCTCGAGGAAGAATTCAGTATAAATAGTATAATTCAGTATTTTAGTGAAGTGAAACCGTTGGTGTCGTGTGATAGTCGATCATTTTGGCACGTTGGCAGGAAAAGGGCTAAAAACATTGGCGACACAACTACCAAACCCACAGGCAGTGGTACGGAAGCAGGAAAGTTCTGCAGTAATATGAGTGACTGAAATTATCATTTAAACCACCAAAGCGTCAAACACAATGAAAACAGTTCATACTATAAGTCACACTGGGCACAGCCGTCTTGGATTCTATCTCCCAAACCTTCCTCGGTCTCCTCCGACCTCTTCCGAGTACCGAGTTTCGCCGTCTGAGGAAAAGGGCGTGTCAGTGTGTGTCGCTCAGTCCTCCAAGTCAGATGGATAAACGAATGCACCATAACCAAGATTCTGAATTTCTGAAACACTGCACGTAAACACAAGAAATGGGCGGGGATAGGGGGTAGGTGAAACAGACATTTTTTGAGCAGTCAAATCTCAAATGCGAAACAACACAGAATTACTCAAACATGCAAGAATCAATCAAAATACAGGTTTAAAGGTGCACTTCCATTTGCCTTCTGCTCATCTCCAAGGTGATGTTATTGCTTTGCCTCGGATGTTCCACGGTATGGCATTAAACAGATCTCAAATAGCTTGTATTTATTCAATTACGGGTGTTTTTTCATTTCTCAAAACTACCTCCATGGAGATAGTTAAATAAATTTATGCCATACTGTAGAACATTCAAGGAAAAAATTGACACCTGCTACCAGGAATATTACACAATGCACCTTTAACTAGACTTATCATAAGTAGGGGTGTGCAAAAATATCCAAATATTGATATATCATATTGTTTAATGTGATAATGATGATATCATGGGCTTCTGTATTGATATATTGCCAAGAGTATTTTTTGGTATATTTTACAAAATTATTTTGTTACAGCGCTACACTTTAGTTGTTTGTTTAGACACATTTGACATTTTTACTGTTTTGATGATTAAAATGTTTGTGTTTCATATTAACTTTGCACAAGAAGTGAAGTGTCACAGCTCTGATTTAGCCTTTAGTTTTTATTGAACCGTATCGAATCGTTTTGAAATACATCATATCGAATCAAAAGTGCACTGTGTCCAGATATGTATCGTATCATTGTCTATGTATCGATGTATGTATCGTATCTGCAACTTCTTAATGATAATCAGCCCTATTCCTAAGGGACCACACATTAAAATCTCATGAACGTGGATACAGCATCACATTTTAACCTCAAAAACAACACTCTGTAGACCTATACTTACCACACTTATCGGGCGTGATCAAACCTGCCTCTACCTTATTAACAAATGAACACACCTCCCACTTTTTACCCACCGTTTATGTACATTAGCCAACTGTCTGCTTATGTCACGCCCGCCTCTCTCACAGAGATAATAGCAGACCCATTACTCCCCCATATTTCCATCAATTCACCCCAATACCCCACTGAGGGTCCCACCTGTTTTCCTCTGTTGTATTTACCCACATATACCCCCATCACAGCTTCCTATTGCCCCCCGAATTACAATCCACCGCCTGCAGGGATGGCCTCATTCTTTATTTTATTTATGAGCGCGTTTTAATTGGGCTCTGGGCGGATGCTGGTCTCCGATTGGCTGCCGCTCCATCAGGACTATCGGCCTATCTACAAAGAAAGGTGAAGCTACAGCAATTAATGGGGAATTCAGTGCTTTGCTAGACGTATATGGAACAACTGAGACGCTATAGCTCTATCTAATCCTGGCGTTTTTATGTGGACATTTGGTTGTAAACAATTTGCTCATTCCATTGGCGAGATGATTGCTTCGTGGATGTCTTTATTAGCGGTACTACGCATTACCTTGGCTACCTACGTGACCGGAATCAATAGCAATGAATGAATAAATACCAAGCGCTCCAGTTAATTTAGACATTTGCAGGCTTCGGTCTCATTTCGGACTTCTTTTGTGCTCCCGGATCACAAGGGAAATTAATATTATAAAGCTCGCAAAGTGTAGAGCTTGTGGAGAAAGGACCTCGTAACTCTGGCAACCCGCTGCTATGTATTGTGTTTGTATTCTATTGAGTTAAAGCACTATAAAGATTGTAAAGATTTCATTAGGTGGTAATTTAGAGGTATTTTTCTTGATTTTCAAAGATTAACTTGTACTGCCTTGGTGCTTTCATGCATTTGAACTGTGTCCATGTATTGTGACTAATAAAGTAGAAATTGTCAATGGGACATATATACACCAATCCACTTTTTATAACAAATGCGTTCACAAATCAGAATTGACGGCTTGTTTTTCAGGTGAAGCCAAACTTTTAGCTAACTATTCACGGTAGAATAGCGTTAGACCACTTGAGACTCTAAAGGTAAAAGGTGTTTAAAGACGCACTATGGCTACGTTCAGACTGCAGGGCTTGGTGCGCAATTTGTTTTTGTTTTTTTCGAAGTTGTTCACATTTCCATTTAAATGTGACTTGTATGTGATCTCCAGGGTGAACTTTAAATGCTCCAAAAGTGTCCCACATGTGCATTGGAGGAGACGACGACGTCACATGCAGCGAATGTGCTCAGTATTTATGGAAGTAGCCCAAACACTGAGCTTGTCACCTAAAATACGGTCCAGTTCTCCGTAAAAAGCACAGGTTACACGTCTACGGCCGCTTCGTTTGTTGTATTTGGCTCGCAGGCTCTCGGCCATTTCTTTGGCAATCATTTAAAAAAAACACTTGGTTCCTTCCAATTTGGCCTGAGTACAGCGATCCCCCCAAATAAACTCGCTAATATCGCTTTCCTTCCATTGACTGGACTCGCATTTGAAAAAATCGGATCTGTGTCTTTCAGACTGTCATTAAAAGATCAGATACAGGTTGCATAGGGGTGAAAAAATCTGATTTGTGTCACTTCATACTGCAGTCTGAACGTAGCCTGTGTAACTTTTCTGATGAAGGGCCATTGCTTCAGTTGGAATATTTCATACAATGGCATTGAACTTATGTATATCCATGAAGAAAGAGTAGGTGGCCCCACCAGACCGATGTACAGGTGGAGGTGTGGAGAAGTCAACACACAAACATTGCTTATTTAGGCTGAATTCTTGTCATGTCATGTGATGATACAGGAAGTGCTCCACTGTGTTTTTAATCTCCATACACCTTCTCCAGGACATTGTTTCTGGGTCGCAAGAGATATTTTTGGGGTCGCCTTGTCACGATCTGCATATAATTATATACATGGATCTGTGACCTTATCGTCATTCAGGATAAACATTTCGTCAGAATATCCTGTTTTCAGTCGGGCCAGTATTTCTATGCTTATTCCTTTCACTGCTACATACATGTGTGAATGGGATTTTCTGTGCTCACAAAAATGAAGCCAAAGCACAGAAACAGACTGAATGCTGTGCTTTGATCTGCTGCTGCGATGTCCTTCTGCACCCAGACTGGAACATGCTACAAAAAATGCAGACAGACCCACCTATCTTATTAGAAATATTGAAATGTTAAGACATGTTTGTATAATTTCTAACCTTTTTGTAATTATTTTATTGACCATTTGTTCCAGTATTTCTGATTCAATTGAATGGTGAAAAGAAAAAGAAATGGGCTACACTTAAGTCCAAATAGGTGACTTATGGATACCTTAATGTTTTTCATTGTTAAAACTTGAGAAATAATAATTGTTTAGAAAGACACGATCACTCAGTCAACAATAAAATATCCTCATTAATGTTCAATAATGGTCAAATCCACTTTTAGTTTGTGATTTATGAATAATGTCTGTTGACTTGGGTTGCGAAGGTTTGTGACTTTTAAAAATAAGGGTCCCCACAGAAAAAAAAAAAAAAAAAAAGGAAACACTGCTTTAGAATCAACTGGGTGATTTCATCCCCGGAATTACCAGTTTCTATTAAACAAAAGATAAAACGTAGCTGTTAACTTGAAAACTACCGCTTGATAACATCACAAGGTGGAACATAGCATTTTGAGCTTTGGAGATGTAGACAGAGTAATATTCCAGGATTACTAAAACGTGTAAATGTAAATGACACAAAACACAACTCCAGGTATGTTTTTGATGATATAATAACATTCTAACATGTCTTAAAGCTCACTGGAGTCAATTTTGTGTAATATAGGACTTTTAAACAGCGAAAAGCAAGTCACAAATTCATACTAAATAAACCATGCTCTCACAGCCTTCAACTGTCTCTGATTATAAAGAATGAACTTGCCAAGACTGTCAAACTCCATCGCAGAATGTTACTGCTGAACCCGGCAAGAAGACAGCCTCTATCTTGTAATAAAATGAAAATGAAAAGTGCCTTATCGAAATCTTCCTCTTTGCAGCCCATTTCCATGCGCTTACACAGTACAAAAGTATAAGTACTCAGAGCTCTCACCTGAGGCAACAATAAGAGCAGTTTCTTCGATTCACCTATAGAGAGGCACAAGGTCAATAAAAGTTACAGTCTCCAAGCTCCTTACCTGAATAATTACTCACCGTGGAGGATTTCATTGTTTTTGTCCATTCTCGCGCCCTTTTCAGATGAAGTAAATGCCGAATCAATACATCTGCCCTGAGAGAGATAGCTGGACAAATAGAGGATATCTACATTTTGCCGTGACTATGGAGAAAAAAAAAAAAACATTCAATCAATTCTAATTTTAGTGTATCCTTGTCAGCGGGTTCAAGGTAGACAAAAGAATCATTTTTTGTTATAAAAGCCTGTCCTCCACATTTCAATTAACATTCAAGTTAAAGGTGTGTTATGTAAGTTTTCTGGATGATGGACCTCCTGCTTGTGTCCGTGGAGATGTTATTGCTTTACCACTACCCCATTAAATAAAGTATATCAATCTTGCATCTATATTGCAACTATCCACCTTGAAAAACATAAATTCTAACAGTGAGCTCCACAAAGGCAAAGCAATAACATCTCCATAGAGAAAAGCCACCAGAAAAGTTACATATTGAACTAGGTATGGGCATGATTTTTCAACTCACTGATAATTGATCATGAAGAATTTCGTCGATCACGTACATTTTTAATCGACAAACCGAACGTAGGTTGCTGTGCGTACTGTAAGGAGGCAAGGCTGCGTCTGACAGTTGTGGTCTCACAGTCCCACGTTTGGGCTCTTGGAGACACTGTACCATTCCATGAGTGTGTTTACGTGCACATCAGTGTCCAGGTATGATCGGGTTTTTTGAGTATTCCGGTTTCGTCATGGTGCATGTAAACGCAGTATCCCGGTTACTGCAACATAAAGTGCACGCGTCCAAAAGACAAACACTTTTCAGTCTTTTCATCATAACAGTAGCCAAAATAAATAAAGTGACCAACATAAATAGAGTGAAATGATGTTAAATAAAGAACAGCGATAAGAGCTAAGAGCAGAGCTTTTAGTTTATGCAAATGAGTCATGTGGTTTTAAGTTTTGTTTCTGTAAAATGTAAACAAATTTGGCAAAACTGCATTAAACACATTATATTATCAAACAGGCTGATGTAGCTCTATAGTGGTTATAGTTTATATGTTGTAAATTTGAGTTTATTTATGTAATACTAATAATAAGGATGATCATTTTAATATAAAAACATTCATGACCAATTGAAAATCGATCGTTAATTCTTCCGAAGAAAATTTTATCGAATGCCCATCCCTATAGTGAACCTTTAATCGCAACATGGAAGTTCATTTATCATGTCTATAAACTAGAGTTGTCACTATACTAAAATTTCAAACTCGATTTCGATACTAAGGAACAGACTCATTGCACAATACTGATTCCAATAATGATAATAAAACTGTCTTTATTTTGACAATAGGCTCTATTCACATTACGTCACAAACCAGGAAGACGTTTGGAAACATGTGATGACAACTTCCGGTGTAGTTACCCACTGAAGTAAATATCAGCAGTAAAATGAAGACTGAATACGTGCTGCTTGGAATAATCTTGAATTTGGCGCCCTCACCTCTTCTAATCACGTGTACCCAGTGCGTTCAGGGTTGTGTGTCAACATAATGGAACACTACAAAGACGTGTAGATGAAGAAAACTGGGACATTTTCTATTTTTTTCTAGATTTTGTCAGATTTACTACCGCGAACAGAGCCCCGCCTGAAGTTGTCGTGTCATGTTTCCAGACGTCTTCCTGGTTTGTGACGTAAGCGTGAATAGAGCCTATAGAATGTGATTTTTAACATAAATAATAGTAGTTTCTTTTCTTTGTAAGTCCTCAGTCACCCAAGCTCAAGATAATTGTAAAACTATTCAGGAAAGGTTCATTTCTGCTCTGCTCTGTGACTTTTGAGTATCGATACCCGCTCAAATGAGTATCCAGGTTCGATACTAGTTTTAGCATCAGTTAGTATCTGATTTTCGATACTTTTGGCAACCCTACTCTAAACAGCAGAACGCACACTGTCTGTCATCACGCTGTGCTTCATAACCCCATTCGTCTCACAATCACTATAATACATTGTGTAGAAAATGAATAGCTATTTGTTTGTTTGTGCTTTGGTGGTCCGGCGTCATTTGGGGGACTCAAAATGCATCCAGACCCTGGCAGACTCAACCAGTTCACTCCTGAAGAGACACTGGCACGCTAGCCTTCTGCACTGCCCAGAACCAAAACACACAGGGAGATAATTGGCTCGTACCACAGCAGAGACGGACCAGACTCCAGGCGAATTAACAAGCTGACCACCGCAATATAACGCTCCAGCTCAGAGAGGAGACCGAGCCTGATGAGCCTCTACAAAGCTAATGATGTCTGCCATTAACAGTGCAGCATGAACAATGGGAACCAATACAGCTCCACCGGCCATTGGGTTTATACCGCTGTAATGGGCCAGTACGTGTTTTTATTTCATGTATTTGAGCTAAATTTGGCTCGCCCCAGTACAGATATATTGTAAAAGTAGCTCTCGAGGTCAAATATGTAAAGAGCAGGATGTTGTTTATTTATCAGGTATGTCCAAACTATGGCCCGAGGGCAAAATGTGGCCCGCAGAGCATTATTTCTAGGCCCGCAGGCTTCCAAGTAAATTGAGCCACACTACAAAATCTTGACTTGAATTTAGAAAGTGTTAATTATCTACCAAAGGAACAAGTCTTTCTGTAGTTGAAAGAGGAAAATACACTAGTTACCCTGAAGATGAGAAAAACAACTCTTTGTACTTGAAATAAGAAATGTAGCAGTATGTTGTTTGTTTTAAGAAAGAAAAAAAAAACGTAATTGGTAGACCATTGGTAGATGATTTTACTTTGAGAAATCTACTCAAATCAAGTTAAATCTTCTTAATTTGAGTAATTTGAATTTACTCAGATATTTCTTTTTGTAGTGCATATTACAGTAAGCAATACACAATAATGCAATAATATAGGTAAGGTAAAATTACTTTATTAGTAGATTCAACTTGACAAGTAAAACTGTCTACCGATGGAATAAGAATGTTTTTCTTAATTCAAGTATCATTACAATTTGTTTATTATTAGTGCAAAGAGTTTTTGTTTTCCTTGTCTTAAGTGGAACAAGATGTATTTTCATATTTCATATAAATACAAAGATTAGTCAGGTTGGTGCCACCTAGTTCCTCCACTCAGTTTCATTTCTCTTCAGCAACTAAGTCAGGAATTGGAATACACTAGGCGGTTCGCAAAAACCTCGGAAGTGCAAGTTTGGGCACCGGCGAATCAGCGAAGAGTCATATATTCTGTGTTGGCAACGATTCCCAAGATCGAGGATTTAAAGCCGGAACAAAAAGAATGTTTGGTGAATTTTAACAAGGGGAAAGACGTTATTGCCCTTCTTCCTACAGGATTTGGGAAAAGCTTAATATACCAGATTACATGCGTTACGACCAAATAGCAGCGATTGGTTAAATTAAAAAAAGTACCCACCTACCACCGAGCGAACGAATCCTAATGCTGCGAGGTCCAAAGATTTCTACAAAGTGAAACCAACTGATGAATCAGGCCAAAATCACATAATTTGTCAAGTGAAATTTACTCAAATCATGAAACAAAGTAATTTTAACAGAATTTTAGCTTTCACAGGATACTTTTTGAAAATGTACCTTCATAAAGTCGTAATGAAATATGTAATGTTTCTTATTGAGGATCTAAGCGTGGATAAAGATCTTGTGGCTCCGTCTAACCTATTATAAATGCACATATTTTAATTATTCACTGTAATGACCATCAGTCTGTGGCCCTAAATCAGCACTCTGCTTCAACTCTGTTTCAATATGTGGCCACCTGACTTACATGGACTCTCTTTGTCCTGTATCGCTGCTGATTCACAGTTGTAGTTCTGTAGCAAAGGGAGTTATGTCGTATTTATGAGCTGCAAAGAATGAAGTAGACCAGAGTTTGCTTTGTTGTTGTTATTTCAGCGCAGGCAAAAAAAAAAAAACAAACGAAAAACTAACCCTAAAAACGGGGAAAAAAATTGTTTCATGGATACTGAAAGCTTCACAAAGTTTCACACTTGCGTTCACACCCTAGTGGCTTTGGCGAGGAGCTTAAACTGACAAGTGAATCGGATGAGGAGAAGTGGTGCATTCAAGAAATCAGATCTAACAGACTTTGCTCTTGTATTGCAGACGATTTATTGCACAGTTAGAGTTTTAACAGTCTGGTTTTATCGTCTGTGCGTTCATAAAATGTGCAGCGGAAACTAGTTTTGTGGTCGTATACGGAAAAGCTACCTGGGAAAGAGTGAAAAGTTTATGTATTACCGTGGAAAAAATCTCAAATCCACGTTTTTACAACAACTGCAGATACAAATAAAAAATGATCGCTTGTTCTTATGTCCAACTTCAGAACACATTTTGAACGGTAGAAAAGCATGTGACTGCGGTAATAGAAAAAGGTATTTAAAGCTGTATTCTGTTTCATAGTATTATTTGTTGTGTATCTTCTCTCTGTTTGAAATGTTAGACAAATGTTAAATATGGACCCCTTGAGTTTGAAATTAAGCTTCCTTGATTGAGCCATGGTATTTAACTTATTTATCACCATGGAGACAAGCAGGTTGCTCCAATACGGCAACTTTCGGGTCAGATCTGTGGAGAGACGACGCTACTCACAGTAAGAATACATGTTTTTACAGGTATTTTTGAGCTATAAAAACACTTGCAATTAAACAAATCCAAGATAGATTTGTTTTAGACAAACTTTCGGGTCAGATCTGTAGAGAGACAATGCCACTCACAGTAAGAATACATGTTTTTTGAGATATTTTTGAGCTATAAAAACACCTGCAATTGAACAAATCCAGGACAGATACATTTTGTGCCAATTTCCGAGTCAGATCTGTGGAGAGGCAACACCACTCACAGTAAGAATGCATGTTATAGATATTTTTGAGCTATAAAACAACTGCAACTGAACAAATCCAAGATAAATACGTTTTAGACCAACTTTCGGGTCAGATCTGTGGAGAGGCGCTGCCGCTTACAGTAAGAATACATGTTTTTCAGGTATTTTTGAGCTATAAAAACATCTGCAACTGAACAAATCCAAGACAGATATGTTTTGGGCCAACTTTCATGTCAGATCTGTGGAGAGACGACTGTTCACAGTAAGAATATGTGTTTTTTGAGCTCTTTTTGAGCTATAAAACACTTGCAATTGAACAAATCTAAGACAAATACATCTTAGACCAATTTTTAGGTCAGATCTGTGGAGAGACGATGCTACTCACAGTAAGAATACATGTTTTCTGAGATATTTTGAGCTATAAAAACACTTGCAATTGAAGAAATCCAACATAGACAAACATTTGGGTCAGATCTGTGGAGAGGCAACTCTATTCATAGTAAGAATACATGTTTTTTTTAGATATTTTTGGGCTATAAAACATCTGCAATTGAACAAATCTAAGATAAATACGCTTTAAACCAACTTTCAGGTCAGATCTGTAGAGAAGCGAAGACGTTTTTGGAGTTACGAAAACACCTACAGTTGAACAAATCCAGGATAGATACCATTAAGTTCACAGAATGTGCTGCGGAAACTAGTTTTGTAGTCTTATGGAAAAGCTATGAGGGAGAAAGCGAAGTTTTACAAGTCTCCCAGGGTGTTAACGCCGATATCAAATTGGAAATGCCAGCAGTAGAGTACAGTGGAGGAGGAGTAAGTATACCTAGAGGAGAGAGGTCGCCAGGATCAGCCCACTCGTGATATGGGGTAGTATATATCACATAGACCCAAGACAACCTCAATCCAGGAGTCTATTAAGAATCTCCAGCACATGTTGAGATGGCGTGACCCACAGACATAACAACCATAAAGAAAACCGAGACGTCCGATACCACAGGGCTTGGTTTCCTGAAGTTATTATAAATTGTGAATGAGAGTCTTGGATTGTTTGTATAGTCCGTAGTGAGCAGTGATAGATACTAGGATACGGGTTGGGAATCTGTACGTTTTGGTGATATTTTTACAGTGTTAAGATCAAATGTAGGTAGATCTATTCATTGTGATTAGAGTTGTTAAATTGAAAATCAGATACAAATTAATATTAATACTAGTTTTGAAACTAGATAGTCTCATTCACAGGACAGAAATCAACCTTTCCTGAATAGATTTAGAATGAAGTAGAAGTATTAAGACCACATAGATTAATACACGCTCAAGGACCACTATGGAAACTACGTGGATGACTAAAGGATTATACAGATATAATCAAAGTTTTTAATATAACCTTAAAGGGGACATAAGTAAAATGGATTATTACTGACCATGTTATAACTCACCATAAGCTCAAAGTTGAATTTCAACTGGTTTGTGCTATATCGTCTTGCATTTGAGATTTGAGTGCTCAGAAAATTTTTGTTATCACTTACCCCCATCTCCGCCCACTGCTTTGTATTTAGTTGAAATTCAAACTGCCACATAAATCTAACCAGGCTACCACCACCTAGTGACTAGGTCAGGAATTGGAATACAAAAACCCTGGAAGTGCAAATCCGGGCACCAGCCAATCAGCAAAGAGCCATACTTTCAGTGTTGTCAACGATTCCTGAGATCGAGGATTTAAAGCCGGAACAAAGAGAATGTTTGGTGAATTTTATCAAGGGGAAAGACGTTATTGTCCTTCTTCCTACAGTATTTGGAAAAAGCTTAATATACCAGTTAGTCCCATTAGCGGTGCATTACATACATCACGATCAAATAGCAGTGATTGGTTGAATAAAAAAGTACCCACCTACTGTCAAGCGAACGAATCCTAATGCTGCGAGGTCAGACGATTTCCATGAAGTGAAACCGGATGATGAATCAGGCTATAAATACCCTTATCAACAGTAAAAATATGACTGAAAATCTATAGGTTACTATGGTGATATTTTGCTATGAAAAGGCAGTTTTGCATTTTTAAGCATGAAGGCAATGGATCAAAGAATTATTAAGCCATTTTATGTTTACATTGCAGTTCACAATTAACAAAATGTAAAATAGTGTATAGTTTTAGTATGGTTCAAAGGTGCTCTCAGTAACCTTTTGGTTGAGGGTCTGTCACCTGCTTGTTTCTATGGATACGTAATTGCTCTGCCTGGAATGTTCCACAGTATGACATTAAACAGCTCTACTTCACATCTATTGAATTACGGGTGATTTTATGGCTCAAAATAGCTAGAAAAACAGGCATTCTGATTGCGAGCGGGGTTGCCTCTCCACAGATCTGACCTGTAACTTGGTCTGGTTTGGTTGCTATGAAGATAGAAAGGTTTAATGCCATACTGTGAAACATTCCAGACAAACAAATAACATCTCCATGGAGAAAAAACATTTGAAGGACTTACACAATGCACCTTTAATATACAGAATACTAATTTCAACAAAACTCACATAATATAAATTCTCTTTACAAATAGAATCTTTTGAAATTGAATTTGCTGCATTGTCACTGTCCCAGCACTGTATTATTGGCTCTCCTTTGCGTTGGAACATTAGCAAAAAGCAAATCCCTTTTACACTAGAGGCTCAAAATTGCCTTTGTCATTCTCTCAAAATGACTGTTGTTTCACCGGCTTCCATTTGTTCTACCTGCCTTCCAAAACAAAGCCATTTCAAAATCCAAATGTAAGATCTTTCTGTGTGCATTTCACTAAAGCTCCCATCACATCACAAAGCACCAACTGATCCATCTCTTCATAATGAGACGCATTTGTCTGAAAACCTGCGCCAACATGGCAACCACGTCACATAAACTGCATATTCACCAATCCTCTTTCCTCCTTTGGGTAACTTTTATGAAATCAGAGTAAAAAAACAACACCACTCAAGATAAAGGTATTATCGAAGCTATATGAAACAAAAAACAAAGGCTCTTTTTTACTTTAAAGCCACATTGTGTAACTTTGTATCCCAAATTAGAAGCTTTGTTTTTCATTTTGGTTGTGTTATTGCACTGAAAAACATGCATTGCTACTGCGAGTGGGTTTGCATCTCCACAAACCTGACTCATACTTGGTCTCTTCCAGCCTGTAATATTCCACAGTCCCACACAAATTGTATTTATCTTCATGGAGAATGTTCCAGAGTATGGCTTTATCTCCAGAAAGTAATGTACTGTCCATGAAAACATAAAAGATTGAGTCACAGCCTACATATTTTTACATTTTAAATTGTTTGGAATTAAATTATTTTCCTTTGAGTTTACATGGAAATAATAATTCTGAATTAAGGTTTACATAGAAAATACGTTAAAGCAGCTTTATTTAATTCCACTCAACATCTAGGGGTCGGGGAGGGTTCTGATTTGACAGGGAACGTATTTACGTTTACCAGAAAAAAACACACACTTCAGCTGCTACCGGCTTTTTTGTCATCTCGGTTTGTCGTTACGCCACGGACACAAACATGATACAAACTTTTTTCACAGTTGTTCCAATGATAATAAAATAGCAGCTAGAGAATTCTCGTCTGTCGGCTCAGGAGGAGAAGGGAAGATTGTCGGAGAAGGGAGGAAGAAAACAAACTGAGTCAACGACTGCTCTACCTCAGCCCACTCCCGCATCTCGCTCGCAAATCCAAAGAGCAGTGGATGAAAGCCCTTCTTCCAGCTTACTTATTAAAAAAATTGTTTCAGTTCGAGTCCAACGAGCATACGCTGAACGATTGAAATTATTGTTAAGAAGAATAAACGTTTACATGGTCGAGGAATAAATGAATTTGGCTTTAAAACTGGAATAAACCACCCATTTAATAAGTTTAATTCCGAATAATCATTAGGAATTAAGTGTTTACATGGTCTTTTTAAATCTGAATTCATTTTTATTCTGAATTAAAGCTCTCGTGTAAACATGGCAACAGAAACTCACACAGCAGCAATAAACAAGACGCGATTGGGTTAAGAGAAACAGCGTCAAGAAGAAATGGTGATTTGACACGATGTATTAATTGATTACATATTGTTTACAAATTGTTTAGGTGTTACCGTGGTGACACATTAGTAAACACAGGTAAAAAAAGATGATAATTAAGATGGTCTGAAAACGAAATGGATTTTAACAGCACATTTTCAAGCGTCTGTGATCAATAGAAGCATTCATGGACCTGTTTAAGAGTTTGATTTTCGACAAAAACCGTGAACGTGCTTTGAATATTCCTGAAAAGACAGAAAATGAATACACAAAAGTACTATATGAACTGCAGTATCACTTAGCTGTCTGACTGTAAATTACCCACATTCATTTGAAGTATGATTGCTCTGTCCCCGCTAATGAAACCCATTTAAAGCCATTTAAACGCATGGGGTCAGTGACATTTGGCCAGTGTGACAAAAAGATTGGAAAAACTCTCGACGTTAACCACAGCGTATGCTCGGACATGTTTTCAGCTTGACTCAAATAGGTTAGGAAATTGTGAAAATGGCTGATCGAGTCTGGAGAGCATTGGTTGGGATGACAGGGCTGAGTTGCGTGGGCGCTGAGAAGTGCAAATGAACCTTCGTCTGTTTGTTTCATCTGATGGCTTCCATAATAGCTGCATCTAGAGTGTTTTCTACTCTGACTCTGACAAAAAAACTAAAAAAAAAACTAAACCTGCTCTATTTGAAATCCTATGCTCGGTATGGCAATATTGCAGGTCTACGGTAAAATTCTGGTTTGACGATTTTGCAGCTTGTTCTATTCATACTTCGCTATCTGTAGGCACTGCTCTGTCTGAGGCTTTGTTAAATTTTAATCTGAGCTTTATTTTAAAACAATCTGGCCGTAAATTTAGATTTAACTCTCGCCTTTTTGTTGAAAACCAAACAACTAAATAGGACCTTGAACGCTCGAATTTATCACAGCCTTCTGAAAATGCATTGTTTAAATCAATTTCAATAAGTTTTCAGATTATATTAAAACTAGGGGTGTCAAATTATCGCGTTAATTGTGATTAATTAATTACAGTCATATTTAGCGCGTTATGTTTTTTAATCGCGTTAATCTCATTTTTAATCTCTAACTTTAGTGTTTCTGTATGCGAGTTGCTTTATTATAAAACCTGTTTTTATGTGTTGTTGGGACAACAACACACACACACAAAAACACATTTATACATTTTTTTTATTTCGGTAATTCCACTCATTGCCGGAAACCCACACAAAACGCGAGCAGTAACAGCGTAAGTAAACGTCATGTTCAACGTTGGCGGCGTCAGGCACAATGGACGAGGTCGAAGAGCCAGTAGAACAGAGTCAGCAGTGCACAGGTAAAAACACATTCGTGTCTTGGAAAATTATTCTCCCGACGTGAAAATATAAAAGAAAATAACAAAATATAAAATCGCCTACAACTTAAATGTCACTGGTGAAAACAACCTGCATAGACTCATGATGTCTGCACTACTGTCCTATAGTGACCTGCCACATGAGGGGACACGCACACAAACACACACACACAACACACACAAACACACAAACACACACAAACACACACACACGCACACACAAACACAACACAAACACAAACACACACAAACACACCAGGAACACACCACACACACAAACCACACCAAACAAACTACTAAAACCAGGACTAAACACTAAACCAGAACCAGGACTAAACTAAACTTCATCTTTTGTTCTATATCAGTCTTTTGATTTCTGCCACTTTACAATAATGTTAATAATGAATTTAAATGACAATACCTCAAATTGAAGGCTTTTCTCAGCAATTTTTAGGTGAGATTAAAATGAGATTAATTAGATTAATTAATTACAGATCATAATTAATTAATCTCTCAATTTTTTTAATAGCATGACAGCACTAATTAAAACATTTTTGTCAAAATCTAGTCAAGTTCAGATGAAATTTTTCTCATGATTTGATTAAATTTCACTTGACATGCCAGTGAAGTAAAACTTTTTGTACTTAAAATATCAAAATACATCTTGCTACACTTAAAAATCAAATGTTGCTTGAATTAAGAAAAACATACTTAGGACCTGTTTACACAAGAACGCTTGCGGGTAAAAACGGCAAAATATTTAATCTGGAGTGCCTTTTGTTTAGACAGTAACGACATTTTTGGGGCTTAAAAATGCAAAAATCTGAAACCACCCTCCAGAAAAAAAGGAAAAGTTGAATACTCCGCCATAGCGTTTCCGTCTCCAAGACACAAAACTCTGGTCAGATCTGCTCACATCGTGTACGCGTTTACATACATACATACAGTATCACAGAAACCTGGCATGCAAACCCAATCGAATTCCACACACTTTTGCCTCACCGTATACATGCAGATTTCCTCCCAAAAACTTTTGTCTAAACGCGGAATAAAAAGTGAAGACGCGACGCCACTTTTGCGTCTTCTGTTCAGACCGTCATCGTATAAACGTAGCTTTATTTCATTCATATTTTTACTTGTCAAGTTGACAAGTTGAATCTACTCAAATAAAGTAAAATGTTTAATTTAAGTCTTTTTAATTTAACCTAGATTGCTTTTTTCCAGTGTGCATTGCGTCGCCATGGTAACTGACCAGCATTATTTAGTACTAGGCTACAAATGTGCAAAAATCGATGCAAATCTTCAAAACTTTTACTAACTAGATCGCTGGCCACTGCTCCCTCCAAGAACTCTGTCATTAGCAGCGAGTCCAGGGTAATGCATGCGAATGAGGCAGGGTCTAATTGGACGGGCTTGATCAAAATTCCAGTCTCGTCCGATATTCCTTTGCTTAAATGATCCACACCATATTTCCATCAAGCTGGAAGTCCAATTTAAAGGATCCGTATTGCGTCTCATAAATATTAAATAATCCTAATGTATGGACCGAGTATGGCCTTTAACGGGGTCAGTTACGCCGCTGGTCCTGTGCACATAGATTCAATTATAAAGGGGTATAATGTGGGCTGGGTTTCAAATAGCTAAGTAAGAAGAAGTTTGATTGAAACTTTGAAGGGCCTTTGTGTTGTTTCCTCATCATGAACTTACCTGGAGTTGTCTTTTGTTTAATTTTCACACTTGTTTAACACACAAACTTTGCATATGTAAGGCTAGAAGAGTGCAAAAATATTGAAATATTGATATATCATATTGTTTAATGTGATGATACAATATGGGCTGCTGATCACCAAGAGTATTTTTTGGTGTATTTTACTGAATTATTTTGTTATAGTGCTATAGTTTTGTTGCTTATTCAGAGAAAGGAAACTCGTTTATGCAACACATTTGACGTTTTCACTGTTTAGATGAATAAAATCGTGTTTCATATTCAATTTGCACAAGAAGTGGTTTAACAAAGACTTTTAGTATCACAGCCATGATTTAGTCTTTATTTTTTATTGAACCATATTGACTCGATTGAACCGAAAGCTCACTGTATACAGATATGTATCGTATCGTGGCCTATGTATCGAGGTATGTATCATATTGGCAACTTCTTAATGATACCCAGCCGTATTCACAACTAACTTATTGTCTTTAATATAAACAAAAGTTGGGGAAAAATGAAAAAGCCAAAAATACATGGATATATGAATGGCTAAAATGAATAAAATCGGTGTGTTTCATGTTCACTTTGCACAAGAAGTGATTTAACAAAGACTTTTAGTATCACAGCCATGATTTAACCTTTATTTTTTATTGAACTGTATCGAATCGTAAGCTCACTTGTATCGAGGTATGTATCGTATCGCCAACTTCTGAATGATACCCAGGCCTAATTTAAACTGAATTCTTTTCTCAAACAGAAAACACTTTATTCCAGCTTGTGATGTCATGCAGTAATACAAAAAGTGCCTCAACTATGTTTTTAAACTCCATACGCCTTCACTAGACTCATTTGGATGATTTCAGACCCGGAACTGCCAAACTCCACTGAACTAAAGATTTAAAGATGCAAAAAACCCAAGGCACTCACTGGTTAAAATAAAACGCTTTATTAATTTACGACATGTCTTAATGGACAACTTACAAAGTTACAAAGTCGTTTTGCATCTTTAAATTGACTTTCCTTCCCCAAAGAGCACCACTGTATTCTGTCTACTGTGTATTATCCTCTGGAGGTCCAGGGTGCGCTTCTTTTGAAACTTATTTTCTGAAATAAAGATTAATTAAAGGTAGATGATAACTTGAAAACTACCTCTTCATGACGTCACAAAACGGATCAGAGCATTTTGAGCTTTGGAGATGTAGACAGACTAATAATAAAGGGTTATTCATGCATGTGTAGCATGTGTGAATGAAACAAAACAGATTTTTTGTTCATTTTTGAGGAGGTAATGACATTACAGCATGACTTAAAGCTCCCAAGAGTTTTGCCAAATATAAAACCTTTAGAGTGTGACTTTGTTGGCCTAGCAACTTCTGTCTTTTGCCCACCTTTCTATTACTTTGTTCATAAAAAACTTTCTGATACTAAACTTTAATTAACCTTCATAAATCATACCTTACTTTATATTAAAATTTGTTGATCTAAAAATGAAGAATGGTCTTTTTAAAAATGAATGAAAATGTAAATGCCAATATTAAGTCAAAGTTCCTTCCTTCAAACGGATTCAATTGTCAATTAAAAAGACCCAAGACGATCAGTCAAAATTTGATTAATTGCAAACGCCAAATTTCAAGCTTGACTGAAACTTTTGCCAACTCTTTGACTTCTCGCTGTTGTTACGGAAAGCATGAGAGGATGATGTCATGACCAAATCCACAGGAGGTATAGGAAGCGGTAATGGACTGTACCTAATGTGCCGGAGCAGTTGCCCAAAACAGCTGCTACCATTTTAGTTTTTGTCTACGTAGAAAACCTTTCCCAGCCCACTTCCTGTTTATGTGCAGTAAACTAGACTCTCCTTCCCAGCATGCATTTCCTGACAGACTGGACGACTCTCTCTCTGCTCTTTGGCCTGTCCACCTGCTGGAAAACGTGTAGAAACAGGTGTGCATCATTCACATCCTGACCACTTAAAGAGGCGGTGTTTTACTTCTAAGGGGTATTTATTTAAGTCACTCCCCCTTCAGAGCGCTATCACAATCACTGTGCATCTCACTAATAAAAGTACTGCACATCGCATCAGGTTTGTCAAGGTGTTGTGTACGATACACAAAAATCAGGGTTCGGTACATACCTCAGTTTTGAGGTCACGGTTCGGTTCATTTTGGGTACAGTATGGGAACAAAATGCAAAACCATCTACTTGTTGTTTATTTGTGCGTTTATTAAACCAACAATTTGTTTTAACATTATACAAAGAGAAAATAAAATAAATGCAATGTGCTGCTTGGTAATACTAATAACTTAAATAAAATAGTCTTAAATAAGCAACAAATGTATGAAATATCATAAAAAATTAATTCCTTGTGAACAGTAAACAAATCTTTTCAAAAAGTAAAGTGTAGCACTAACATTTCCAGCATGAATTTTTACTCAATGTTCATATTTATGGCCAGAAAAAACAACTTGTCTGCAGCAAGTGCAGATCTGCTGGCAGTTACAATATCCCCAGCAGTTGGATGAAAGTGAAAGGCAAAAGTAAGGACCACGGTGCAATGACCGTAGTTTTGCGAGGATTCACGTGGTTCGGAGGAACGTAGATTGTCGTCAAGGCGACTGCTCTAACTATAAAGCGCTGCGGGAAACACTCCCACCACAATCACAGACGAGTTCCCTCGTGAATTTTAAAGAGACCGAGCCTTTCGTGTAGCTGCACATGTAGTGGCAGAATGTAAACATGCACAAATTGCACAAATTCACTCGTGCACAGCCCTGCACCAAACCATACGTCCCGTACCAAAATGGTTCGGCACAAATACATGTACCGTTACACCTTTAACAATTTTGGTATATTTGGAGAATTGTTGTGAGCATTAGTGATGGAGGCTTGTGGGCATGGCACTGGACAGAATCTTACAGCCAATAGTAAGGAGGGTTTGAATAGGACCCAGAAATTAGGATCCCTAAATTATTTAAATATGTGTAGATGATGTCTAGGAGCTCTTTAGGCATGTTTTTAATGAGGGAATTTACAAAATTATAGAAAGCGAAAACCAAAATGACATATTTAGCATAATACCCCCTCTTTAACAACTCCAAATAGCTAATTCCCTGCATGGGCTCTTTGAAGTCTACAGTCTTGACAATAGTTGCTGACTCAGGGCTGCTGCTCTGTGTGAAAAAATAAAAGAAAATAAAAACTGCTTCTCTCCCCAAGTGTGAGTTAGACAACCAAAGCAGATGAAATAAGTTGTTTCCACTATTTGCTGAGGTGTCACTGCAAAGAAATGTACAGCATACAGGAAAATGGTGACACAGCCAGACAGCTCAAGTCCAGTCGTAATTCTGCTCGGCAGTTTTTGGAGATCACTCGTAGTATTTCTGAGGTGTGTTTGTTTGAAATCAGGAAGAAATGCAGCAGAAATTCAGAGCCTAACTATCCCACACTGCTATAGATCTCACAAGCTTTATTAGCAGAGGTTTGGGATAATTAAAGATAAAAAATAATAGATGTAACTTTTCTAACTTTTCTCATGGACAATCTGTGACTTGATTGTCTCTGGAGATGTCATTGCTATGTCTAGAATGATCCACAGTATGGCATTAAACATAATTATCTCGATGAACAGAGATGAAGATGACCGGGTGGCACCATCAAACCAAGTTACTGTCAGATTTTGGAAAGGTAAGAATGCATTTTTAAGGTATTTTTGAGCAATAAAAACAACTATTAGGTCTGCTGAATTAATGTAAGAAAGGTTAATGCATACTGTGGAACATTCTAGGAAAAGGAACAGCATTTCCATGGAGACAAGCATATGCCATGTGGTAATACAGGAAGTGTTCTACAATGTTTTTAAGCTCCGTTCACTAGAATCATTTGGATCATTTCAGCTCTGGAATTGCCAATCTCTACTTAACTAATGTCCCATCCGCTCTAGTACGTATTTGAGTCGTTTTCGTTGTGAATGCAGTGTTCGTCCGCACTAATCTGATGGAAAACGGCTCCAGAGACGGAACGATCTGGTGCCCCCAGCTCCCACGAATTCAGTACAGATCTGATCTGACACCACATGGACGCCTGAAAACGCTGATACGCTGATGTAGTTCTATGTGCCGCGAAGTAACTAATTCACCTCCAAAATGTTAAGAAGCTAGAATATCTGTCCATTCATATATACGGTCTATGCGTATTATTGTACTGAAAAGTTAACATGAACTATCTCCAACACAACAGAAGCACAGAACAGACTCACCATCAGCAGAACACGCCTCTGTCACAGAAAGAACACATATAATCCACTGTCCATTAGTCCGACAGAAGCTGAGCCGCATCAGCGCACAATAATGAGCTGTGTTTTGAGCTCTTAGTTTATGCAAATTAACCATGCGGTTTTAAGTCTCGTTTCTGTAAAACGTAAACAAATGTGCTCAAAGTTGTGTGGATAGGGGAAGGCTTGCGAACACAGAAAGGAGTCAGTCCTCACTCTGAGCCGCCATGCTCGTCTTCAAATCCAGTGTTACTCTAAGTAACAACTGAACCTCGTAGTCGGTCCATGAAAAGATTGTTTTTACACTTGACATCTCCCTCGGCTCAAAATCAGCTGCTGCAACTTCAGATTTCCTTGTTTTTACCGCTCACATGACGTCAGGATGTCGTGAATACGTGACACCAGCTTATCACGTGACTAGCGTTTCAGGCGGTTTTGCTTTACTGTGTGGACAGGAAAGGCTTTGATTGCGGATACAGAAACAACGTGTCTGGATGCAGATCATTTCCGATACTACCACAAAACTACCACTTCATGATATCACAAGTTTCAACAGAGCATTTTGAACTTTGGAGATGTAGATAGACTAATAATAAAGAGTTATTAAACATGTATGAATGAAACAAAACATCTCCAGGTATGTTTTTGAAGAGTTAACAACATTATAACATGACAAACTCACAAGAGTCAATTTTAAATAATATAAGATCTTTAAACCATCTTCTCAAAAACAATTCATTATTTATATCTTCCATTACACTAAAAGTTGACTTAATTTTGTTGTACATTTTCCATTCACATCTGTACAAACAAGCCATATTTGTTCATCTGATTATTTACTCGGATGCCATCTCTATTCCCTTTAGTCTCGTCGCCTGAAATCAAAGTGTCGAAATTGTTTTGTTCTTTTCTGTTTCAAAATTACATTCAGCGAGCATTATAGAGAAAGTAAACAAACAGCCTCTGAAATATATTTACTGCTGATATAAGAATTACTTGAAGATTGCCCCGTTCAGTGTTTGTGTGTGAAGAACTTAAGACTCTAAATAACTGAAGCCACATTGGTGAGATTTGTGAGGTAATTTACATAGAAATGATTGTTTAAATATGTATAGTTGTACAATGTGCATATTAGGAAACACATTAATGCAAGTTTTTAGGTGTCTGGAGACGTACGGAAAAATACAAAATGGATTTAAATAACACATTTTCAGGAGGAAAAATGTGAAAGTGACTGAAAATCTTGCGACTGCTATGTTATTTCAGAGGGACTCATTCTGTAGTAGGTACATCTAAGTCAGTTATTTATGGTCAGATTGTGTTAAAACAAAGCTCAGATTTAAGTCTAACTTGAATAACAGAGCTTCAGACAGAGCAGTGCCTTTAGTTAGCTATCAAAACTAGATACTTATACTAAAAAAGTCAGAGCAGAAATGAACGTTTCCTGAATAGCTTTAGAAGGATCTTAAGATGTATCAGAACAAGTATAAGAGCACATAAATCTGTGCATCATTTATTCATTAGTTTTTCAAAATAAACTAAAAATAAGAAAATGAAAAAAACAACAGTTTTCTTCATTCTTTGTATCCAAAACCAAAATGAAAAAGTGGATAAAGATTTGCTTTTTTAGTTTTCGATTTTGTGTTTAAATGAATAATGGAAAAAACGAGTAACGGCTGTTTCCCGTTTACGTGACTTAAACTGCGATGCTGGACTTTTGTGCCGCATATGGACTGAACCAGGACTAAAACAGGACTAAACCAGGACTAAACCAAAACCAGGTCTAAACCAGGACTGAACCAAGACTGAACCAGTACTGTGTGTGGGGACAGGCCCAGAAGGTGTGCCCGCGTAAACTGTCGGGTGATCAGGACTGGGACCAGGACTAGACCGGGACTGAGATTGGGACCAGACCAGGACTGAGACCAGAACTGAGACCAGGACTGAGACTAGGACTGAGACCGGTTTATTCCTGGTTTATTCCTGGTTTATTCTTGGTTTAGACCTGGTTTAGTCTTGGTTCAGCTCTGGTTTAGACCTCATTTAGTCCTGTTTTAGTCTTGGTTCAGTCCTGGGATCAGTCCGTATGCAGCGCGAAAGTCCGTCATTCATTTAAACACAAAATGGTAAACTGAAAGAACAGATCGTTATCTGTTTTTTCATATTGGTTTTGGAGACAAATAATGAAGAAAACAGTTGTTTTATCAATACCTTTTTTTGATGTTATTTTGAAAAACGAATGAACAAATGACACACAGATTCACATAGGCTAGTCTACATCCACACAAATATGAAGCCACATGGTAATATAAAAGAAAGTACTCCGATTTAATGTTGAAAATCACATTCTGTTGTCTAAATAAATAATGTTTTTTTCATTACCATCGTGGAATTGAAATCTATATTGAACAACAGCAAATGTATTATGCATTTGAATATGTGCAATTTTCCTTTCCCTGTATCATCAAGGTCTATACACAGTTACGTTGCTTATCAGTGAATAGATTTTTTCCTCTTCCTTTTTTCAGTAGAGCCAAACAAACATAGCCTGCGAATAACCTTTAAAAAAGAACATATAGCTTTCTATCTTTGCAACTGAGCCGTGAGATAAACAGACCTCCTCTCCACACTTGTACATCTGCTCAGAGCCACTCCGAAAACCCTGCCAAAAAAGAAAAAAGAAAAAAAAAACGAAACGGACAGCTGCTTAAAAAAAAAATCGCTTTCACTTTCTGCCCCGTACGAGCATCACGGGCGCAGTTTTCCATCAGCAACATTGGACAACAATACAAAACATATGACACCTTCCCCCGAGGGACAATGTAGGATCACGGCGGCAACTCTCATTGTTACACTTAATGCGTTAAACCTCCCTCTCCCCGAGCCGCTTCCCCCTCCGAATATAACCATTATTCACTCTTCCTGGTCCAGTGTTGCGTGCAGTGCGGTGATAGACCCCCATTCAGGCTCTGCTTCAATCCAGCTGACTCCCCCAGAATGACGGGCAGAGAATCAGGAGGAAGAAGAGGCGGGGGGGGCTATTGTTTTTCCCCCCCAAGTAAAGCCTCGGCATAGGGCACGGATGCTGTGTAAGCCGAAGGGGCCATCGGCGTACTCCCCGAGGTCAGAGCCTGTCCCTGGTCAGGCTGCAAATACCATAAATAAGGAGAGACAGTGGAGAAGAGGGAACAATAGACTAGACCCCCTATAAGTGTTGAGACGGGTTTGGTTGATTTTGTTTCTAAATTAAGTTCAGTGTGAGGGATTAAAGCGAATAAACAAGTGGATTATGAAACATGTTTACTGTTGATATAAGAATTACTTGAAGGAGCTGTAAGGAAGATTTTTAATTTTTATAAACTTGACCTGTGTGTTGGTAGATATGAACAGAGCACGTTCGAATCAAATGCAGCTTTTACTGATAACTATTTTAATCTTGATTTATTTTTAATTATAAAAACATTGGGGTAATTTGGTTTTGTTCTCAAGACAATTGATGAATGAGCCTCACCGTCGCCTCTCGTGTGGGTTGCCAGTTTCAATGCTGAAATTCAGTTGGTTTGAACCGACAAGCTCTCTGTCTTTAATTGATCTGAACCATCAAACTTAAACCAAAGCTCCTACAGCCAGTCATTTATCAGTGCTAGTGCAGCTTTTGTAGCTCAATGAGGAGATTTTGGAGGTTCTGGGCTTTCACATGAGGCCTGTTCATATACTGAGAACAAGGGCGTAGGTTTGGTCAACTGATAGGTTACTTGATTAACAGATTAATTATATAATATTGTTTTCTTTTCGTATGATGCACGCTACAAAAACCAAACTGCACATCTTTATAAGAAAGGGTAAAATGGGATAAGAAGTTGTGTATATGTTTTATGAATTCTTTCCAAAAACACACAGAGTCTGGGCAGGTCCAAAATAAGTGAGAGGTGGTTTAATTTTTCTGTTTGCAAAATGTACAGTTTGTGTCCATTGCCCTTCTGAGGTGATTCTTTATTGAATAACAGCAATGTAGAAGGTTGTAGCAGATTTCTCTTCGCTTGTTGCTCACAGCACATGAGTAGGGCTCCGTTTGGGAATGCACTTTTGGTGGAAGTCACTCTTTTTCCACAGTGACTCATTATAAGACAAGTTTAATTGAAGATGAAGCCAAGTAAGTTACTTTTGAAAAGTTTTTCAAAGTTTGGTGCAGCATCTTCACTCACGCCTGGTCAAGCCGACACCTTCGGGTGCTGGCCCTGTCCTGACGCTTCCCTAGTTTAGGCTCCTGGCTCCACTAATGACATCACTCTGTTACAGCCAATGAAACAGCGTCGTCGTCATATCACTAAATACATCTCAGAACGTCTAATAAACAAAATGTGAACTAAAACATGTTGAATTAATACTACTGAGTTTCAAAAAATATCGGAACAAATTTATATTTTTGTTTATTAAAATAAAATAGCAAATATTGGTAGGGACTATTTTGTCTTCCGCAGATATTGGTTGTGACATGTCCCCACTGTCCCTATGCAGGTTTAAGCACTGGCAACACACAGGCTCAGTTGTGGTTGTGATAAGATCTCAGGCTACGTAAGTCCTTTAAGTCTTTTCAACAAAACTGGTGAGTGCGACAAACGGATAAACAGTAGATTGTGACTTTAATATTATTAGTGACCGACTTGTTTAACAGCACAGATCAGTTCACCTGTTGTAGCTCCAGCCAAGTCTTTCTCTCCCTGAGGTCAGCGCTTGTCCCTGGTCATGCTGCAAATGCCATAAATAAAGAGAGGCAGTGGATAGACAAGAACAATGGCCCCCTGCCTCACTCCCCTCCTACCCCTCTTCTACCCCACTTCTACCCCATTGGCCGCTCCCAGGTCTGTCTGTCCTCCTGTCAGTGGCTGGAGACGCAGTAAATCAGAGAGCAGAGGGGCCAAAGAGAGAGGAACCCGATCCCATTGCCAGAGTAAGGCAAGGAGACATAAAAGTGGGAAAAGGCAGCGCTCCGAGGGGTCCCGAGCCTGTCCTGTCATTAGAGGAGAGCGTGGGAGACGGGTGCTGAGCGGGAACAGAGGAGTAAGGCAGAATAATCCAAGGACAGAAGGACAAGAGGAGTGTATCTGTGCCTTGTGGTTTGTTTATCATTTGAATTGCACTGGGCAACATCTCTTAAATCACAACTTGAAAAAACAAAAACTCAATGATCAATAGGACTGGGTATGATTAAGACGTTACTGATATGATTCAAATCTCGATACATCGGCCACGATACGATACAGTGAGCTTATGATTCGATATGATTCAATACGATATATTTCAAACTGATTTGATACGATTCAATAAAAAATAAAGGCTAAATCATGGCTGTGGTATTAAAAGTCTTTGTTAAACCACCTCCTGTGCAAAGTTAATATGAAACACACCAATTTTAATCATCAAAACAAATCAATGTAAGCAACAAAACTGTAGCGCTGTAACAAAAAAGGTTAGTAAAATATACCAAAAAATACTCTTGGTGATATATCAATACAGCAGCCCCCGATATCGATACTGTATTATCACATTAAATGGTACGATATATTGATATTTCAATATTTTTGCACACACCTAATGACCAATAAATGTTCATGGTTAGTTGTAGCCTAATTAATCTGCATATTAGACGTTATTTGATTTAAACTCTAACTAATGGTAATAACATAGCAATAACAAGGCAAGGCAAGTTCAATTGTACAGCACAATTTGTACACAAAGTAATTCAAAGTGCTTTACAGAAAAAGAAATACATTAAAATCACAAAAAAAACAAATCAAAACATAAATAATCATCATAAAATTAGACATAGCAGCAGTATGCCTAGAAATACTACACAATTAATTGCATTTTATTATTAGCATTAGAGTGTTTGATAATTCTCTGTTGTCAGTTCACTGATTCACACATAGATACAGGAACATCACAGAGACATAAACACAAAGGGCAGTTCAACAAAGACTGTTTCTGCTCATCATGTCTCTCTCTGACTTTACGAATGAAGTTCCTCATTTAGCTTCAGGACAGACTGACGCATAAAGGACTGTCTGAGTCTGACCCTGATAAACCCGGGCGCACAGTATCTACGCCTGGATGGTACCAGCACATATTCTGTGTGTAGAACGCGTCTGGGGTCAGAGGTCATGTTCTTGGCCAGTTGCATGTTATTATTTCGATACACTGCCTCACAGAGTCCATCCAGGGGTTGGCCCACAGTCTTCGAACAGATTTTAATCAGATGTCTGAGTCCAGATTGTGCAGTGACTGAGAGACAGCTGCACCTTACAGCACTACAGAACTACTGCGGCACACTGAAGAGGACAGAGATGATGTGTTTATGCCACGGACCTGAATGGAAATTTCATTGTGCCAAATTTTCTACATGTTTTTGGTTTAACCAGTATGCAAATAACATAACAGTATAGAGTTATATATAACAAAAACAATGTTCATTTGGACTATTTAATTTTAATTTTATTAGTAACATTCACAACTAGGTGTTTGCAAAAATATCGAAATATCAATATATAGTATCAATTAATGTGATGATACAGTATCGATATTGTAGGCTGCTGTATCGATATATTGCTAGGAGTATTTTTTGGTGTATTTTACAAAATTATTTTGTTAGTGAAAGGAAGATCGTTTATGTGACACATTTGACATTTTCACAGTTTTAATGATTAAAATGGGCGTGTTTCATGTTCACTTTGCACAAGAAGTGGTTTAACAAAGACTTTTAGTATCACAGCCATGATTTAGCCTTTGAAATATATCGTATTGAACCGAAAGCTCACTGTATCGAGATATGTATCGTATCGTGGCCTATGTATCAAGGGATGTATTGTATTGGCAACTTCTTAATGATACCCAGCCTTATTCACAACTAACTTATTGTCTTTAAAATAAACAAAAGTTGTGGAAAAATGAAGAAGCCAAAAACTCATGGATATATGAATGGTTAAACTCCTGTATACCAGAAGGGAAATACACTGAAAATAACCCGTAGTGCAGTTAAGCTGTGTGGAAAAACACCACTGGGCCTGTTGGGTAATGCCTCCATTAGCTGTGTATATTTTTACTTCCACCCTCTACTGAATATTCATAATGCGTTTTTTCTTTCTACTCTAATGACGGCCTAAATTAAAATGAATGGCTCTCTGCTAAACCCTATTTGACCACACGCAAATCAAAACATTTAAAATTGTCTCTTCGTGGTCAATTAGCAATGAATAGGTCTAGTCAGAAGAGTCTTTACATTACGGGCGTGGACGCAGGATCCCAAAGCAAAGAAACATGCAGATTTTTTTCTTGAGTTTTCAGACCATCTCAACACTTTTTTGTCTGTGTTTGCTAATGTGTGCATTGTGTCGCCATGGTAACTGCATGGAAAACACCAGGAGCATTTTCTCACTGCGACATATCAATAAATCAACAGTACACTCATATTGTATAGTCTCAAATGACATTGGAGCCGTTCGCGCAATATTAAGATTTGGGCGGAGAAGCTTGGTGATCTTTTAAGTAAACAATACGGAGCTCGGTCCCTCTTGTACCTTCTCCGTCAATTGCAATCGTCACCTACGTCGTAAATCCAACTTGGATGTACGGGCTTTGGCAGTGACAGCACGGAGGGACAAAAGGTAATCCAGCAATAATTTTCCCCTCCGAACAAGGGATTCTGATTTCAAAACCTGTCAGAAGGCGATGGCGGCGGCGGTGGCGATGGTGTGGAGGAGGGGTGGGCCCAAATTACGTACGAAGGGTCTTTCTTACTGCGCTCTTGCTACCTAGTCTACAACCCAGCTATGTCCTTGTATTCAGCGGGATAAAGCCATCTCTGACAATAGCGGGACAGAAGAATGGCTGCTGGAGAGCGAGCCGCCATTGAAAAGGACAGAGGTGAATTCTAGCACTTTTTTTGTATGGTTCCCATCGCCATAACAACCGAAATCACTATTAGAAGTTTGGAAAAATAGCAGCTTTTTTTGGAATTTGAGGATTCCAAGCATCCTTGTCATTGTATTTGACCTTCAGGCCAGATGCGAAGACATGGCGGTGCAATACATGTTTCTTATCACCATAACGACTAAAAAGCATAATTAAAACTTCCATAAAAAAACAAAACTAAATCATTATTATAACTTTAGAAAAATATCAGCTTTTTACTGGGTTTCAGGAATCCAAGTATGCTTATTAGGGATGTAACAATATCCAAATGTCACGGTACGATATTATCACGATATGCATCTCTCGGTACGATATTTATTGCGATATTTTGTAGACGTGAATATAATTATAGATGGAACACTTTTTTGCTTTTAAATACCTTGACAAGATTTTGATGTGAAATATTTCCATCATAATCCCAAGAATTCAAGTAAAAAACATATTTCTTCATGTTGTTTGCACTGAAATGAATCATGGGATATGTAGTTTCCAATATTTATAAGCTGTTGCTACTGTAAAACCATGCATTTAAGCAAAGGAACTTATAATTTGATATATTGTGACAGTCCACGATAATATTGTGTGACTTGTGAGACGATACGATATCACAATATTTCGGTTTTTGTTACATGCCTAATGCTTATCATTACATTTAAAATTTAATACAAAGACATGGTGGCAAAATATATTTATCCCATCACCATAACAACCGAAATCACAATTAAAACTTCCTTAAGACCTAATATCACAATTAAAACTTCCATAACAATCAAAATCACTTTTACAACTTCTGAAAAATACCAGCTTTTTCAGAATTTCACGATTTCAAGCGTCCTTATCATTACATTTGACCTTAAGGACAGATTTTAAGACATAGTAAGGCATGTTTTCCATCACCATAACAAACAAACACACAATTAAAACTTCCATAACAATCAAAATCACTGATACAACTTCAGAAAAATTTCACCTTTTTTGGAATTTCAGGATTTCAAGCGTCCTTATCATTACATTCAACCTTAAGAAAGATACGAAGACATGGCAGCACTATCACCATAACAAATAAAATCACAAGTATAACTTAAAAAAAAAAAATCATCTGGGAAGAGATTTTCATGTTTCCCATGACCATAACAAACTAAATCACAATTAAAACTTCCATTACAGCTAACATCACTATTATAACTTCCATAGCAACCAAAATCATTAATATAACTTGAGAAAAATATCACCTTTTTTGGAATTTCAGGATTCCAAGCATCCTTACCTTTACATTCGACCTTAAAGGTTGTATGGAGGGATTTTTTTTTGTTTCAAACTGTCAGTCAAATATTAAAATACCATTACAGAGACGCAGCAGCTTTGTAATTATGATGACCAAAAAAAAAAAGAACGAAAATCTATCAACTGTGGACGTGTTGAGGCCAGATAAACATCAGCCAATAGAAAACGAGGCTCCCTCATTTTCTATTGGCTGTTGGGTTGTCAATCAAACTCCCTAGTATAACTGACTCGTCAGAGCGCAGGGATTATGTGGTTTACGCAGCAGTTCTTAGAGGCTTTTTCGAACTGTCGCTTCCTCGCATTTCGCACAAAGTTTGTCGCGACGGCGGACGAGAATCCACGCAAAAGAAAGTCCGTTTTTGAGGTCGCTGAAAGAAGAAGAGAAGAGGAAAAGGAGCAAAGCCAAACTGAGGTGATTCGTGGAGATCTCGTCCAGCGATGGCGCGACCGAAGCAGACGAAGGGACTAAAAACTGACGCGTCGGTCGCTGAATTACTTCTAGACAGGAAACTTCAACAGTAATTCTGAATGCGCACAAGGACTGTCGCTGTATTTCTCTTCCCTTAAAAAAATCCTCTATACAACCTTTAAGGACAGATTTTAAGATGTAGTAAGGCATGTTTCCCATCCCCATAACAAACAAAATCACAATTAAAAGTTCCATAACAATCAAAATCACTGTTACAACTTTGGAAAAATACAATATATGCTTGTTCAGAATTTCAGGGTTTCATAACGGTGCAAACACCACTGGAACCAAAACCACACTAATAATTCTCATACATAGACTGTATAAAAAGGTGACAAATTACAGACAAATTAGGGAATAAAAACCTCACCAGGATCACGTAGAGCACATTAATACAAACATCAGAAATGACGAGGCTCACAGCAGCAGTCACAGAGAGAAGAGCGACAATATTCTAATGTAAATCAATGGGAGCCAGGGTCAGAAGGAGCTAGAAGAGACATTAGCCATGCCCATTTATATAGACAGTCTAGGTTTCCATAACAGCTAACTTCATGATATAACTTCCATAGCAACCAAAATCACTGTTATACCTTCGGAAAAATATCAGCTTTTTCTGAATGTCAGGAATCCAAGCGTCCTTATCTTTACATATGACCTTTGGAAGGACAGAAGAATTAATAATACAAAATCAATACGGGCTAACAGAGCAGGGCTTGGCTTATAAAAGTAGAGATTATAAAGATGTGCCCTATGAGTTGAATCATTAGGTATCTTCTTGTATTGATTCCTCAAGGGTGAAGGAAGGCAGGGTTTGGGTGACCTTTATTATAATGGTTTTGTTACGATACTAAAATTTCAAATTCGATTTCAATAAGGAATGGATTAGAATAAATCATTGGACTTTCTTTCATATTTCCATGTGGCCTTATATCTGTGTAATCCCTCAGTCGTCCAGGTAGGTTCCATAGTGTCCATGGACGAATACTTGTTCTGATACAGCTCAAGATCAGTCTAAAACTATTCCGGAAAGGCTCATTTCTGTCCCGTGAATGTGACTTTTTTAGCACTGATACTTGTTCAAATGAGTATCTATTTATATATGTATATTATAGTGTGAAAACAGAAGGAAAATCTGCAGGTACTCGATCTTACACTTTGAAAGAGAAAGTTGGTCATCTCTGATTACCCAGTATGAATAAGTAAAACACAAGAAACTGAACGACAATGCCTGTACTGACAAACTAACCCGACAGGTAATGTGATCTATGTAGAAGAAAGGCACATACTTCTTTTGTACAACTAATTACCCTCCTTAAGTGAACTGCTGCATAGTTAAATATATTTTGACTCCTTATACACTTCTCAAGGATTTCAACACACTCTCATTCAGTGTTTTTAATCTATTTTTAATACTTTTTACATTTTATATACATATAAAAGGCAAGATGAAACATATATGAAATTATGTAGCAAAGACAAAATGTTAAAGAACTGTATAAATGTTAAATATGTACAGAATATATATATTTATATACTGTATGTTATATTCAAATCCTCAAAGTAGCCCCCCTTTGTCTTCAGTATGTATCTAAAATGTAGAAATTAGTAAAGTAGTTGTACAAGGTTTAAAACTTCTTCTAACTTATATGATAAAGACGCAAATTTCTACTATTGATATATTTTTTTCATCTTTTAAATAAGGAGACCCCAACTGCTGCACCAAGGCCCAAAACAAGCCCACGGGCCATCTAGCCCTGGGCCCCATACACAGGGTGACCAGACGTCCCTATTTACCCAGGACAGTCCCAGTTTTGAGCCTTGAGTCCCCTGTCCCAGCAGATTTATCTAAAACCAGCGATTTGTCCCAGTTTTATACAATAAACATCCCAGGTATCCCAATTTTTGACCAATTTGAGCTAAACCAGGACTAAACTAAGACTAAACCAGGACTAGATCAGGTCTAAACCAGGATTAAAACAGGACTATCACAATTTTTTACTACTGTATTTTCTGGACTATAAGTCGCTCCAGAGTATAAGTCACACCAGCCAAAAAATGCATAATGAAGAAGAAAAAAAACACATATAAGTCACACCTGAGTATAAGTCGCAGGACCACCATAACCATGAAAAATGTGCCACTTATAGTCCAAAAAATACGGAAATCTGATGCCTGCTGACCGTAAAGAGGAGCATAAATTGTCATTTGTTTAGCCAAAAAACAGAAAACCGTTTTTGCGAATGACCACAAAGGAACGAAAATGTCCCTCCAATTATGACACGAGAATGCACAATGTTACACACTCTTTTTTTTTTTGAGAGACACATTACACATCTTTTAAATTACTGAGCGAAATCTAATACAAATGACTTCTCACTCTTACAGTAAGCCGCTCCTCAAGCTTTTAAACTTGACCAAAATCCACTTAGTTTGTAGCCATTCGTAACTTTAACAGTCTTTTCCGAGCAGACAAAAACAGCATCAATCTGGAAGTCTCTCTTACTCATATAGTTTATCTAACCTGTCAGACTGCATCACTTAGTTAGCTCCGTTCGCTCTGGGCCAACACTGATCGCGTCCCTCCAGGCCCTGTATCTCAATGATGGAGCTAAGCCTTGTGGAATGCACCTTTAGCTGACCTCTGCAAGTGTACGGACAGTCTCGCATTTTACCCCAAAGGAGGCTTAACCCTGACAGACTAAGAAGAGGTTTGAAGTGTTGTAAAAAGAAAATCTACTTTTTTTACCTACCGGACTGCGGGGCTGCTTGGGGCAAGCATGGAGCGCAGTGCAAAAAGAGACATTTCCTAGAGGGACCTTTTGGGGAGTTATTCAAATCTGAGATTGGGGAGAGTTTGAAATGCAAGATTAATCGTAATTGAAATGGAATTTGAAAGAACACAATTAGATCACAAAGACAAATTTAAAGGGCCTATTACGCGATTTTCTGATCTATGTTATGTTTTTTCCTCATCACAAAAATACTTGGAGTTGTGTTTTGTTTCATTTACACACAAACCCTGCATATTTAGTGGGGATGTAACGATATCCAAATCTCTCGGTTTGATATTTTTACAATACATCTCACAGTATGATATTTATTGTAATATTTTGTGGAGACTAACAAAATTGTGAATGTTATCTTTTCCTTTTAAAATGCAAGCCTTAGGTTCTGTCATAATCCAAAGAATTAAGACTTAAAAGTGCTTGTAGCAATTATTTCTTCATGTAACTGGCACTGAAACGGAGCAAAGGATCATGGTTTATGTAGTTCCCTTTGTGTTTGTAGCTATATTACTGCACTATAATTTAAGAGACTTGTAATTCGACATATTGTGATGGTCCATGATATTACTGTGAGACTTTTGATGACACAATATCACAATATTTCGGTTATTGTTACATCCCTAATAATTACTTTCTTCTCTCAAACAGAAAACATGCTGTTCCACCTCGTGATGTCATGTGGGAATACAGAAAGTGCTCCACTGTGTTTTTAAACTCCATACACCTTCACTAGAATCATTTGGATACTTTCAGCCCTGGAATTTCTAATCTCTACTAAACAAAAAGTTAAAAAAAATAGCTGTTAACTTAAGCTAGAACAGAGCATTTTGAGCTTTAGAGCTAGAGACAGTTAGCCAGGCTGGTGCCACTTAGTGCCTCCTCTCAATTTCATTTCTCTCCAGTGACTAGGTCAGGAATCGGAATACATGGTTTGCAAGAACCCCGGAAGTTGTATATCGCGCACCGGTCAATCCACAAAGAGCTGTGAAGCCATAACGTCAAACTCAAACTCCTGTTTGAGTCTCTTTTTTGGTACAACACAACAGTAAACAAAGCGGTCGAGATGGATGTAGACAAAGACATACATTCTGTGTTGGCAATGATTCCCAAAATTGAGGATTTAAAGCCGGAACAAAGAGAATGTTTGGTGAATTTTATCAAGAGGAAAGACGTTATTGCCCTTCTTCCTACAGGATTTGGCGCATTACATACATCACAACCAAAAAACAGCAATTGGTTAAATAAAAAATTTACCCACGTACCATTGAGCGAACAAATCCTAATGCTGCAAGGTCAGATGGTTTCCACGAAGTGAAAATCATGTTAGTAGACATATAGACAGACTAATAATAAAGGATAATTGAAACCTGCATGAATAAAAACCTCACAAGAGTCAATTTGGCATAATATAGGACCTTTAAACTACCATAATTTCCTCCCCAAACAACAAAACATCCTGTCTTATTCTGTGTAAGTATCTGCTAACCCTGTACTTCAGATCTGTACAAACATGCTCTGAATTCTTGTATTAGTTTGTCAGTTCAGTCTTTTTGCCAATTTTTCTGAACGTGTTTACAATGTGAACTTTGAACTGAATCTCATTATTAAAATATCAAATCTTATCGCCAACAGTTGTCAGAGAAATTCCAATTAAATATTTTCCCAACTCAATCAGCCCTAGGGAGAGTTGTGTAGACTCTGAACCTGATCTGCCCTGCTAGTTTTTCACTCTTGTTTGTCCCTCTGTTGTGAAGGCGCATCCACCTCCAGGTTCCGCGGTTTTGATTTCAGCTAATTAGTTAACAAAATGCTCCCTCTTCATTACAGAGAAGCTTTCCCAACGCGAGGTGTGTTCAGTGGAAAGGAAAACGTAAAATACAATTAGCGAAGACAAAAGGGAAGCGCGGTTCAACAAAGTATCTGTAATTGATTGTTGTTCACGGTAGACTGTAGACTGAAGCTTGCATCAGGGTATGGGAGAGTTTTTTCTTTTTTTTTTTTACAGAGTTCTGGGAGGATGAAAGGCTCTATATACTGTATGTTTTGAAAGTTTAATAAGGCGAAATTATTGAAGGATTTAGCTGCATGATGCAAGAAATACAAGAATCATTCAAGTGTTTGGAGAGGTGTTTAGAGAGCGAAGTTGTATTGACTAAACTTCATCTTTGAAAATGCTTAGATTGTGAGTTTTAGTTTTGCAGGCCTATAATATTACTCATAACTGTATATACGTCTTTCTACATTTTCTGAAGTATTGAAGTATGTAGTAAAGAAAAAAGTGAAATAACTCTATTTACTGTATTTTTCAGAATATACTTTTTTTATGGTTTGGGTGGTCCTGCGACTTATACTCTGGTGCAACTTATATATTACATTTTCACACTGACAGTCGCAAAAGTGTGCTCTAGGCTTGTGTGTCAGTATCTGCTACTCCTATTACTCCTGTACCACTGAAAATATTACATTTTAACAAATTTATGAAGACAACTGAGAAGACTGAACACAAATGCCTCCCAAAAGAAAATCAGATTACAAGCTGCTCCTGAATGTCATTGGATGGAACGACAAAGCCTGAACTTCAGTGAAAACTGAAACCATCCTGTTGGGATTCAGAAAGGCCGGAATAATTCTGACTGATACTGAAACTAATACTGAAATCTGACGACAGCTACGCAGAAGAGGAAGTGGCGCTCTGTTTACCTCTGTTTAAGGTCAGTTATGATACAGAGGATGAAGAATTCAGTGGATTTAGTGATTTGGAGTGAGATAGAGAGTTTGGTAAACTTGTTCTGTCAGCCTGTTGTTCTATATTCTATTGTTATTACTATAATTTGCCTTTCAAGGTGAAATGTCGGTTCCTGGTCTCTGATTTTATAAAATAAATTTCCCCCAAAAAGTGAGACTTATAGTTCGATGCGACTTATATATGTTTTTTTTCTTGTTTATTACGTATTTATTGGCTGGTGCGTCTTATACTTCAGAGCGACTTATAGTCTGAAATATACGGTAATATTTTTCGACAAAGCAAATTATGGCTACTCTCAGGACTGTATAAAGTTAATGAAGAGCAGTTTTACAATTACAATTCCTACTACTTTGCAGCTGAAATCATCAAAATTCCCTGGAGGTGCGATGCTAACTGTAAGCACTGCTCTGTCTGAAGCTCTGTCACTCAGTTTAGACTTTAATCTGAGCTTTAATTTAACACAATCTGACCAGAAAAAGCTCACTTGGCTGGAACTACAAGGACATCAAATTACAATCACAAGCTTTCGTTGCCCAACAGTTTTCCAGTTCAGTTCACTCTCACCTTTTTGTTGAAAATCAAACACCTAAACAGAACCACGAACGCTCGCATTGATTACAGTCTCCAGAAAACGTGTTGTTTAAGTCCATTTTATATTTTTTCTTGAGTTTTCTGACAATCTTAAATAGCAAACCATTCTGCGATAGCTTTTTAAAATAACAGTAATCATTTTCTCTGCCCTCCATTAAGTTAAAAACTACTTGATTGAGCGTAGATGCAGTATTACTTTTCAACAAATGTCTTCAGATTTCAATACATGTTTTGGACTCATCATTTCCATATAAAATTGTGGATATTGATGTCTTACGCCTACACAGCCTTTTCATATACTCCCTTTTGGCGGACTCTCACAGCCTGGGCTCGGAGCTTGCTTTCCGAACGCCGAGCAAAGTGGATGGGAAAGCTGCCGTTAAAATGTCAACAGGCGGAGGATAATAAGGTAAAATCGCTCAGTGTCCCGCTCCTGTCTGAAGTCTGGCTGCTATCTGCTGCTTTTAGCCGCAAAGAGTCCTGATTACAAGTAATGTGTGGTGCTCATGCAGGTTGGAGATGTGAGAGGTGAATACAAAGGAAAAACACCAATATACCGCAATACAGGCCACAGATCTTTTCATGGAAGCGCGATTATTGGCTTCTTGCAGAGTTTGCTAAACAAATTTTGATGTCCACAATTTCGCGCTTTGAGAGACGGGTAGTTGGTGCATGAAGTTACTGCGTGACAACCTTAAAAAACATCACACAAGCTCTGTATGAATAGATACTGCAACTAATAAAAATATTTAGAGTAATTGTAGTTTTTGAATTAGTTATTGTACTGTTATTAGTCTGTAGTAGCAAAAATCTAAATTGTATAGTTTTTATCTGTTCATTTTAATTAGGCCGAACTACCTAACATTTTAGAGCTTTGGAGACAGGTATATATATTTTTAGAAGGTAAGGCAAGTTTATTTGTATAGCACAATTTGTACACAAAGTAATTCAAAGTGCTTTACAAAATAAGAAATACATTAAAATCACAATGCAAACAAACCAAAACATAAATAATCATAAAATTAAAAAGAGAGACATTAAATGAGAGAGAAGAGTGCAGAGTGAAACAGATCTATTTTGAGCTTGGATTTAAACAGCGTCAAAGTAGAGGCCTGTCTCACATGTCCAGGGAGACTGTTCCAGGTTTTAGCTGCATGAATCTGAAACGCTGACTCCCCGTGTTTAGTCCTGACTCAGGCCGGTCCCTGAGCTCCTCAAAGTGCGAGTTGGTTCGTATGATACTAACATGTCAGAGATGTATGTTAGTTCTAGACCATGGAGAGATTTGTACGCAAGCAGAGCAGCTTTAAAATCTATTCTCTGAGCCACAGGAGCCAGCGCAGAGACCTGAGCACAAGACGCATGTGCGCATACATTCTGGTTCGTGTCAGGACCTCACAGCTCGTCTGGAGAGGCCAGTGAGCGGTCATTACAATAGTCTAACCTACTGGAGACAAACACATGGATAAGTCTCTCCAAGTCTGCTTTAGATAGTGTACCTTTGATTTTTGCTATGTTTTTTAGATGGTAAAAGACTGCAGATGTTATTGATTTGATGCGACTCTTAAAGTTCAAGTCTGAGTCCATTATTACCCCTAGATTTCTTGCCTTGATTTGAAGGTTTTAGAGAGAGAGACTGTCTCTGTTTCTGCTGGCCAAAGATATAAACCAAACTATTCACATTATTCCAGATCTAATCTAAGCCTAAAAGTTTAAGAGTAAAGAGTGGAGTGGATAAAATATCAACTAGACAAAACTCACAAACTGAAGAGCTGTGAAAATAGCACCTGAAGAAGCATCTACACCACAGTGTAAGACAGACTGATATAAGCCTGTTTATCTGTATAGTATGCTGTGGTTTTTATTTGTACAGGCACAGTGCACAGCAATACATTTACCAAAATAAAAGTCATGGGAAGGATGCTGCTGGCAGGTTACAGCACGAATAGCATGCTAATTTACACCTGTAGTCCCTGAGCAGGTTGGTGAAAATACTGAAAATATGGTTTTAGTGTGCATAGATAAAATTACCACAAATAAATTTAAACAGATATTCCAGAGGGTCAAACTGTTCAAATACTATTCTAAAACCAACACACACCAAACATACCCCTTCCACCCTCCAACAAGGTCCAACATATGCACACACACAACACTTGCGTTCAGACTGCAGCCTGAAGTGACCCAAATCCTTTTTTTTTGCCCTAATGCGACCTGTATCTGATCTTTTAATGACAGTCTGAACAACACAGATCCAAGTTTTTCAAATGTGACCCAGGCCACTTGGATATGTGCTCCTAAAACCGACACATATCAGATTTTTTTGACATGCGACTTCAGTCTGAACGGCCAGGTCACATTCATCAGACCAACACGTCAGGCTCAGAGTCTAGTCAATCGAGGGAAAGCGAGATGAGGGGGGATCACTGTATTCAGGCCAATTTGGAGGGGTCTTATCAGGCCCGAGCAGTTTTTGAAATGATTGACAAAGAAATTGCTAAGCGCGGCTACAGACGGTCCTGGCTCCAATGTCAACGAAAAATAAAGAGCCTGCGAGCCAAATACAAGAAGGCTAAAGTCGCAAATAAACGAAGCGGCCATGAACGTGTCACTTGTCCATTTTACGAAGAACTCAACCGTATTTTGAGAGACAAGCTCAGCGTTTAGACAACTTCCGTAAACACTAAGCTCGCTTGCTGCTTTTGACTTCGTCGTGTCCTCCAATGCTCATGCGGGACACTTTTGGTGCATTTAAAGTTCACACTGGAGTTCACACACAAGTCACATTTAATTGAAAATGTGAACGACCTCGCGAAAAATCCGAGCATTAAGCCCTGCAGTCTGAACGTAGCCTTAGATATGCTACCAACCTTTGCATTATGATTGATTAAATATAAGTTGTACACATAAAAATTAAATTCCTTTGTTAGCGAAGAAGCAAACAAACAAAGTGAACCCACTGACATGAAGTGATGCGCTCTGTTCTTCTTGGTTTGAACATGCAAATTAAACCCTGGAGCTTGTCAGATATTTGTCATTGCTAACGGCGTCATTCACAGCTAAAAGTGGATGTATAGCATGCTGGCATTGTACCCTGTGTCTGCATCTCATTGCCACTTCCCGTTAAAGTAAGAACATATCTCCCAGCTACTGTTCTTTTCTCTTTATTAGATCTATTCTCAATACGTACAAATGAGCTAGCCTGGTGTATTCATGGCGTAATTACTTTCCCTTTCCAATTTGCCAGACACAACAGCCCTGCTCGGGAAACATAATGGGCTATTTTGCATCAAATGTAGCTAAAGTAATAACCGAATATTAGCTTACCTCTCAGCGGGAGTCGGATGCGGCCGGGGTCAAACTCAATGCCGTAGACAAAGCTCCTGGCATTCCGGGTTTTCAGTGTAAGGTTGGCGATCAATAGGCCCGGGTGAATCGCGTTGGTGGGAGTAATTGCTGCCCACGTTCGGATATGATGAAACAACAGGACGGGAGAGAGGATTATAACCGGGTGCATGTGATCTCTGAAGAATTCTATTTCATTTTTCATTTTCTGGGTTTTCTCATCATTCAAAATCAGATCCGCAGACGTGCACTTAACGAACTCTGAGAAACGAGACCCCTGGCAATGTGATGGGCTTATGACAACAGCGTCATGTTTACCCAGATCAGATATGGAATTAAATGTGCAACCAGAGTTTATTTCCTATTTATAAATATTTGTGTTGTCACAATACTAAAACTTCAGATTAAATTTTGATACTAAGGGCAAAATTATAGACAATAGAATGTAGTTTCAGTCTTGGTTGAGATCGTGGTCGAAATCTTGGTTTTGTATCTGACTCGACAGCATTTGGACTCGAACTTGTGTCATTCTTAAAGGCGCTTGGACACTGTCTTGTTTCGGTCTCGAGGTCTAAATGATAGACAATAGAATGTAGTGTCGGTCTTGGTCGAAACTGTTTTTTTACGGTCTTGGTCTCGTATCTGACTCACCCACGTTTGGACTCGATCTTGTCTCGGTCTGGAAGACGCTTGGACTCCGTCTTGTCTCGGTCTCGAGGTCTAAGTGATAGACAATAGAATGTAGTGTCGGTCTTGGTCGAGATCGCTTTTTTACGGTCTCGTCTCGGTCTCGACCACATTTGGACTCTTGTCTTGTCTCGGTCTTAAAGGCGCTTGGACTCGGTCTTGTCTTGGTCTCGAGGTCTAAATGATAGACAATAGAATGGTGTCAGTCTTGGTTGAGATCATTTTTTTACGGTCTTGGTCTCGGTCTCGACCATGTTTGGACTCTTGTCTTCTCTCGGTCTGACAGTCGACGAGACCGATTCATAAAAACTTTGATATATATGTAACAAAATAACTGTAAAATAAAAATGAATGTCCAAAAATTTACAAAGATGGTTTCAATTTGGTCTCAGTCTTGTCTCAGTCTCGGCTTTTAAAAGTCTTGGTCTTGTCCTGGTCTCGGGACCCTGTGGTCTCGTACAGGTCTTGGTCTTGATTAGTGCGGTCTTGACTACAACACTAGAAAGTAATTTCATCACAAAACAATAGTACTTTCTTTATGTTACCATGTGGTTTTATATTTGTTTTGATGTAGAAAATCATTACTTGTGATTCCAGCTTCCACAGATAAATGCTGCTGGGCAAGACACTTAACCCACCTTGCCCCTAGTGTCTGCGTACACTGGTGTGTGTGCTTGAATGGCTGAATGGTTCCTTGGTGTAAAGCGCTTTGAGTGCCTTGAAGGTTGAAAAGCTCCATATAAAAATGTGACCACTGACCATAGATCAAGACTCACTAAAACAATTCAGCAAACATCAGATTTTCTCCGATCTATGTTATGTTTTTCAGTTTTGATACTTGTTCAAATGAGAATCTAGTTTAAATTTTTAGTAGCAATTAGTATCTCATTTTTGATACTTCATTTTCATTTGTTTGTTGATCCAAGAGTCAATATCTTGCAGCATCTAAATCACGCAATCTTATTAAGTTTTGACACGTTGAAATATTGATAAGACAAGATCTCGATTGCTTCGCATTAGCATCAAAATCCAATTATTTCCTTTCTCATTAGTGATTTTTTTTTTCATGTTCGTTTGCCAACACTAACTAATTCCTGTGGATCACTCTTGTTGCTCTAACTAACGACCATTCCCTGGCTTACCAAATTACACAGAAAAACTTTCATTTTTGGTGAGGTGATGCATGTCTACAGCAGTTTTTGTGCATCTCTCTTTGCCTCTAGTCACATACCATGTACTCTGGCAGAAAATAAGGCATCCCGCGCTCACTGGCTAACTGCAAGGCTTGAATGGCTCCTGTCCCACGCTATAATGGCTCCTATGAAAGGCCAGCGCTGCCTGTTAACGCCAGGTGAGAGCACGAATAGAGCTGGAGGAGCTTGTCTCTGCAGCATAGACAATTTTGTTCAGGTTCTCCGGCAGCTTTGTGAGGCAGGCGGGGTGGTGGGAAGTGGGGGTTTGGGGGGTCGGCCTGTAATTGCCGTTGCCCAGAGCCCCCCCCCAAGAGTCGAGCGGGAGAATTGGAATAGTCATTTCATCCGAGGAAAAGGGAACGGATGGGAGCTCGGTGGGGTACGGGGAAGCGGGACTGAAGCAGGACTGGTGAAATTACAAGCCAAAGCGGTGAGCAGAGCTGATGGAGTTGGTCACTACGATAACATGCGGCGACAACTCAGAGTACGCTACAACAAAACAACAAAATTCAACTGTTTTAGTGTGATTAAATATCAAAACACACGTCAAAGATTTTCCAAGGCTGGGTTTTTATCTGATGCAGTTGAATGCTTCTCCTAGTTTGTGCTTATTGGTCACATTTTTACATAGCCCTTTCAACCTTCAAGGCTCTGACAGGATTCAGGAGCTGGAATCGCACTGCCAACTTGTATGTCAGTGGATCTGACTGCTCAGCAAATTATGTTTTTATGACGAGAGTGGGATTTGATCCCCCATCCTTTGCATCAGTGGACAAACACTAGCCAGGCTGGTGCTACCTAGTGCCTCCACTCAATTTCATTTCTTTCCAGAGACTAGGTCAGGAATTGGAATACACTAGATGGTCTGCAAGAATCTTGGAATTTGTAAACACGCACCGGCCAATCAGTGAAGAGCTGTGAAGTCATGACGTCAAACTCAAGCGCCACAACAGTAAACAAAGCGGTCGAGATGGATGCAGACGAAGCCATACATTCTGTGTTGCCAACATTTCCCGAGATCGAGGATTTAAAGCTGGAACAAAGAGAATGTTTGGTGAATTTTGTCAAGGGGAAAGACGTTATTGCCCTTCTTCCTACGGAATTTGGTGCATTACATACGTCACGACCAAGTAGCAGTGATTGGTTAAATAAAAAAAGTACCCGCCTACTGTCAAGCGAACGAATCCTAAAGCTGCGAGGACAGACTGACGACAAACACTACACAAACACAGGCTAGACAAACACACTACCAACTGCTCTTTAATGTACAGTATATTTGATTTTTGGATTAGAATTACGACACTTCACTCATAGTTTTAGGGTTTTCATGCATTTTGATTAATCAGTTTTATTAGACTAGGCCATTTATCCAGTTTTCCTATAAAAGTCATGTCCTGTCATCACTTTAAACCAAAAGTATAGTGCCCATTGAAACGACTGTGCACCCAGAGACGAGAGGGGGCAAACACGATAACACAACATCGGGTTTAATGTTGTGCAATCTACAGCAAACATTCAACTTTTATTTGAATGTCAAAGAGCTCACACAATTGCATCAGCGCATTTTCTCTTTGAACCTGGGGCTCACGAGACGCACAAACAACCTCTCAAAGACACAGGAAGGATATTGTTTTGAAAATGAAATGGAAAAATAAAAAGGAGAGAGGAGTTGCTGTCTTATAAACAATGTGGGGAAGACTTTTCAAGATGCTTTAGTCACGGAATATTGTATACTATATTATAATAACTTGCTGCAGAATACTATAGTGTTGACAAAATACAACATACAGGATTAACAAGAGCAAATTTTTTTTTTGTCACACCACCTTTTATGCATTTATTCATCATTATTTTTATAGTATTTGTTGTTTTCAATTGCATGATCAAGTACTACAAGATTCCCTTTCATGTTTTTGAAAGTACTTGTACTCTTAATCCCACCAAATGAAAGAAAATCTAGTTGAAATTAGTAGATAATATTTTTCCATACATGCATTTAGTTCCTTTACATTTGCAGTTTGAATCCTGTTATGGCCAGTTCATCATTTTGTTGTGTTCTTAGGCAAGACACTTCAACCTTTTGACCTGTTCAGTGTGAAATAGAAGCGGATTTGTGGTCCAAAAATGTAACCACGTCAATTCTTTCGGGTAATTTCAGAGTTATGAGGAGAGTGAATGAATAATAATTTACTATTAATACAATTTTTGCTGCTAACTGATTCGTAAATACGCTTTTTACCTGCTGTTTCCCCAATTGGAAACATTAAAATTGCAAAAACAAAGTTGGAAAATAAATTGTTTCGTTTGTCCATTTTATTGGTTCCACCCCTGATTTAGCAGAGCTCTAATTGCAATCCAATATAATCCAATTATCTAAACCAACCAGGTTAATTTTGTGCATGACTGCCCATTCTAATGACTGTTACCAATATTACATTACCCCAGATGAATAGGTTTTATCAGTGCTTTTCTATGAACCAAATTAGAGATAGTGGACCTACTCCAAAAAGAAAGTATTGAATTTAAGTTGTTGAGAAGGTGATCTTTTTCTGCAAGCCTGGGTACCCTTCCATTCGCACTCAAGTGAGAATCCAATTTTAGGTACAGACTACCTCAGAGCAGTACAATGACCAAATCTGAGAGTACAAAATGACACCGGTGTATAGTCAGACCGTAGCACATGTGAACTACTTAAATCACCAAGTTATACAAAATTATATACAATTTATTACTTTTAAAAAAATTGTGAATTACTATATTTGACCCCTCAAACAAGACTATATTCATATCATACTCCATACACATGTACAACAACTCACCTTTATGTAACAGATAATACTCCCTACAACTGTACAACAACTCACCTTATATAGACCGTGCACCGGCCAATCAGTGAAGAGCTGTGAAGCCATGACGTCAAACTCAAGCGCCGCAACAGTAAACAAAGCGGTCGAGATGGATGTAGACGAAGACAAACATTCTGTGTTGGCAACAATTCCCGAGATCAAGGATTTAAAGCCGGAACAAAGAGAATGTTTGGTGAATTATTTGGCGCATTACATACGTCATGACCAAATAGCAGTGATTGATTAAATTAAAAAAAAGTACCCGCCTACCGTTGGGCGAATGAATCCTAATTCTCCGAGGTCAGACAGTTTCCATGAAGTGAAACCGACTGATGAATCAGGCTAGAAGATCTTTACCCATGTCAAAATAGAGAAAATTCCAGCCAGAATGCAAAGAAATTTTAGACGTGAGGACAGTTTAAACCTCAATTTAAAGGTTCTATATTACACAAAATGTATTATTGTGAGTTTCATAAGCCTCCTCAAAACCATACCTAGATTTGTGTTTTGTTTCATTCACACATTTTAGTATTTTTTTCATTATTAGGCTGCTTAGAAGTCATAAATATCATCACAAGAGCTGCCTTTTACCTTTAGTTCAGTAGATTGGCAGTTCCATGGCTGAAAGGAACAAAATGATTCTGGTGAAGGAGTGTGGATTTTAATAACAAAGTGGAGTACTTCCTGTATTACCACATGACATCACAAGGTGGAACTTAGCTTAAATATGCAGAGTAAATAAGACAAAACACAACTCCGGGGGCGCTTCTGTTGAGGAAACAACATTATGGTTTCCATGAAGTAAAACCGGCTGATGAATCAGGCTGGCAGGTGGCGACCCTCCACTAAAAATGTTACGCAGTGCTCCTTTAACGCCACTATATCTATCATATAATACGGTCTATTAAATCAAACATGAAGCCCCACGTATGTTATCGTTAAACCATTACAACCATGAATATAAAACTGTAAATGGTTGGGCTCACAGTTCCGTGTCCTGCTGCGGCGCCCCCTCTGGTATTGTGGTTAATAGCAAAGCATGACACTGCTCTTAAGAACACGCCATCTGTGTTAGAGCAGCCATTTCTACGAACCAAACTAGACCCAAGTGAACAATTAACTCCGATGTAATCCTTTACCACAGTTAAGCATCCTGGGAGGGACTGCGGGAAATGCTCGCCAGCGATAGCGCTATTAGCCCCCCCCCCTCAAACCCCCTCATTTGCCCTTGTAATCTTTTTAAAGCAACACACAGCCAAGCCATAAAAACTAAACAGTAGTTAAACGTCCAAAATAGCAGTTTTATCGGCCACTTCAGCTGCTGTTCATAAGTGATTATTCTGGTGCTGGCAACGCGCACTTGTGTGTCTTCAGAGGGTGATCCGTGTAGCTCGACGTTCACGCGCCAAAGCTAATCCCCGCTCATTACGAAAAACAATCAGTGCATGATACTGCTAAATTGTGCGAGCCAGACAGCGGTGGAAGAAATGGATGAAATCTCTACTGTAGCCGACTAAAACTATGAAATACTCAAATTAACTGAAAATACAACTCTTTAGTATGTGGGTTTTGCCTGATTTAGTTCTTTTTTATCCACTTTTTTGTTCGTCTTTGTATAATTTCGTGTTTAGAACTACAGTAGCGATGACATAGTCCCCTTTTAGACCTGGTTTAGATCTGATGGTACTTAGAAACTTTACTTTGGTGGTACTTGTGAAATATTTGAGACGTACTACCTACTTAAACTGCTTTAAGTATAGTCATATAGCCTGTGTAAATATTTCTACTACTGTTTTAATTATAGACCACAACTTCTATTTGTACTTCTTTCGGTGCTAGGTCTTGATGCTAGACTAAAATACTACTGCTACTGCTACTACAAATACAACCAACTGACACATCTTGCTACTCTCTTGGTGTTGTGTTTCCTTTGTTAGGGGAAGTTTAACTAAAAATAGCGAATTTATTAATTTACAGTGTAGGGAAGAAGGAAAAAAAAAAGAAATGTGGTGGTGAAATAATGGATTTTTATAAAGGAGTTACCAAACTAAACTAAGTACAACAAAAAAAGAATTTAACTAATTTTGTACTACGAGTAATCAATGTGTCTCAATCGTAAATCAAATAACAAAAGGCACCAGCCGGCATAATCAACAAAAATGAGACACAACAGAATGAAAAAACGGACAGAAATGGTGAGCTGTAACAGGAACAAACTTGACTTGTATCCGCCGATGTATTCCTGTTTTATTTGGGGAGTCATTTTCATTTAGTGACCAATAAAGTAGGTTTATTTGTATAGTCAACAATGCACCTTTCTCTATGAGGCTTGAAGATTGTTTTGTAGTTTGTATCATTCGTTCAGTCATTTTTCTAAATTAAACCAAGAATAAGAAAATGAAAAAACAACAATTTTCTTCATTATTTGTCTCTTTGTCTAAAATGGAAAAAAAAAGGATAACGATTAGTTTTCGATTTTGTGTTTAAATGAATAATGGAAATGGAATGCTGGACTTTTGTGCCGCATGCAGATTGAACTAGAGCAAACCAGGACTAAAACAAGACTAAAATAGGTCTAAACCAGGACTGAACCAGGACTGAGTGTTGGGACAGGCCTGGAGGTGCGCCAGGACCAGACTGGGACTGAGACCAGGACTGAGATGAGGATTGACCAGGACTGAGACCAGGATCAGGCCAGGACCAGACCATGATTGAGACTGGGACTGAGACCGGGACTGAGAGCGGGACCAGACTGGGACTGAGACCGGGACTGAGAGCGGGACCAGACTGGGACTGAGACTGGGACTGAGAGTGGGATCAGACCAGGACCAGACCGGGACCAGACCGGGACAGAGACCAGTTTAATCCTGGTTCAAGTCCTGGTTCAGTCCAAATGTGGCGCAAAAGTCCGGCATCGCAGTTTAAGTCATGGAAACAGGAAACAGCCATTCATTACAACACAAAATCAAAAACTGATAAAAACAAATCATTATCTGTTTTTTCCATTTTAGACAAAGAGACAAATAATGAAGAAAATAGTTGTTTTTTTCATTTTCTTATTTTTGGTTTTATTTTGAAAAATGACTGAACCAATGATACAAACTAGTTTTAGGTTTGGAGATAAATAATGAACAAATGAAAGAATGATAGACGGATAATAAAGAATTACTCAAACATGTGTGAATGAAACAAAATACAACTCAAGGTCTGTTTTTGAGGAGGTAACAACATTTTAAAATGGCTTAAAGCTCAGAAGAGTCCATTTTGCTCAATATATGACCTTTAAATATTCCTGAATATTGTGATAACATGTGAAACACTTATTTTCAACCACATCCAAAGCTCTCTATAGACCAAACGGCAGAGAGGACTATCCCCTCTTCATTACACAACACAGTGCTTATTCTTGAGACCAGCTGAACGCAGAGTGCCACGAATTCCGGACAAGAGGTTAATGTCTCCTTTGGAATGAGTCCAATCTGGCCTTTCCCCTCCTGATGTGCGAAATAGACAGGCGCTCCTCTCCTCTCGCTCTCACTCAGCCTTCAGACCCGAGCCGCTCCTCCATCTGTGGGAAGGTGCGTGAGGGTCTCGCTTCACGGCACCAAAATTAATGGGGCCCCTCTCATTACGGGGAAAGACAAAGGGGTCTGGGGCTGAGAGGGAGCTCCAGAGGTGGATCTTATAATGAGAGCAGAGTGAGAAGAGAAGGAGATGGAATATGTGTGGAGAGCAGAGAGGACTAGAGTCATTTGGGCGTGTTGAGGAATCCAGTGTGACTGCTATTAAAATTACCAGTGTTACTATTATATTAAAGTGTGTACGACAAGTTAGACTGATCATTTTATTACAAATGTAGTTAACAAGATTTTACTAACCTTTTTTCCTTTTTTCCTTTTATTTTAGTTAAAGGGCTTTTATTTTCTGATTTAGGCCTGTATTATAATGTTATTTCCTCAACAAAAGCCCACCCAGAGTTGTGTTTTGTCTTATTTACACATGTTTAACACACAAACTCTGCATATTTAAGATAAGTTCCACCATGTAATGTCATGTGGTAATACAGGAAGTACTCCACTTTGTTTTTAAAATCCACACACCTTCACTAGAATCATTTTGTTGCGCTGGAATTGCCAATCTACTGAATCAAAGGTAGCTTTTGTGATGACATTTATGACTTGTAAGCAGCCTAATAATGAAAAAAATAAAATAAAATGTGTGAATGAAACACAAAAAACACAAATCTAAGTATGTTTTTGAGGAGGTACCAACATTACGGCTTATAAAGTTCACAATCATACATTTTGCGTAATGTACAACCTTTAAATTGAGGTTTAAACTGTCCTAACGTTTAAATTTTCTTTGCATTTTGGCTGGAATTTTCAGGGTTGATGACACAGGTAGAGATCTTCTAGCCTGATTCATCAGCCGGTTTCACTTCGTGGAAACCATCTGACCTCGCAGCATTAGGATTCGTTCGTTCGACGGTAGGCAGGTACTTTTTTATTTAACAAATCGCTGATATTTGGTCGTGACGTATGTATTGCACCAAATCCCGTAGGAAGAAGGGCAGTAATGTCTTTCCCCTTAATAAAATTCAACAAACATTCTCTTTGTGCTGACTTTAAATCCTCGATCTCGGGAATCGTTGCCAACACAGAATGTCTGTCTTCATCTGCATCCATCTCAACCGTTTTGTTGTGCTGTACCAGAGAAGGGACCCAGACATGGCTTCACAGCTCTTCGCTGATTGGCTGGTGCGCAGTCTACAACTTCTGGGGTTCTTGCAAATGGTCAAGTGTATTCCAGTTCTTGACCTAGTCGCATGAGAGAAATGAAATTGATCGGAGGCACTAGGTGGTGCCAGCCTGGGTAGAGATCTTCCACTTTAGAACTCAATGCTACTTCCTGTATTTTTGTACTTCTCAGTTGTTTCACAGAGAAACTGCTCAACTTTACAAAATATAGACCATAAGGAATTTCTTTAATTGAACCAATCGCTGCTATTTGGTCTTGATGTATGTAATGCACCAAATCTCGTAGGAAGAAGAGCAGTAACGTCTTTCCCCTTGATAAAATTCACCAAAATTCTCTTTATTCCACTTTAAATCCTCGATCTCGGGAATGACAACACAGAATGTCTGGCTTCGTCTACATCCAGCTCAACCGCTTTGTTTACTGTTGTGCTGTACAACAAAAGGGACCCAGACAGGCGCTTGAATTTGACGTCATGGCTTCACAGCTCTTCGCTGATTGGTCGGTGGAGGTCTACAACTTCCGGGGTTCTTGCAAACCAATTCTTGACCTAGTCACTGGAGAGACATGAAATTGAGCAGAGGTACTAGGTGGCGCCAGTCTGGTTAGAGATCTTCCACTTTAGAACGCAATGCTACTTCCTTGTTGTACTTTTCAGTTGTTTCCCAGAGAAACTGCTCAAATTTACAAAATATAGACCATAAGGAAATGATGAAATTTTGAGCGTTGGTATGGATAACATAGAATAAATATGATGAAATTTGCCTAAAGAAATATATGCTGTTTCTATAATGGCATTTTCTTGCTCACAATGTCTCTGGTCATGCAGCTAAGCATATCTAACCACTCACTGGGGCTTGTAATCCTGTTAGTGTGGCTAAGTCTTGATAAAAATATTAGCACCTAATCTCCATAAAACGCTATTAAACGCCTATCTCCTGTATCTATAGCTGGCCACTTGAACTCACACCGGTGCCTCCTCCCATTATTCGTAATACGTGTGCACATTTCCTCTGACCCATAGCTGGTAATGGGGGGACTGGCCCTTTAAGAAGCTCCTCTGAAAAGGATTCTATTATAGATTAATTGATTAAGCGGGTGGCGCTCTGAAATGACAATATATCTCTTTATTGATCTGCCTTTCAATGGGCTGTTACCCAACCTCCCCCAGGGATGAAAGAGGGATGAAAGAGGGAGGAGGAGAGAGGAGGGGGGCAGGTACAGAAGACATGCTACTCAGTTACTGGTTCTACATTGGCTTTCTGTTCTGTCTTGTAGATTTTCGTATGGTCCAAAACACTGCAAAAGCAAACTTGAAATTGCAGTAATAGTTGTAGTCCCTCCTTTTTAAAGTTCCTCTATTACACAAAATTGACTCTTGAGAGCTTTAAGTCATGTTATAATGTAGTGTTTTAGTACTAGAGACCGGTTTTGGTCTTAAGACCGGCCTCAAGACAGTTTTTTTACGGTCCTGGTCTCGTCTCAGCCTCAACTGCATTTGGACTTGGTGTTGTTATCAGACACTCTCGAGGTCTGACATTTGATAAGTGATAAAATGAAGATAGATTTATAAAAACATTGACATATATGTGCCAAAATAACTGTAAAATGCAAATAAATGTAGAAAATGACAAAGATGGTCTCGAGCTGGTCTTGACAGGCCGTGGTCTCGGTCTGGTCTCGGTCTCGGGACCCTGTGGTCTCGGACTGGTCTTGATCTCGATTAGCGCGGTCTTGACTACAACACTCTTATAATGTTGTTACCTCTACAAAAACATACTTGGAGTTGTGTTTTTGTTTTGTTTATTTCTTCATTCTAGTACATTTCCAGGTGCTCTGTTCCAACTTGTGATGTCATGAAGTGTAGTTTTCGAGTTAACGGCAACTTTTTACCTTTTATTTAGTAGAAATTGTCAGTTCCGAGGCTGAAATCGTCCTAATTTAGTTAAGATTAGTTTAGTTTATTCAGGTCAATTAACATAATCATACATCATATTACAATGATTTAACACAGAATTATGTATTTTATGCATATCACTAAAGTTATTCTACAGACTGAAGGGGTTTAGGTCGACGTTGAAGTTTTATTTTGAACACTTCATTTTGCCAAACCCTATTAACATATAGAAGAGAATACAAGATGACCAAACTTTTCAGAGTAAACATCACAAAATCATCTTTTATGAGTGCAGGAAAGAATGCGTACTTAATTCTTTTGGTGTACACACATACATAATACAGAGACACAATTCAATACACTTCAATGTTCATACATACACACACACACACACACTGACCCATGTACATGTTAGTATTCAGTATTATTGTTATATAAATACGCAGACACTTTGTACAATTGACGGTTATATTTAATCTGTTCCATGAGGTAAGATATGATTATTGTATTTCTCTGTATTTCTCTATAATTATGGTCATATAAAACATATTTTTAAATGTGTAAATTGTTTTAGTCAAGGTTTATGGAGTTTAAAAACACAGTGGAGCACTTCCTATATGCAGGGTTTGTGTGCTAAACATGTGTGAATGAAACAAAACACAATTCCAGGTATTTTTCTGAAATAGCGTAATATGGACCCTTCAAAGTCATCGTTCATCCATTCATTTCAACGCACACATTTCCGTCACTACACATCTAACCAACAAATACTAGCAGCTACTATTTTAGCCTGATTTTAACTTCGCTCCTCAGTGCTTTTCACTCTGCAAAGTTGAATATCTGTTTACTGAAAAATCCCCTTAAATCTTACCCATAATATGCCCATATAAGAAACTATAATAGTACGTAGTTAAGCTTTCCAGAGCCTATATTGAAAGCTATTATCCCACAGAGAATTACCAAACTGGAAACCTGATCTTTTTCTCCGTCTATCATTATGAAAAGTAGCTCTAAACATTTCTGAAAACCACCTGCACCAAACCCGCTCTATTGGCTGTGTATCTGTCCGTAAAAAACCTTGACATGTTGGGGTGAGGAGCATTCAAGTGCACTGGCATAGCTGTGGTCTCCTTATACATACAATAGTCGCATTCTGTCTGGAGGGTGCATGCTCGGGGCTGCCTTAAGCTAAACAGAGAGCTCCCACTGATGCTATCTTAACACAGAGTTATTTTCGTCTTGGAGCTTTGTATTGCAGTAGCAGTGTAGTAGTTTTAAAAATATTCCGCCGTGGTCAGCCGTGCGGGTTTGTTAAAAGACTCAAAACATGGTGATGCCTGCTGAGGTGAAGTGTCCAGGGAATATACTGCATTGTAAAGAGGATTTTTAGAGTGCACACTGAATAAAATCTAATATTTAATTGGCCACAAAAACAGAAAGAAAGAAAAAAGAATATGTCCTTTCTGTGAACGGGCTTGCATCTCCACAAACCTGACACTTACTTGGCCTGGAGGAGAGGGAGTATTGTTCCTTTGGCTATAATCATCTCAGGTATGGCATAAAACATATCTGTCTCCATCAAGAATGCTCCAGAGTGTGGTTTTAAGTTTTTCATTTTCTAGTTTTGTGGAGTCAGTTGTAAAACTTTAAAGGGACAGTCCAGAATTTTGGACACAGGACCTCATTTCCTAGTGAGCCAGAGTGTTGGAGACGTGCGGAGACACTTTTTTAAAATATTCCATCCAGTCCTTGTATTTGCAGAGGTCGATGGTGCTAGGCTAGTACATGTCAATGGCCATAGTTATCCTGCCACTAAAAACAGTCTTACCCACTCCACAAAGCACCCGAAGTAAAACAGTTATAATGCCAGACTTTCGAATGTAAATGCCTGTTTCGATAGAATAATTTTAGAAGTAAAACCAACCTTGCATTTGAAGGATTTATGTCTGAGCAGCAGCAGCAGCGAGTTGTACTTCCTGATAGAAAGCTTGGCAGCAGTGGACTGATATCACCTAGCATCTATCTTACCGGCAAAGTAAAATTCTGCTGCTGCTGAAAAAATAGTCCCTCAACATGCGACGATTCATGCGATGCAAGGTTAGTTTTAGGCTACCTTTATATGATGACAGTCTGAACAGAAGTGGCATTGCGTCTTCACTTTTTATTCCGCGTTTAAACGAGAGTTTCAGGAGGAAATCTGCATGCATACAGTGAGGCAAAAGTGTGTGGAATTGATTGGGTATTCAGGCCAGGTTTCTGTGTACTGTATGTATATGACGTAAACGCGTACACGACCTGAGCAGATCTGGCCAGAGTTTTGCGTCTTGGGCAGTGTAGACATAAATGCTACGGCGGAGCGTATTCAACTTTTCCACTCTGGAGGATGGTTTCAGATTTTTGCGTTTTTGAGCCCCAAAAACGCCGTCACTGTCTAAATGAAAGTTCCGATAAAATATTTTGTCATTTTTACCCCACAAGCGTTCTCGTGTAAACGGACCGTTATTTCAAACATTATTCTGTCAACCCCGACATTTACCTCGACAGTTTGGGGTAATAATAGATTTAGCTTCGGGTGTTTTGTGGAGTGGGTAAGACAGTTTTTAGTGGCAGGCTAACTATGGCCATTGACATGCACTAGCCTAGCACCAGCGACCTCTGCAAATACAAGGACTGGATGGAATATTTTAAAAAAGTGTCTCCGCACGTCTCCAACACTCTGGCTCACTAGGAAATGAGGTCCTATATCCAAAATCCTGGATAATTTGTCCTGAGCAACAGTTTAGCTGAGTGTAAAAACTAGAATGTTCCAAGAGGCTTAGCCGTTAACTTGAAAACTACCGCTTCATGACATCACAAGGTGGAACAGAGCATTTTGAGCTTTAGACTGTGATAATAGGCACCAAGTCCACCACCAACAAAACGCCCAGTCTTTCCATTTTCATTGACAATTCCTCCATCTGTCCCTCCCCTCAAGTAAAGAGCCTTGGCGTCATTCTGGACAGTACACTTTCATTTCAATTCCATATCAACAATATCACCAAGTCTGCGTATTTTCACCTCAAGATTTGCCATCTTGCCACTTGCCTGGTCATCTTTAGACATGACTACTGCAACTCCCTTCTCCATGGACTCCCTCACAAATCACTCCACAAGTTACAACTCTTACAGGATTCAGCTGCCCGAATCATAACCAGAACACCCTCCATCAACTATATCACTCCAATCCTCCAGCAGCTCCACTCGCTTCTGGTTCACTTCCGAATCCAAATCAAGATTCTGTTACTCACCTTTAAATCAATTCATAATCCGGCCCACACCTATCTCCGTGATCTCCTCCATACCACGACACACTCCCGCTCCCTCCTTCACCCTGGGGGGCAGAGCGTTCAGTCGCTCCGCTCCTCATCTCTGGAACTCACTCCCATCAGACGTCCGAAATCTTGATTCACTCCCAACCTTCAAATCCAGACTCAAAACCCATTTATTTAAATTATCCGACCACCGTTAATGTCCTCATGTTTTAGAACCTGTCCTGTAATGTTTGATTGTTTTTAATTGCGTGTCTTAATTGCTGTTTGTACGGTGTCCTTGAGTGCCCAGAAAGACGCCTTTAAATAAACATTATTATTATTATCATTATTTAGAGAAGTGTACAGAGGGTCACTCAAATGTGTCAAATGTGTCAATGAAACAAATCTCCAGGTCTGTTTTTGATGAAGTAACAACATTATAACATGACTTAAAGCTCAAAAGAGTCATTTTTTGTGTAATAATGGACCTTTAATATAAATTGCACACATAAATTTGCTTATATTATCTGCCTATGCACTGACAGATTACTTTATATGAGGTCTATCAATAGGATAAAGACCAGAACATAACATTTGAACATATCTCTGTATTTCCTATTGTGTATATGTTCACAAAAGAATAAAAAAAAAAGCTCTTATCGGTCAGATCAACATCTGTGGGCGTACTGTATCCCTCCTCTTTATCAGGCCTAATTGTAAGCATGCGAAATTGCCTCTCTCGACTCCCAGCGCTATCGGAGCGGCCATCTCCAGTCTTCATTCGTGCTTATGGTGATTTATGTCGAGGAAGGAAATGGCGCAGCAGTGAGGAATAGGGCTGGAGCTTTGGAGGGAGAACACTTCATAATTTCCTTTGGATTTCTGGTGACAAAAAGCTCTTGTTCGCGTTCGTGTAGCCGACAAGTGCAGCTTTGTGGTTTGACACTGTTTTACTGTAAGTTTGTAGATGGAGATCAGTCTGCGTTCCTGTGTTTCCCAGAGGATTTTAAAGGAGATGGATTACGCAAACATTAAGAGGTTTAATTTATGTTGCTTCCCTCTCAACAACGCACCTGGAATGTTTTGTTTAGTTTTATTCCAGCATGTTTAAATAATCTAATTCCTAGGGGTATCTTAAGGTCTTAAAAATGTGAAAAATACAACTAGTTTATTTAAAACAGTTTGCCGTGGTCCAAAGTTATTTTTAAATCACCTTATGCATTCAGAGTATCATAATTATTCAACGTGATGAATTCATACACTCTTTGCACAGATGTCTGCCGTTTGCCGTCCCAGTAATGCTACCAACAACTAGCATGCTAACAGCACACTTCCTGATTCCACTTTTTCTCAGAGGATTTTACAGGAGATGTATTGTATGTATGAAAAGCTTTAATTCATGTTATATATTGCTTCCTTATCAGAGGGACTGGTGTTTGTTTCAGTCAAGCATTAGTAATCACTTTTCCAGAGGTGACATTTTTGTACATGACTTTTACTCTCTTAAAAACATAAAAAACAGAACAATTTTAAATGTTTTGCAGTGGTCCAAAGTTATTCCTCACTTATCTTATGCATTCAGAGCATCCTAATTCATCATTGTTCACCGTGATGAGTTTATAGGATATATTTTTAGAGGCCAGAGCGGAGGGTTTCCGTCATGATAATGCTACCAACAAGTAGAATGTTAAGAGTGCACTTCCTGATTCTTGGACGATGAAATGCTTACTATCTCAATGAACTGCTTACTATTTCAAGAGTTGCTTGTATAATATATCTGTACTAAGAAATTTTGCTCAAATACATGGAAAAAAGCTTTGTTGTTGTTAGCCGTCCCAAAATGTAATACTCCCAACAGAGGGCTTCAGCCATCAAATCCAAGCTTTCCAAAGTAAAGTGAGAGACAATCCATTTCACATGTGTACTGTGAAACTCATATTTTATTTATTTAAAGGTGCACTGTGTAACTTTTGTGGTAGAAGGTCCATCAAATGCTATTCTCAGTGGAGTTATTGCCTCCCTTGGGAAGTGTTCTGGGCAAGTCCCACCGGAAGGAGGCCCCAAGGAAGAGGAGATGTCTCTCAGCTGGCCTGGGAATGCCTTGGGGTCCCCCTGGAGGAGCTGGAGGAAGTGTCCGGGGTGAAGGAAGTCTGGGAGTCCTTGCTTAGACTCCTGCCTCTGCGACCCGGCCCCAGATAAAAGGAAGAAATTGGATGGATGGAGTTATAGCTTCATCTAGTTTCACAGTATGGTATTAAACCTTTCTATCTTCATGGGGAACAAACCAAACCAGAGTTACAAGTCAGATCTGTGGAAAGGCGACATCGCTCACAGTCCGAATGCTGTTTTTGTAGGCATTTTGAGCTATAAAACCACCTATAATTGGATAAATGTAAGGTAGAGTAGAGCTGTTCAGTGTCATACTGTGGAACATTTCCAGGAAGCGCAATGACATCTCCATAGAAACAAGCAGGTGACGGGCCCCAACCAAAAAGTTACACATATAGTGCAGCTTTAACCTTTATTTATCCAGGTAGATCAATTGAGATTAACTTGGTGAAGAGGCAGTAGCAGCAACACAGTGAATACAGCGCAAAATAAACATCCAAAAACACATCAACTTTTCATCAAAAAAATCAAAATACCTGCAAAAACACCTCAATTGTCTTAGATACAGTGTGATAGGTGTAACAGTGAAAGACAGTGTTGGTGACTGGGAGTCGTGCTCTTCCCTGACGGTCAGCGCTTGTCCTCTGTAAGGTCATAGGCCCGCACACTAATCAAAGCGTCCATTTTTAATCCAAAGAAATACGGCGAGAACAAGTCGACTGTGTCCTCTCTTTCTCTTAATGAGCAAACGCAAGGTCAGCTATTATTCCAGCGCAGGGAGGTGAGTCACGTGTCTACGGCCGGCCCTGGACTCGAAATGTGACAATGTGACAGTCCATGGATCACACAGGCGCAGGTTTGACCCAGTGTGGAATGAAGGTTAGTCTGATTTTAAAGGTGTTTTGTGAACAGTGAAGTTTTATCTTTATTCCTATGCATTTATTAGGTTTAAGACATTTCAGTAGAGCAGGAAACACAAAGATAAAGACATGTTGACACTGGGTATGGCTCTGGTTACTTTATTTGCTCTGTGCAGTTACAATTTCTTTCTATCTTCAATCAAGCAATCAATCTTTTATATTAACATCAACAAATCAAGGTATTTTCTTGATGTTCTCCTCAGATGAAGGTAGAATTATTTGGAAAGTATCTTACAATCAGTTCAAAAGCTAACATTTTTGACATATTTTTGGGCTAATGCCTGAAACTTATGATTATATTTTTACTTTTTTGCCAGTTTAATCAATGTCTGTTATGTTCTGTACTACATATTATATTTGTTTGTAGATGTTTGGTTCAAAAAGTGAAAAACAAACCAACAAAAATAAATTAAATAAACACATTTTTATAATGAAGTTATGGCTTGTGTAAATAAGTACAGTAAAGGTGAGGTACCCCCCGCCTTAAGGTAACACTTTGAATACTGGCTTGAGCGTTCCCCTGACTTTAAAGTCCTGGCTCAAGCGTCTCAAATGATTTTATAGTAAACTTCTGCGTGCAAATAAGGATTATATTGATATTACATACTGAAAAAATGTGTGCCGCTTCGGGAAGATCGGCAAAATGACATAAACAAAGTCCGACATTTGGTCTCTCTACATTCACATTTTATTATTATCATCAGGACTTTCAAGCCAGGGGGAAGTTCGAGCCGGTATCCGTCACATTCTCTCGGTGGGGTCATGGTCCATCCAATATTGTATATTCCTGGTGCCTTTACTGTTTGTACTTGCATCGTGGGGCTTCGGAGCTGTTTTATTGTACTCATATAGAACTTTTCCCCACACTTCTCAAGATTGCAGACATTACCTACACTGCAGTGCTTTTAAATGGTACAGCAGTCACAGAATGTTGTTGTTTTTTTGTTTTTATTTATTTATATGTATATAGATTAACTAACTTAGGCTGCGTTCAGACTGCAGCCTGAAGTGACCCAAATCTGATTTTTTGGCTTCTATGTGACCTGTATCTGATCTTTTAATGACAGTCTGAACGACACAGATCCAATTTTTTCAAATGTGACCCAGGACACTTCGAAATGTGGTCCTGAAACCGATACATATCTGATCTTTTGACATGTGACTTCAGTCTGAACGGCCAAAGAGCATGAATCCGACCTACGCGTTATCAACAAGCCACAAACGTCACTATTCTGCGCTGAAGTAGGTGAAAATTGTTAATGAACTCCGTGTCACTGAAGCGAAGCACATCGCCACTCACCACTCTTGGCTACGTCTCCACATCCACACGTTCCTTTCAATGGACATCACTGCCACTGCCCCACAAAACACCAGGGCCAAAAACCTCGTCCTTCTCCTTCTCAATCTCCTCTTTAAAACAAGTAAGTTGTTCATGTTCTGGCTCCGGTACAAGAGGAACTTTAAAATCTCCAGGTGCTCAATGCTCGCGTCCATGTTTGGACAACTTCCGTAAACACAGAGCACGCTCGCTGTGGTTGACGTCATCGTGTCCTCCAGTGCGCATTCGGGACACTTTTGGGCCGTTTACTGTTCACACTGGAGTTCACATACAAGTCGCATTTAATTGGAAATGTGAACGACCTCGCAAAAACATCGGATTTCACAAAAAAATCGGAATTGAGCATTAAGCCCTGCAGTCTGAACGTAGCCTTAGTTTCATAAAGGGTACAATTCAGGGGGACTTTCCAGCCAGGGGGACTTTCCAGCTGATTTCTAGCACTTTGTCAGAAAATGGGACCACTGCCCACTGTCAGCATCTTATAATAAAGTGTGTTATTGATTCCAAACCCGTAAGTAAGTAAGTAAAAATGCTGATTTAATACTGATTCCTTCTCCTTCTTACCTGAAAAAAGTTGTGCATGTCCAAAAATCCATGCACGTAAATAGTATCCCTAAGACAGATTTAAAAACCTTCTCAAATCTGGTACCACATTTTAAAACTGTATATACATTATAAATATCAGAATCTATTCCAGTTTCATATCAGAACCCAAATCAAATAAAATAACACATATACAGTACCATTAATGTACTGTTTCTTGTCCTTAGCAAAGACACAAGGTAGAAGAATCGTCCTCAGAGGTTTGTCATCTTCACTGTGCCTCCTAATTATTTCCAGACACCTCTGTCCAAAGTGAGTTGTAATGACTGGGGCTGTGATATGCGCGTTGCTCATTTAGTTCTCCGTTTTCAATCCCGACGTGATTTCAGATGGGAAAAAACGGGCATTCGTCATTGCTATTTCTTCTCTATGAAAGCACTTAATCACGTCCAAATGGGGGGGAATAATGGAATTGCTTGTAGCGGCAATCCAAAAAAATAAGCAATCTGGAGGTCAGCTATACATCACAGTCAGCGCTCACTCACAAGTCTATATTCAAGGTTCAGTTAGCGGACACAGCGCTGTTACTGTGACCATGCTCACTGTTACTGCATATGTGGTTTATTTTTGCTAATTTTAGTCCATTTTGATTAGTTACTGTAAGAAAATTTGTGTCATTTTGTTGAAATCATGTAGGTGTTGGGCGTAGTTGGAAATCATCTGGCAGCTGGAAGGTCCTAGGTTTGATTCATAGATATACAGTATGTTATATTTAGTTAACTTAAAGGTGCTGTATCTGATTTTTCATATTAAAAACCATCATAATTATTCACGTTTCATCAGGGTTTGTGAATGTGGTTAGCAAAATTAGTAAGTTCAGTTGCTTTAGTGCACAGGTGTCAAACATAAGGCCCGGGGGCCAGATCCGGCCCTCCAAGACCTTTAATGTAGCCCTTGGGTGATTTTCTACTAAAATATTTAAATTATATTTTCTATTAAAATATTGGTAATTTTCTGCGGTGCTTATCATAGCAGCGTCTCCAGCGCCTCTGTACGTGGCCCCTCCCACCAGAGCAGCACAAATGAAGACTTGTCTCTTTCCAAACGCTCTTAAAGGACGATCGTTTTGACTGTTGACCGTGACACCCTCATCAGAAAATGTCCAACATGAGAAAAGTGGAGCTGAGTGCAGGATTTTCCAAGAAAAATTTACTTGTTCCTGTTTGCAAGTCCATGTGTTGAAATTAAATTTTTCTTAATGTTTCAGGTTGTTCATAATATTATAATATTATAATAAGAAAGTGTTCATCAATTAAAAAAGATTTATGTAATAGATTTGTGTTTCTCTGCACAAATATTTGAACTTATTGTTATTTTTGGGGTTTATATGCCATGAGTTTTCTGATCCGGCCCCTTTGGGATCAAAGTAGGTTGGATACGGCCCCCGGACCAAAATGAGTTTGACACCCCTGCTTTAGTGTAACTCGCTGATATTATCTTACCCCTGGATTTCTCAAAATTTGCAGAATTAATTCATAACTTTAGACTTTTCACAACTTTTAGAGACCAGAGCGGAGTTCTGCCATCAGTAACTAGCATGCTAACAGCACACCAGCCCCACATTCTGGCTCACGAATGAGAAAAAGGCTTCAGATGCACACAGTGGTCCCACATTGACACTAAAAGGTGATTTTACATGATATCTTTCATTATTTTTTCATGTAATAATAATACATTTAATTTGTTGTAATTTGTTTGTACCTTAAAAACAAATTAGAGACCATAATGGCAATAGTTACACTTGATGTGAGCAGTACTGAAGTTGTACTTAAAATGGATTAGAGAATGTGAGAAAAAAAAAAAAAAAAAACACTTCAGGTGTTAGGTTCATAATGATCGGTACAATGATTGTGTGATGAGTGTTTTTCATTATTATTAATGTTATTATTAAAGTGGTGGCAGCTTATAATGTCACACTTCATCCCACTCTCTTTCGGACATGTAAGTATATATTTATAAATGTATATATATATATATATATATGTTCTTGTTTTGCTTTTTGTCGGTTTTATTTTCTACTTTTTCACCCTGATTGTAAAGATGTCTTATATATGTTGAAGACACATGTTTGAAATAAATAATCAGCTTTGAAAAGGTGGAATTTTAAGTGGGATTTGAAAATTTCAGTAGTATTCAGAGTGTAAAAGTATAATATAAAGGGATGTAACAATAACCAAAATATCGTGATATCGTATTCTCACAATAATATCGTGGCCCATCACAATATATCGAATTACAAGTCTCTTAAGAGTTATGGTGCAGCAATAACTAAAAAAAGACAGAGGGAATTACATAGACCATGATCCTTTGCTCCATTACAGTGTAGAATACAAGAAGAAATAACAGTTCTAAGCACTTTTAAGTCTTGTTAAGCCGTTTTAACAAAATATCACAATAAATATCGCAATAAATATATACTGCTTCACATTGCAATGCAACATTTTACTTTAAAAAGAAAAAAAAAAAAGAAAAATCTGCAGAATTATGTTTAATAAAATAATAATAATAAAATAAAATAATAATAATAAAATCAATGAACAAAAATTATAAAATCAATACATAAAAGCAGCACTAAAAAATAAAATTGATAAAAACAATAAATAAATAAATAAAATAAATATCATACCGTGAGATGTATATCATGAAAATATCGTACAGAGAGATTTGGATATTGTTAGATGCCTAATCTTGAAACTCCCCACCATATCATGAGCTTTCCCACGATATTGCAATAAATATCATAACGTGAGGTTCATACCGTGACGATATCGTACCTTGAGACTTGGATATCGTTACACCCCTAATAATATATAAGTCATAAAGTATAATTAGGAAACATTCGGATACATTCCTGATCAGAACTCTGTGGCCGCTCACATTCCTGAACATAAAATACTCCTCATCCTACTTAATCCTTACTCAGTTCATTTAAGGACACTTAATACACAATTTATACATTTAAGGACCCTTCACTACACAAAGATGGTAAATTAGCAATTGTGCACGACTTAAATTGTGCGTTTCATGTTGACTTTGAGCCTATGATGAAGGCCTATTAATTAATTATAACAAAGAGAACATCCCTGCTCTCCTGCCTGTGTGTGCAGCACTACAGCACGGCCTCTGATGTATTATACAATCACACAGTGCATTAGAAAGCCCAGCTCCTGAGCCTCACATGTCTGTATGCGTCTGCTCTATAGTGGGAGACGCACAAGCCATTCTATTTAATTGCTCATTCTAAAACATACACGCTTCTCACGCCGGTGCCAGGAAGTCATTCAGCATTGACATTTCCCAAACGCCAACAACGTTCTAATACCGAACATGGTTAAAGCCTCACAAGAGTCTATTTTAAGTAATCAGTACAGTCGCTTTAAAGGTGCATGGTGCAGCTTTTCTGGTGGAGGGTCCGCCACCTGCTTGTCTCCATGGAGATGTTATTGCTTTGCCTGGAGTAGTTCCCTGGTATGACATTAAACATTTGATCTAGCATTTATTCATTACTGGTATTATTGCTCAAAAATACAGTAATTCCTTCTGAGAATAGGGCCGACTCTCCACAGATCTGACCTGTGTGAAACCTCATAATAGATAGGTTAATCTGTACTGTTTTTGATAGAGATGTAAAAATAACCAACATATCGTGATATTGTATCATCAAAATTCTCACAATAATATCATGGACCATCAAAATATATCGGATTACAAGTCTCTTTGCTTAAATTAAGAGTTATGGTGCAGCAATAGTTAAAAAAAGATAGAGGGAAGTACATAGACCATGATCTTTTGCTCCATTTCAGTGCAGACTACAAGAAAAAAATTGTTCTAAGCACTTTTAAGTCATAGTTCTTTGGATTAAGTCTTGTCAAGGCGTTTTGACAAAATATTGCAATAAATATTGTACCGTGAGATGTATATCGTGAAAATATTGTACTGAGAAATTTGGATAGTGTTACAACCCTAATCGTGAACCTCCCCACCATATCGTGAGCTTTTCCAAGATATCGCAATAAATATCGTACCGTGAGGTTCATACCGTAATGAAATCATATCGTGAGACTTGGATATCGTTACATCTCTAGTCTTTGAGTGTCATGAAAAGAGCTATAGAAGTATTATTATTATTATTACTGTGGAACGTTCTAGACAATGCAATAACATATCCATGGAGACAATCAGGTGGCGGACCATCCACAAGAAATTTACGCGGTGCACCTTTAGCCTAAAATATGAGAACAAATGTGCCATCAGAACTCACATTTGCACACATTTTTGAAAATACTCCTCAAACTACTTAATCTTAAAAATGCACTTTACTATACAAACTATATACTATAAAAGTGCACTATGTCAGGGGTCTATCACTTGCTTGTTTCCATGGAAATGTCACTGCTCTCCTTGGAATGTTCCACAATATGATATTAAACAGCTCTATCTTACTGTTATTCAATTACAGGTGATTCTATAGCTCAAAAATACCTAGAAAAACAGGCATGCTGACTGTGAGCCAGGTCGCCTCTCCATAGATCTGACCTGTATCTTGGTCTGTTTCAGTTTGATGATAGAAAGTTGTGATAGGACGAGACACAAGACGAAGCAAGATATGAGCTTGAGTCCAGATTTTGGCCTCACAATATGTTATTTATTTGATCTCATAGTTTTGTTTCTATTCTAGTTCTGCGTTTTGGAACTGCAAGAGCTGTAACTCACCAACCCGTAACTCCCATAACTCGTTTTTTGTCCAATCCAAGTATGAAAAAAAAACAAAAAAAAAACTCACAAGATCATTTTTCTTTTGGCAGTTTTGTTTCGCGAGATCTTGTGGCACGAGATCTTGTACCAGCCCTGATAGGAAGGTTTAATGCCATGCTGTTTTCCATACTATACCATTCTGTTTAATTGCGCTTTCGAAAACATGCCCGCTTTTCACGCTGGTGCCAGGAAGTCTTTTAGCATTGACATTTCCCGAACGGCAACCGCACACGCCAATACAAAAGATGGAGACGCAATGCTAAAATCAGCTCATAAAACGTGTTCTTTTGTGCGGCGCTGGGATAATTCTATGATGTATAGCTCAGATGCCAGTGCGCGCGGCGGGCCCAGCGTCTCTGATGTGCTGTCATTGTAATTCACTACCTAATGTGGATAATTACTGGAAATTCATGGAGTGCTTGATTCGTGTGACAGCTCCCCCCAAACGTTTGACGAAGGCCCAAAGTAGCTGCATCCGTCACAGGCGAGCGGAAATGCATTTAGCGTTGGGCCCCATCATGTTTTATTCAATCACACAGCGATGCTCAATTAATCAGATTCTGCAATTAAATTAAATGTGTACATGCATAAAACATGGCATGGGCTGTTTAAGTGTGGTGTTATCAGTGGTGGTTGCCTTAAAGGGCCTATGTTACACAAACTGTATTACTGTGAGATTTTAGCCATGTTAGAATATTGTTGCCTCATCAAAAACATACCTGGACTTGTGTTTGGTTTCATTTGTACATATCTGTTTAATAATAGTCTGTGTACATCTCCAAAGCTCAAAATGCTCTATTCCACCTTGTGATGTTATGGAGCAGTTGTCTTCAAGTAGGGATTGGCAGATATTTATTTATATTATCCAAATAATTCAAGTGAAGTTGTATAGAATTACTCCAGCCAAAGATGGGGACTCGCAAGTCGTAACTTGGACTCGAGTCAGATTTGAGTCACTATAAAATTAAATGGGCTGAGACTTGGGACTTGAATTGGACTTGAGGCCTGTGACTTGAGAAGCACTTTTATATCTGAATTCTTTCTATTCTGATCAAGATCTTGTCAAAACATTTAAAAATGAAAAATTAACTAAATTCATTTCTGTAACTCTTATATACTCTATAAATACTGATAATATACTGATATAAATATACTATGATTTAAGTACAATTTATCTCAAAAGTCATATAAATTGCAAAAATCTATATCTATATTTGGTACTTTGGTTTAAAGACTTGAAATGACTTGAAGCTCAAAGCAGACGACTTGGACTTGACATGGACTTATGGGCCATTAACTCGAGACTCGACTTGGACTTGCCTGTATTTTACTTGGGTCTTGACTCGGACTTGAGGTTAAAGACTTGAGACTTGCAAAACGAAGACTTGGTTCTACCTCTGCTTTCTGTATTTCCTCATGACATCACAAGGTGGAACAGAGTGTTTTCTATTTGAAGAACTCAGCCTAATCAGCATTTGTGAGTGAAACGGGTGAATGAAACAAAACATAACTTGATGAGGAAGCTACATCATAACATAGATCAGAAGATAGGAGCCTTTGAAAATTTCCCATTTGGCTCTGAGGCTGTGAGGGCATCTCCGCTGTCAGAGCTCACCTCTGTATCCACCTCTGTAAGAGCACAATGCATTTCTCTAAATGTCAGAGCTGTGTGTTTACACTGACCCCTCATATTTATTCAGCTCTGCAGCTTTGGTCAATGGCTCTTATTGCTCCATTGCAGGATTGTGGCTCTTAGACCGTCAGCTCTCATCGCTGCAGTTGACGGTGTTTCTCTTTGCTGCAGTTGGCGCTGTCTCGTGGCATGTGTAATATTGCTTTTCTCTCTCCATCAGGAGCACAGTGCCAGAGCCTCGACATTTTATCAGTGGGTTTGTTTGTGTCTCTGGCTCTGACTCTTCCCATCTCCTGATTTGTATACATAGCACTGCCGCTCAGGATCAAAGCTCTCACATGTAACACACATTTGCATGTGGATCCAAACGCTGCCAAATCCTTCATCTGTCTGTGATCGCAGCTGTAACATAAATGTTGACATTTGCTCCACAGTGTGCAGTGGGACTTCAGTAAAAGGGATATTTACGAATGAATTTAATCCAAGGAGAGTCTGTAGGAATCAGACTATAGAGTGAACTCAGCATAATGACAAGCATGTGCACAACAGTGTAGGTAGTACAAATATGTTTATTGTTTCTATTGATTATTAAACTTATGGATCTGAAAAATGAGCATTGCCAAGGACAGTTATTTCATTACATGTCCATAAAAAGGTTAAACATTTGCATATTTTCAGACACATTATTGGTTTGTGCTTTAATAGACTTGTAAACCCAGAGCGTAGCTAAACTCCCATGAATCAAAAGTGCTTTTAAGGCACAAAGCCTAGTAAACGCACTGGCCCTTTAAGAGCACCGCTGGGACGGTGAAGGTGCAAAAATTTAAATTGGGGGAGACAGAAGAATGGGATGGGACCCTTCAAAATAAAATGTTTAGTGGAGGAGGTTTACGCTGTGACACTTGTACTATCAGTAAATACATTTAGCAAAAAGGGGGTCATTGTTTGGTTGTGATACTAACATGAATCCAATTTGATTATATGTCTGAATGTATCCTATATGAAATTGATCTGTGGGGTATTAAATAAGGCTGAAAATGTGTTTGTAGAGCTGAATGTATGTAGCCTCATCATATTAGCGCGCGTATTTATCTCATTGTATTGGTTCACACAAAACTATACTCCACAATACGCACAAAGGAGTATTTCTGTCACTTTAAAACAGCTTTTCTTTACAATACTCACGCTTCCAGAGGTTTTATGCTGAAGCCGTGACCGGAAGTGCAGTATGGATCTGTTGCCTCGCGCTCTGTGTGTGTTGTGGCTCGTGCTGCTGCTGCCTGGCTCTCGTGCGTCGGTGCCAGTAGTGTGTAGCGCAGCGGCGGAGAGCAGAGCGTGCTGAAGGGAGACATGGAAACGAGTCTATAACGGACAGGAAAACACATTACGCACGCTTTTAGCTACTTTGGGACATATTTACAGCGCGGAGACGCCACTGGGCACGTTTTTCTTTCATCACTCTCTGATAAAACCCCAAAGAAACGGGACGCTGCCTGCGCTCGGAGCCGCTTCTCCATTCACCTCTCGCGGCTTGCGCAACACGCACTCCCCGCCGGACTAAACCTCTGGAGGAAAAGTTACCAAAAGGGATGTTGGCGAGTTTATTTTAAGAACTACGGCGCATGGGATCGCTGCAGACGGAGTTGGTAGCGGTGATTTTCCCCTCGTAGCTTGCTTGTTTTGGATTTCCTACCCCTTGCGCTGCTGGTCGGCTCGTGGGACAGATTTTTAGGAATAGACCGTGGCCCGCCTCGTCTACTTATGATCAATCGGACTGGTTTATGATGGAGTACCGTTCAGCCTTGGTCGTCCTTCTGGGTTTTTGCGCGCTACAAACTTTGGCGTATGGTAAGTTTAGTAGAGCGGTGCTTGCAGTGTGGGGACTCGCTTTGCCTTGCTTCGGGGTGATGTTTGTACAGATGGGGCTCCTGCAGATGATTTGAGTGAGTGACTTCCCAACTCCCGGGGGGTTCAAAGGGTTTAGGGTAGCGTTTCAGGATGGACATTTTCAAAATACCGCACTTATTAAGCGTTTTTCCATTTAGACCGTCTCCCCACTTCCTCCCTTTAAATCTCCTATGACTGGAGGTACCACAACTAAGGGGGGTAGCCTAGACCTCCACATTAAGCCAAAATGACTAATCCCCCGTCTTGGATGATGTCATTTAAAGGCCACTTAATCGTAAAGGCTCCATGTGTGCCTCCTCTGGACGTGCCTTGCCCAAGGGACCTCACTTCCCCTGGTGTTGCAGCAGAAAATGGACACTGTTTGTGATAGAAACTCTAGTCATTTATCTCTATTATTAAGCCCATTAGTGAGATATGGTCCACATCCTCACGTGCTCATTCAAGGTCCTATAGTACACAAATTTGATTTGACTCTTGTGAGATCTAAACCATGTTATAATGCTGGTACCTCCTCAAAATACACCTGGAGTTGTGCTTTGTTTCATTCACACATGTTTGAGTAACCCTTATTATTAGTCTGTCTGCATCTCCAAAGCTCAGAATGCTCTGTTCCACCTTCAGATTTCATGAAGTGGTAGTTTTCAAGTTGTATCTTTTGCCTTTAGTTCAGCAGGGACCCCCAAAAATGAAATGGTCCGAATTTTTCCAGTGGAGGTATGTTGTGAAGGTACAGTGGAGCACTTCCTGCATTAAAGCATCGCATCAGAGTGTTTTGTGTTGCAGAGAAGAACTCCTTTCTGCATTAAACATTTGCAAATAAAACAAAACACAATTCCAGTTTGTGATGAGGAAGCAACATTATAACATAGACCTGAAAATAGCGTAATATGGGCACTTTAAAGAACGGCTCTAGCAGCAGGACACGTTCAATCCCCTTCTCTTCTATGCATTTGTAAATAGTCCTGCATGGGTGGCACGCTGGTTGCCAGATTGGGGGGGGGGGGGGGTTTTGCAGTTCTCCCATCTCATTGCTTAAAAATGCATGCCTCTCCATTATAATGCATTTGGAGATAAAAGCTTTATGCAAGGGGTGACACACTGTTGTTCCATTTCCATCTAATTGTACTTGAATGTAGCTTTGTTTTGGAGTAGGCTGTTGCATAATAAGCACCACAGAAGATAAAGATATAAACTGACAATTCTTCCCTTGAATATAGTCTGAAATCCCAGGATAGACAAAACAAAATGGCCAAGGCGTTTAATTAGTTTTTATGGCTGCTAATTAAAGACTTTGGTGACTATAGTTCCTTAATTTACTGGTGAGAACAGAAACAAGCCCGCCACTTAAGTATGAGTTTTGCTTCTAGCACGACTCACCACAAATGAGACCCAATGGTGCGTCTATAAATCACACTTGTGTAGCATTGGAAATTGCTACCAGTTTGCCATAGGCTCCATGTCACTGTACCTGTGTATCCCCTGTGTCTAACAAGCAAAGCAACTGAGCTGTACAAGTAGGTTCTTTTTTTCGAGATATTTTCGTTGTTTTTCTCAGTATTGGATGATTTTATAGCGTGTGACAGCCTGGTTGTTCAGGGTTGGGCTATGTTTTTTATATGAGCCTGTAAACAGTGGCTATGAAGCAGTAGCACATGAACTTAGCATCTGTGACTGTCTTCCTTCGCCGAGTCCAGATGCTCCATAGAGACTGCAAAAAAAACAAAAAATGGATTTCAAACTAGTCCGTAGTAGTCACTTAAAGGTGCACTGTGTAACGTTTCTGGAATTAAACATATTCATCTTATGTTTACTCAAAAATATTAGTTTTTACTGACTTAAAAGCTTGCATTTTTACTATGAGTGGACTTGTCTCTTCATAGATCTGACATGTAACTTGGCCCTGTGGTGTCTCCATACTGTGAAACATAATTACGGAGGCAATATCTTCATGTAGAGAAGCTGGTGATGAACCCTCTACCACAAAAGTTTCACAATGCACCTTTAAGTAAGCCAGGAAGCTCGTTTTCATTTTTTTTCTTCAAAGTTGCAGTTGTTTCACGATAAAACTTGTCACCTGTAATTAGCGTGAACAGTGGAGTCTTGTTAAACTGTCAGATTTGCAGATCGGAGAGGTGATACCGAGTTTCCACAGTGTCATGCTATATTTAACACCGTTGATAAAAATCTCTCAAGAGAAATATTTTCTCTGAAGAAAATTTTTGCTCTTGTAACTAAACTGGAGATGCTGAGGAGATAGCGTCTTAGAGCTAATGGCACTCGTAGAAGTTTTCTTAAATCAAGTCTAGTGCATCTGAAGAACTAAAAAAGATCTAATCCGTGTTTGATTTCTGAAGATTATGACGGAAATTTATGGTTTGTTTGCAAATTGATTAACCGATTGCTTGATTCGATAGTGAAAGTGAATATGTCTGTTACGTTAAATTTGACCTAAATGAAGAAAAGTGTTGCCGCTTTGATATTATTTACAGTAGATTTTCAACATAGCTGACAAAATTGACAAAAATCCTTCCTTGTTCTTCTTAGTACATGGTTTAATTTTAAGTTTATTCCATTATTTACTTAAAGGTGCATCGTGTAACTTGTCTGTCAAATGCTTTTCTTCATAAATATGTTATTGCTTTGTCTGGAATGTTCCACAGTATGGCATTAAACCTTTCTATCTTCATGGAAACCAAACCAGACCACATTACAAGACAGATCTGTGGGGAGGCAACCCTGCTCGGTCAGAATGCCTGTTTTTCTAGGTATTTTTGAGCAATAAAACCTCCTGTAATTGAATAAATGTAAGGCAGAACTGTTTAATGTCATATTGTGGAACATTATAAGCAGAACAATGACGTAACCATAGAAACAAGAAGATAACGGACTCCTAATCGAAAAGTGCACCTTTCATTTTAGTCAAGTTGGCAGTCATCTTCAAAATGTATTAATTTCCATTGCCTAATTTTAAGTTTATTCCATTATTTACTTAAAGGTGCATTGTGAAACTTATCTGTCAAATGCTTTTCTTCATGAATATGTTATTGTTTCATCTGGAATGTTCCACAGTATGGCATTAAACCTTTCTATCTTCATGGAAACCAAAACAGATTGAGTTACAAGTCAGATCTGTGGCAAGGCAACCCTGCTCTGTCAGAAAGTTTGTTTTTCAAGGTGTTTTTGAGCAATAAAACCTCCTGTTTAATGTCATATTGTGGAACATTATAAGCAGAGAAATGACATAACCATAGAAACAAGAAGATAATAGACCCCTAATCGAAAAGTGCACCTTGAATTTTAGTCAAGTTGGCAATTGTCTACTTGTGTAACGAAAGATAAAGTTAAAGTGAATAAAAAAGTGGATGGACAGTGTACATTCGTGGTGCATTTTTAACACAGAAACTGCCTGTCGAAGTTGAGGTCATGGAAAAAATACCTCATGTCAATCAAACTTGTTAGAAAGACACAAGACTGCATTCTGTTGCCACTTTAGTTACCCCTATCCATCAGATCTACGGTGACTGACTGGCCCCCCAATCAGCACAGTATAGATGTCACTGCATAAATAGCCAGGCAGCCCAGTCAACCTTTCAGTTTGAGTAAGACGATCTCATAATCCTGGATGCCATACTTCCATACATCTTTTCACAAGTCTGGGGCCCCTCCTGTGCAGCCGCTATGACCGTAAATGAGAAGAAAATGCGATATTTGGTTGCTAACTGAAAGCACTGCTCTGTTAGAAGCTTTGTGACTCAAATTAGACTCAATCCGAGCTTTATTTTAACACAATCTAACCAGAAATAGCTGACTTGGTTGGAATTACAACAGGTGAGGTGATTCGTGCTGTTAAACACATAAAAATACGCCAACAGTTTTTTGGTTAGTCACTCTCACCTTTTTGTGGAAAATCAAACGCCTGAACGGGACCATGAGCGCTCGTATCCATCACAGGCTCCTGAAAATGTGCCGCTTAAATCCATTTTGTGTTTTTTTTTTTTCTTGAGTTTTCAGATAATCTTAAAAATGTTTTTACTTTGTGTCAACATTTCGCCAACAGAGATACATGTAGAACACCTCCACTGCTAAGGCTTGTGCAAATAATCACTTTTTTATTTATTTATTGCGATTTCAATTTGTGTGTCAAACGATCTCCAAAGTGAAGAAGTGATTTAAAGCTTAACAAAGTTTATTTTGGGATTTTTTAAATATCAATGTGTATTTTATTTTTTAAATGTAGAGATTGTCGAACGGCTGGATATATAGTTTATTTTGGATACATTTATGTTTTTCTATGCCTTATTTCATGTTCAAAGTACATTTTATTAATTTTATGTTTGATACATTGCAAAACTGCTCTAAAGTACATATTTGTAGCCTATATTTATTTACAGTTTGAAAGTTTTGCATAAATTATCAATAACAAAGCGCTTTTTGAGAGAGAGAAATGCTGAATAAATGCATCGAGTAACTTAAAAATAATCATTAATACTGACCAAAATAATCATTATAATGATTTGACCCACCGTGATCAATAAATACCAAAAAACACAAAACCTTGAAGTAACTCCCAAACTTCTTTCTGCTGTTTTTCCATGTAAATCCTTATATTACAAATAAAACAATTAATTGACTAATAAAAATTTTGGTCAGATGAAACTACTGAAAGAACTACAGCCCCACTTCCGTCCTACTTATCTCCTTTCCACAAGTCCATCCTGTGTGTCTGGGGTTGCATTTCAGCGACCCCTTCTCTTTCTCCTCCTCATCTCCCCATCTCCTCAGTCTGTTTGGTCAGTAACGCGACACCTCTCCCCCTGCTTCTATCTGCTTCCATTGCCCGTCGTCTTTGTCACCCTCCATCAACAGCATTTCTTCTCAGTGCGTTGAACGACTGTCGACAGCGGCCATGTGTTTGCTCAGCTCCTCCACCACACAGAGCAAGGGCCAACCACAGACAGTTACGCTGTTGTCTCGTGGACCTCCAGCCCCCTCCCCTCTTTCTCTTTTTAACCAAACAGAGCACTAACCAGATCAAATAGCTCGCACCAAACCCTCATAGCCACACTGTAATTACAGTCTTGAGTGTGCAAGTCGATTTCCTGCAGGGAGGGAAGTGCAGTGGGGCGTTATGTGGCTGGTCTATAGTACAATTATCTAACTGTTTCAATGTTCAAAGTCTTTCCTTTTTTTTATTTGGTTAGCTTGTGGTCGTGTCTGCTTAGATGAGGTATTCGAAGGATACTGGGGTCCAGCATAGGTTTTTCAAAGTAAGGTAGGACGATATCTGAAATGATTTCCCTATACAGGACAATAAAGTGTACCTTAAAAGTTTTATCGCACCATAAAAGGCTAATTCTGCTTAACAGTGGCAGCTTTTATAATATTTGTACTTATTTGTTTCAGGCTATTTACGTTATAGCTTTACGTTCTGCATCACCTCACTTTTTATTGTCAATTTATTATTTAGTGTTTTAGCCTTTGCTGAGCCTCTACAATCAGTGCTAAAGTTGCTCTAGGTCTAAGAAATTAGCCACTCTGCTGTTTTTTTTCTTTTATGTGCAAGGGGAGGCAGACAATTACTGTATACTATGATGTTACAAATTTCATATCGTCCCCATGTTCCTCAATAGACTTGATTTTGATATTAAGGAATAGACTTGATACTCAATACTGATTCCGATACCACAATGATAATAAAAAACACTCTTTAGACATTTCAGCATTAAATAATAATCATTATTTTTATATTATCATGTGGTCTTATGTCTGTGTAATCCCTCAATGGTAAAGGTAGGTTCCATCGTGGTCCATGGGCGTATATTAGTCCATGTTAGGGTCAAATACAATACATATCTTACAGTGAGCTTTTGATTCGATATGATTCAAATCAATTTCAATACACCAAAGATGTCATTTTGTCCTCTTATGTACTTTTACTTCTTGGGTTCTTTTTAAAGACAATACAGTAAAAGTAAAGTACAAGATAAATACGCTTTACTGTTTTGTCTTTAAAAAGAACCCAAGAAGTTAAACGATTTTAATACGGTTCAGTAAAAAATAGATTAAATCATGGCTGTGGTACTAAAAGTCTTTGTTAAACCATTTCTTGTGCAGAATTAATGAAATGAAATGAAACATGGCATCATAAAAACAGTGAAAATATCAAATGTGTTGCATAAACGAGTTTCCTTCCTCTAAAAAAAACTACAAAACTAAAATATACCAAAAAATACGCTTGGTGATATATCGATACAGCAACCCATGGTATCAATACTGCATCATCACATTAAACAATACGATATATCGATATTTCAAGATTTTTGCGCACTCCTAGTCCATGTGGTCTTATATATTTGTTCTGATAAAGCGCAAGCTCAGTCTAAAGCTATTCATGAATGGTTGCAAATGTGACTTTTTTTCCGATACCTTCTCAAATGAGTATCTAGTTTCGATACTAGTTTGAATCTCGATTAAATATTTGATTTTTGGTACTTTTGACAGCCCTGCCCAGCTATAATTCAAAGTCTCTTGTGTTGTTAGCTTGTGGTCGTGTCTGCTCAGATGAGGCATTCTCGGATCCCTCCGTGCGTGGTGGGCTCCAGCATAGATTGCTTTGAGTGATTGGCCAATTCAAACATCCTGACAGCACTACCTAGTCTTTATTAGCTTGGCTTGGACTATTAGGGTTACTTTCCAAGCCCCATTCTTTCAGACGTCCATTTCTTCTTTATTTTGTGTGAAGGCTGTTGAAAACCCGCAGAAATCTTGGGAGTAAGCTTAAAGATATCTGGTAACAAAAGCGCCTCTCAAGTCCTTTGGGTAAAATGACCCTTTGAGATCTGAGCCAAATCCTTTCCCCAGTGTGCAAAATCTCCTTGACTTGGATGTTTGAAGCGTTCAGAGTTAGCTAATCTTTTGATCTAGCGTAAAATGTAACAAGCACATTACGAGTCTATCCTATGCTCAGACTCTCAAACGTGGAGTCATTACAGCTTTGTTTACGTGACCGCCAAGGTGACTCACCGAGGCTCGATCGGTCATTTAAAAACATCACGGAGCTTGTGCAACTGGCATTTTGAAAACACCTTTTTGTACTTGGGAACTACAAAGAGCCGCTTTGTAGTCATTTTATTTAAAAACAACCAGCTTTAGTCCTCCACCTGGCTGCCCATCTGCTCCTCACACTTCAATTAGCCTGTCGATAGCTGACTCGCCTTTGATATGTTCCACTACAGTAGACCAGAGAAGGCCATTTAATTACAAGTCACTTTGAATTACGCTAAAGTGTACACGACAGATAAGACTACTAATTTCACCAAAACACAGTTAACATCACTATATTTAAGATTTTACTAAAAACCTTGCACAGTTTCTAAATTTTTTGGTGACGTTTATCATTTTACTTCGTGGAGATATTGTCAAAATTACACAATAGTCATGATTTGACTCTTAAAAATAAATGACAGCTCCTTTATTTAGTTCAGGCATGTCCAAACTAAATGTGGCCCTCAGACAAATTTTTCTTGACCCTCAGGCTTTCAGGAGAATTGGCTCAAATTGGCTCAAATTGGCTTTGAAGTTCTACCTTGATAAAGCCAATACTTAATATTTAGTGTGTGGTTTTGAGGATCTTAGTGTAAATAAAGGACTGATCATTCTAACGTGTTAAACATGCACATATGTCAATTATTCACGGTATTGAGCATCAGTCTACGGCCCTCGATCAGCCCTCATTTGTGTTTAGATGTTTGGCCCTTGATGAAAAAAGTTTGGACACCCCTGATTTAGTTAAACGAGAGATTAAACTGCCAAAAATGTCTTCCTTGCTAAGTAGTTTCTGCACTGAAATGGAATTTTCATTGTTGATGACTAGGGCTGAGTATCATTAAGAAGTTGCCGATAATATGTATACCTCAATACATAGGCCACGATACGATACATACCTTGATACAGTGCGCCTTCGATTCGATATGATATATTTCAAAACGATTCAGTAAGTCTTTGTTAAATCACTTCTTGCGCAAAGTTAATATGAAACTTGCACATTTTAAGCATCAAAACAGTGAAGATGTCAAATGTGTTTCATAAATTAGTTTAACTTCTCTGAGCAAACAACAAAACTGTAGCGCTGTAACAAAATTATTTAGTAAAATTTTCCAAAAAATACTTGCGATATATTGATTCATTAACAGTCCAGGATATCAATATTGTATCATCACATTGAACGATATGATATATTGATATTTCAATATTTTTGCACACCCCTATTGATGACATATAGACGTATTCTGTTTTAACTCTTCGCTACTTCCTGTATTTTTGCACTTTTCTTCTCTCTTCTCACTTTTTTCCCACAAATTCCCAATTAGCTGATGTAAAATTATGATAAGTATTTATTTACTGCAGGTACTACCCCACCAAATGAAGATTAATTAGCAAAACATAAAAAAATACTCATATATCCGACACTATAACGAAAAATAAAGCTTCAAAAGTCTGTGCGCTCGCCTTAACATCCTCTCCCTGCCATCACACCAATAATCACATCCTGAAATTGCTCTTCTATATTCCCTCTCCTTTTCTAAGCTTTCCTGACAGCTAAAATTAGCAATAACTTTTTATTCGTAATGAAAATTGTGGCAGCTGGATTCTCGCTAGCCGTGGCGCGGTTAGCCATGCGTTACCGTGATAACAGAATTTTACAGTCCTTGAATATTCATTACATAAACAGCCTGCCTTCTCCTCATGGTGCATTATTAACAAGCTATTTGTGTGTTCAGCTGTGGAGGATGAAAAAACATGCCTTGTCACTTTTGCTTTGGTGTATTTCTCCAAACTTCATCTGCTCTGAAAGTAAATCGCTATCCACAGGCAGGGCGGAGGAAAATAAACACTGGGATTGAGCGATTTGGGAAAAAATCTAATTGTGGTTGGATCTGTTTTATGTTCTAATAACAAGATTATGTTCAAAGTAGGGTTGTCAGAGGTATCGGAAATCGGATACTAATTAATGCTAAAACTAGAATCGAAACTAGATACTCATTTAAGCAGGGATCGAAGATGAAAAATGAAATGAAATAAATCTTTGAATTGCTTTAAATGATCCTGGGCTTTATCAGAATAAGCGGAAGACCACATAGACCAGGGGTGGGCAAACTAAGGCCCGAGGGCCATATGCGGCCCTTTACTCTTTTTAATCCGGCCCTCCAAAGTTGAATAATAACAATACCGTATTTTCCGGGCTATTAGATGCACTCTTAAGCCTCTAACCCCATCAAAAAACGACCGTAAGTTAGAACGCACTATACACGAATCCGCTCGGGTGTCCCAGCACGATTTCAGTAAACTACAAAGCCGCACCACCCGCAGCACACGAAAACACGCACGGAGCAGACAGCGACCGTGCAGCGAAACACACCCGCACCCACACTCATCACTCCACACTGATGAGGAACAGAACGGAGGAACGAACCGAAAAAACAAGTTCAATGTGCCACTTCTAGACACAACTGAACAACTGAGTCACTGCGAACACGCCGACAATCCAGCGGTCCCAGACAGCACCTTCCCTACACGCCACAGCTGAACAAAGCCCAGAGTCACCGTGAACACGCCAAACAAAGTCCGACTGACCCATCCAACTGTTGTGTTTCGTTTAAAGTCCGGTGTGGTTTATTTGTGAAAAAAGTTCGAAAATAGACCATTTAATGAGTGCGTCTTATAATCCAGAGCACCTAATAGCTTGGAAAATACAGTAATCAATTTTCAGTGTTTTAAAAGTCATTTCAAAAAATAGTTAATACCGTGGGACTTGAAAGACAGATATTTTATTGTAATGCTTTGTAATGATTTTCAGTTATAGGATATTTCAATAAAATTGGATATTTTTTTCTCTTATGAGGTGGATTACCAAAACACTGGATCCATCTGTTCCTGGCCCTTCCATCAAATTTTAGAACTCTTTGTGGCCCACAAGTCAAAAAGTTTGCCCACCCCTGATCTAAAGTCTCACAATAATACCGTGGGGCATTATAATATATCGAATTACAAGTCTCTTTGCTTAAATGCATTTTTATAGTAGAAATAAGTAATAAACACTGGGAACTACATATCCCATGATTCATTTCAGTGCAGATAACATGAAGCTGTATGTTTTTTACTTGAATTCGTGGGATCAAAATCTTGTCAAGGTATTTTAAAAGCAAAAAAGCGTCCTATCTACAATTATATCAGATTCTCTCAAAAATATCACAATAAATATCGTACCATGAGATGTACATCGTGATAATATCGTACCGAGAGGTCTGGATATCGGATAAGTCTATTCCTTAGTATCAAAATCGAGTTCGAAGTCTAATTTTAGTATCATGACAACACTACTACAGGGTTAGCAGTTTTTATGAAGAACAAAAGAGGGTATGTTGTTATTTGTGAGGGAAATTATGGCTCTTCAAAAATTGCAGCCTTTGCTAATTGCGTTCATTCAAATTGAGATTTTCGACACACTGAACAAAACAAGGCTTCAAAGGAACTACGCGAGGAGTCTGTTTAGCAGCGGGTGTTGACAGGACAAGTCAGCCCGGGCCTCTCCTTAAAGGTCTTGAGTGCGATCGCTCTCGGGGCCAAAGCATAATACGGGCCCCTCAGGCTGCAGACAGATGGATGGACCCCCAACATTAGTTCCAGTGGTTTAGGAGCGCTGACCTCTGCGTAGCTGGTCAGAGCGCAGAAATAGATGGACTTCAGGGCATCCACGGGCCACTGCTGTTTGAGTTTTAATCTAGAGCTGCAAAAGTTAAAGGCTCTGTACCGGATTTTTACTGTCTTAAAAACATAAAATGCAGAATTAGTTTATTTTAAATTGTTTGCAGTGGTCCAAAGTTATTCCTTACTTACCTTATCCATTCTGAACATCCTAATTAATCACTCTGATGCGATTTATAAGCACTTTTCACAACAAGACCAGAGCAGCTAGAATGCTAACGTGCACTTCCTGATTATTAGACATTAAAACACTTTCTGAGAGTACACAGCAGACATATTTTGAAGCTACTATATATCTGTACTCAGTAAGACAACGGCAAGAACTTTGATCGATTATTCGTGACTAGTCGATCATAAAATAAGTATATACACAAAAAATTTACGAAAAAACAACATAAATTTAAAAAAAATTGTCATATTTTGATAATCGTAATGGTTATCTGGACTGTACAGATTATAAAACACAGATAAAAATACTTTCTATAACAAAAGCAAAGGCATTATTATATCAAAATATTTTTAAAAAAAGCAATTTTTGTTTTTCATCGTACTACACTTGATTCTAAAATATTTAATCACCATATTTAAAAAAGAAATGAATCGCCAACAAGTCTACAATTAAAATACTAAATACATGACTATAATCCGTCCATTTCCTTGACTATATTTTGGCATAATGAAGCTTTCCTTTCCTAATTGGTCTTTATACATGTTGGACAGGTGTTGTATTGTGGTTTTGCGGATGTGACACTGAAGAAAGTCTGTGCTGCTTTGTTTAAAATGCAGCCGGTTTTTGTGAGCTGTCATTGGCAGATGATTAAAGTGGCTGGTGGGAAAAATATGCATAAATTCACATATGGTGTCAGAGCGTCTCCATCAAACATTCTCCAGAGAAGCCAAATTCATCTCAAGAGGAAGTCTGCCTTTCACAGCAACCGCACTAAAATGGCTGCTCAGATTTAGACCTAAAAATGGACTGACAAAAACAAATCACATATTTTTGAAAGTATATTTACAGCTTTCAGTAAATGCAATATATAACTTTTCTGAGGGAGGATTTACAACGTCTTTTTCTTCGTAGAGATGTTACAGAAATGCTTTACCTGGAATGTTCCACAGTATGACCTTAAACTTGTGAAACCAGGTGACAACACAAAGCCAAGTTACACCCCAGATCTGTGGAGAGGCGACCCCACTCACTGAATGAATGCATGTTAATCTGTGTATCATTCATTCATTTTTTTTCAAAATAAAACCAAAAATAAGAAAACGAAAAAATAACCAAAATGAAAAACGGATAACGATTCTTTTTTTTTTTTTTTTTTCAGTTTTTGATTTTGTGTTTAAATAAATAATGGAAAAAATGGATAAGGGTCGTTTCCCATTTACATGACTTAAACTGCGATGCTGGACTGAACCAGGACTAAACCAGGTCCGGAACCAGACCGGGAATGAGACCAGGATTTAGACTGGGACCAGACTAGAACTGAGACCGAGACTGAGACTGGGACCAGACCAGGACCAGACTGGGACTGAGACCGGGTCCAGACCAGAACTGAGCCCAGGACTGAGACCAGGACTGAGACTGGGACCAGACCAGGACTTAGTCTTGGTTTAGTCTTATTTTAGCCCTGGTTTTGTCTTGGTTCAGTTCAAGTCACGTAAATGGGAAATGGTCATTATCTGTTTTTTCCATTATTCATTTAAACACAGTCGAAAACTGAAAAAAAAAAAAAAAAAAACACAATCATTTTGGAGACAAATAATGAAGAAAATAATTGTTTTTTAGTTTTTTTTATTTTTGGTTTTATATTGAAAAACTAATGAACGAATGATACACAGAATCATGTTTTTCGATTTTTTTGCCATCGAAAACAGCTGTAATTAAATATATGCAAGATAGCAAACTTTAATGCCATGCTGTGGAAAATTCCAGTAAATCATCACAGCTCCGTGGAGACGAGAACGTGGCAACCATGGTGTAATGGATTAGCGAAACAATGGTTCATGTCAAAAGTGGATCTAGTGGTCTTACAGATGATAAAATTTACAGTTTGGAAAGATCCCAAACATACTATAATAGAAGTTATTCACAAGATTTATTGCTGGGAAACTGAAGTGACCTCTGGAAAATGACTTAACCGCAGAACTTTACTGGAGCAAAGTCCCAATTGTTTTCAGTACTTTCTGACAGGCCAAACTCACATAAAAAGTTCGATTTTACAGCTATCATTTCAGACAATTCAACTCCCCTCGCCGTCACCACTTAAATGAAGCGACCGATTCTTCAGCGGTATTTACTTTTTATGGCAAACTCTTTTCCACAAACATTTTCCTCATTTTTGGACCGAAACTGTCACTATTTTTCTCGCAACTTGGATAGATTTAAACCTTTTGAAAGCTTCAGAAAAAAAAAAAAGAAAAGAAAAAAATTGAGAAAACTGATAATGGATGGAGTACCGGGGGTGAAGGGTCTTTTTGACAGCGGTCTTGGATGATTTAATGCTAGCTTCAGAAGTACCACAGACAGCTCTTTTTGGGGTAGAAAGTGGCTCTCGGTAGATAGCTGTTATTAAGTTCATATCCGTTAAAAAAGTGACAAAAAAACGACACCTACGAATGTTTATATTATTGCTTTTTACTTGATTGACGTCGACGTGAGCTGGATGCTCATTAAAAGGATGGGAACTTTGGTGACGAGGCAATTAGGGACCTTTTCTAGACTTGTTAGCTCTTTAAGTGCAAGTCTCGGCTCAAATCAAAAGCAGTGCTAGCAGTTAGTGCGGGGACAGGCGCTTGCGTTAGAATCCACCCTTTGCGGTCTTGTTATAATTACACGTCAGATGCCATGCTATTTGAAGTGTTCGGTGGGAAGCGTAGCCATAATTACGACACTTCTAAAGGTCTTAACGTACCCAAATAGCCCTTAAAGACGCTTTACCTGATTTCTACTATCTTAAAAATGTGAAAAACAGAACTATTTCATTTTACATTCCCAGCATTCTAATTTTTCACCTCGATGAATATATAAGTTTATAATAGACACCAGCTAATGCTAATATTAACTAGCATGCTAACACACACTCATATCTGATTATTGGACAATAAAATACTTCCTAATTAGATACAGACAACACGCAGCTGCTTATACAATATAAATACGATATATGTGTACCATAGACTATAAGGAATAGGGCTGGGTATCATTAAGAAGTTGCCGATACGATGTATATCTCGATACAGTGAGCTTTCGGTTCGATACGATATATTTCAAATTGATTCGATACAGTTCAATTAAAAAATAGTGGCTAAATCATGGCTGTGATATTAAAAGTCTTTGTTAAACTGCTTCTTGTGCAAAGTGAATATGAAACACTAATATTTTAATCTTCAAAACAGTGAAAATGTCAAATGTGTTGCATAAACGAGTTTCCTTTCACTAAACAAGCAACAAAACTGTAGCCCTATAACAAAATGATTTAGTAAAATATACCAAAAAATATCTTGGCGATATATTAATACTGCGTCATCACATTAAAAGATACAATATCGATACGTCTCGCAGATTAGGTATTTTTTGTTGTCCCAAGAGTCAAAAAACAAATAGGAAAACACTAATTTAAATATAAAGCTCCCTCTGATTTGAACAATATTTCTTCATCGATTCGCGCATGAACTTCTGTCCCTTCATTTAAAAATGCTCCGGTTCAATATTTACAAAACCTGTGTAATTGTTTTTGATCATTTTGTTGAATTTTGTTGCTCATCTTGTCACTATATTTGAACTCTGTCTTAGCTTTTGTTCAGATTTATTATGTGCCAAACCGTCAAGTGTGAGTGTGTGTGTGGTTGTGTTGATTTTATTGTTTAGTTTTTTCTACGTTTATTTGAATTGATGTAGCCTACTGTCTGCGGTACTGTATGAGGACCCCAATATTTTGATATTTTTGCACGCTCCTAATAAGGAAGTGGCATGTGACGTCAACCATAGTGTTCAGTTCCAGTCAAATGAAGCTCATCGAGGCTTGCAGTTATAGGAGCGAATTTCAAGCTGAGTTCCAAATTAAGAATGGGAATATACTTACGGAGAAAATAGTGAATTAAAAACACAATTGTCATGTAAAGCGTGTTTATACGAACATTTTAAGACCAAAATGTCGAGGCTCACTGCAGCATTTAGAAAAAGAGGGTGACAGTTTTTCAGTGTAAAGACAATTGGAGCCTATGGAGCCGGAAGTGCTTCTATTCTCACTTCATATCTGGAATGGGCTTCTTGCGTGTTAGCTATGTCCATTTATATATACAGTCTATGATTTCTACTAATTTTTGCTCAAATACATGTAAAAAAAAATCAGCTATCGGTCCTTTAACACTAAGAATTATTAATCATGATGTTCTATAAGATTAGAAGCTTGTGTTATAGTACCATTATCAAGTCTCTTTATCATGCGTCTTGCTGTGAAAACATCAATGGGATTTTATAAGTCTTTGCGAGCGCGTTGTTGAATCATTTAGCCGAACTAAGCAGCGCGGTGTAATTGAGCGAATATGATGTATGTCCTGAAATGGCCTCCTCTGGCTTCCCTCATTTAGATAATTAGAAGTCTGGCTTTTGAATGAACACTCCTAGAAGCACACGAGAAGCCTGGGATTTCTATGTCACTTTCAAAAATAACATGTTTAATAGCTCGCTGATAGCCATGTGTAAAAATATGCTAAATGCTAAATATGCTAATATGTTGTGTAAAGAGGAAGTTAACGTCTCCAAATGTGTGGGCCTGTCATGATAATTACTATATCAACCAAGAGTTCAATAAATTACTGAATTAATAACATTTTTAGGGGTCAGTAATTATGTATTTATTTTTAGTATGTTCACAATTTAACTATATAACATTAAATAACAACAAATCTATGACACATTATAAATATTAACTCGCATAGTAGGCTAGGTCTTTTCTTTTTTTTATTTATGTTACATTCTTGGTGGTCTGATTCCAACTCCCACAGATGAATGCGGTCATTGTGTCCTTGAGCAAGACACTTAACCTGCCCTGCACATTGGTGTATCAATTTATGATGTAAAAAGATTTGAGTAGGGTGACCGGACATCCATATTTACCCGGAACAGTCCCAGTTTTGAGCCCTGTGTCCCCTGTCCCAGTAGATTTATCCAAAACCATGGATTTGTCCCAGTTTTATACAACACGTCCCAAGTGTCCCTATTTTTGACAAATTTGATGCCCTCAAACAGTAAAAAGAGGCATAAATGGTCATTTATTCAAGTGAAATACAGAAAAGCTGCTTAAAAACGACCAAAACACAAAGAAAATGTGACTATACTGACTCATGTTAGTCATGAGTGGTCTCAGAACAATTTTCCTTAAGTACGCACTCGTTTCACAATTTTATTATTACCAACTACCAAAAAAGAAAATGGGGATGTCCCAATTTTTATTCTGAAATTCTGGTCACCCTAGCTTTGAGTGCCGTGTAGGTGGAAAAGCACTGTATAAAAATTTTGACCATTTACGATTTGTTGCAGTTATTATCTATGAATATTTCCTGTTTTTACACAACACTTTCAACCCAAAATAGTTGTTGTTTCTTAATATTACCATATGGTCAAATATTATAAAATATCAGAGGCATAAAATCAAAAAGTCATATTTATTTATTTCGTATTTCAAGCATCTGTCGACTCTGGCTCCAGTTGAGTTTACATTTAACAGCTGTCACCCCTCTCTCTGTAACTTCGGCAGTGAACTTCGTCATTTTGGTCTTAAAATATTCGTATTACCCTGCTCTGGTGTTTTTATTTAGCAATTTTGTCCGTAAATAAGTTTATTTTCCTAATACTAGTACAGAACTCTGCTCCAAATTCGTTCCAATAACTACTTTCCTCGTGAGTTTCAACGCTATGGGTGACTTTACACTTACTTAGTCCACTTCTTTATACAGTTTTTGGCTACTATTGATTAAAACAAAACAAAACAAAAAAACATATGGCGTTATTGCAGCTATTATCTATGAGCTTAATTTCCACATCTGTCCATATCCATAGTCACCAACTTCTCTGTCTTTCTACAATTTGCCTACTCCCATCAAACACAGCACTAGCAGCAGTATGCGGCGAGTAGTGCCTTGTATGCATTGACGTCACGGTTCCGCTCTCTCAAAGACCGTTTGCAAAAAGGCCCCCGTGCGGAGTCAGTGAAGAAAATCGATGCTTGTTACCGCCGGCCTTCTGGAACTCAAGCTGACAACTCCTGGAAGAATTCGCGATAAGTTGAACAATGTTGAGCTGCTTGTGTTTTCAGCCTTGAGGACTGCGATACTAGCCTTAACATTAACTATGAAGTGGTGTAGCAAAAACTCTCTTTGCACTTGTGATATGTGGTGTTTTTCTCATGGGTATTTTATATGAAAACTAGAATTTGCTGTGAGTTTTGTGATTATTTTTTTCTTGCAGATGCCTTAAAAGCTGCCATTTTGAGTTTCGAGCACGCCTCCTGGCTAAATCTGAGTCTACAAAGCAATTTAATGTTTATTTTATAGTTTCCACAAAGACAAATGCATTACTTTAAAATTATTGTGGGACTGTTGGTTAAGAGGATTGTGCTGATGTAGTATTTTACCACTTTTTACAATACTGTCTCTTGTAATAATATTAATATACCACTATGTATGAATTTTTGTTTTTATTCACTACAAGATACTACAGTTTTAACAATATGAGCATTTCAGACTGGATTTTGACTGGATTCAACACCAATTTTGATACCACATTGATTTCTGTAGACAATAGAATATAATTTTCAACACAAAATAGTGTCTTCAGTTGTACCATATGGTCTTATTTCACTTTTTTCAGCATAGATAATTGTTCAAATGAGTATCTAGTTTTGATACAAGTTGTAGTAATGGTTAATATCTGAATAAGTGTAATTTTTACAATTCTACACGTTAAAAAAGTTGTGATTTCCATTTGTACCCAATCTCCTCTTACATACATGTAACATGTATACATGTATAGCAGCAACAAAAAGGTAAAGGTTTAGTGTTTATGGACTGAGATTATTTCTTTCAAAAAGTGTAAATAACAACCCTGGCCCTCCATGATCCTGGTGTTTTTATTTCGCTATTTTGTCCGTAAATCAGTTCCTATTCCTTATCTGGAACTGCCTCCAAATTTGCTCGTATAACTGCTAGCCTCGTGAGCTTCATTTGACTTATTTATATAGTCTATGGATTGGCGGCTTTAACCTGACACGACATTTGATTTAGGCGACAATCCTTCACTACACTTCTATATGTAAATGTGCACTTTCACTGTCAAACAAATCAGAACACTACGACGTGAAACACAAAAAGGGCTCCCATTTTGCTTGATATTTATCCAAGGCTCAATCTAAGGTTCGGGTCACCGCACCTGCTTACCCCGACACCTCAAGACAATATACGATAAAGCTGGTCTCCGTACTATGGCAAGGGAAGAGAGACATAAAACACGGATTGCTCTCAAGAACTATCAAATCCCCGGCAGACACTTTGAGGAATGTCTTTCATTTTACCATCAAGGTCTAAGGCAGTAAATCAGAAGTTGGTGAGGTATAAAAAAAGAAAAAAATACCACAGTTAAATTTTTGGTTGTAAAGGAGGAGGAAGTCTAAAATCCATAGTTTTGCTCGGTGGGTAAAATTAAAGTAGCTGTAATTTCCATAAAGCCTAGCACAGATGTATTTTATAGTTGAAATCACACTGCAGTGTACTGTCTGCATCAAAGCATTTTATCTTTTGAGAATCAGGAAGTGCACAGTTAGTATGCTAGTCGTGTACTCTCTGCATCTATTTTACTGCATTTTATCTTCCGAGAATCAGGAAATGCACAGTTAGTATTAGGGCTGCTCGATTATGGAAAAAAATCATCATCAATATTTTTGGTCAATATTGAAATCACGATTATTTTTTAGTTACACGATGAATTTATTCAGCAATTCTCTCTCAAAAAACACACAGTTTGTTAATTGATAAGCAATAAGTTTCAAAATGGAAAATAAATATACAGGCTACAAATATGTACCTTAGAGCAGTTTTATGATGTATAAAACATAAAATTAATAAAATACACTTTGAACATGAAATAAGGCATAGAAAAAAAATAAATGTATCCAAAATAAACTATATATCCAGCTGTTCTACAATCTTTATATTTAAAAAATAAAATAAATATACTTATTTATATAAAAAAATATTCCAAAATACACTTTGTTAAGCTTTAATTGTTTCAACTCGATTATGAATTTGGAGATTGTTTGACACACAAATCGAAATTACAATCAAAATTTGATTAATTGCACAGCCTCTGTTACTATGGAAGCAGGAAATGCAGAGTTAGTATGCTAGTCATGTACTGTCTGCATCTATTTTACCGCATTTTGTCTTCAGAGAATCAGGAAATGCACAGTTAGTATGCTAGTTGTGTACTGTCTGCATCTATTTTACCGCATTTTGTCTTCTGAGAATCAGGAAATACACAGTTAGTATGCTAGTCATGTGCATTGTATCTTCAGAAAAACAGCAAATGCACAGTTGGCATGCTAGTCGTTGATGGCAAAAGTAATTAGGATGCTAGGAATACATTAGGTAAGTGAGAAGTGTCTTTGGCCTGGTGCAAACTGTTTAAAATGAACTAATTCTGTATTTCACGGATTACAAAAGCCAAGTTTACGGCGGCTCTCCTGCGTGCTCTTGAAAACAAGCTTCGCAGCCCGACTCTCAAAAGGTGGTAAATCTTTGCAAGCCTAAGAAAGTCCCACTTAAAAAAAACCAAACATCTGAATGCGCTTTAAACTCTTTGGGAAATTGAAAAAGAAAGTAAGGGGTCCGATTGGCAGACCCCCGATCAAAGACAATTCAGCGGGCCCATTTACAATTCCTCTCGGCTTCCCCTCCACTCCACCGTGTTGTCACTCGATCTGCTCTGAAGCCGGGAATTGATTTGCAAATGCGCATTCAAAGTGAAACTGGCAGCTTTGGAGAGAAGGAAAGGGAACTGTGCTTCCTCCCACTCTCTGACCCTGTGGGGACAACAAAATGAGCCACTCGCATCTGAATACAAAAACAACCAGAAAGAGACAACCTCCTTAATTGAGCCACGCTGTCGATGCTAAGCTCTTAAATGGGCAGGGTCAGCTATTCTCCAAAGGAAATTGAATGTTTTTGTTGTTGCTGTGTATGCATATAAGGGGAATTGGGTGCAAAAAGAAATCACTACTTTTTAGCTTGTAAAATTGTCAAAAAGTAAGTATATAAATTGATGCTACTACAATTTGAACAACACATAATTTGCCCTTTCTTCAACGGTTTTCCAATGGTATTAATCTAGATCAGAAGTAGTGTTTGATTATATGTTAATATTGAAGAAACAGCAACTCTTTTGTGTTATTCTATTAACATTTAAACTCTACAAACTATTCTGAAAAGAAAACTGAAGTCGGCCAATCTCATACTCTCAAATGGAGGGCAGGGGTCTTTTTAACTTCACTGTTTTTGAAAGAATTATCCCAAAATCCATAAACATTGAACCTTTTCATTATTTGTCAAAAACTGGGGGCAGAAATTTGCAATTAATCTCATATCTTTGTCTTTTCAACTCACGACAATCACATAATGACACCACTTTGTGAAGCTAATGTGTAAAAATAATTTCACTTTTTGTTTATTCATACTGACAGAAGACGCTGAACTTTGCACCAGTTTTTGTTTCATCTGGATAAACCCCGTAATTACAAAGACATTAACCATAACCCAGCTCAACGAATCTGCAATCTGACAGGTCGACAGCAAATCCCACCATAGTCTTCCAGCCCGATCTTAAACTATAGGGATTATAAAATGCTGTGAAGTTACGTGCCCTATTCTAAACAGAGATAAAAAGCTGTCAATCATCACATTTACGCCAATGTTTGTAAAGATTTCCTGTCTTTTGTCTCCCGTTTTGCTGAGTAACGCATTTCTTTGACAGTCTCTCAACTTGTTCGACCTGTGACTTTTTCACAGAGAAGGCATTTGAGGATAGCAGAAGTTTTGAAGAAAGTTGGGCTCGTCTTTTTATACCATTCATAGCACTGAGTCATTGTCTAATTAAGTGAGATTGATAAGATTACTGTCCATGTGCTGCCAGTTTGGAAGGCAGTGTTCTATAGCAACAAAACTATAATTAGAAATATATTGTAAGGCTTTGCAATTAGTCAAATTATAATAGGGATTGTTGGGGCTTTAAAATGGAGAGGTCTGTGAGTAAAAGCTTGGGGTTTCGGGCACAGTTAAAACATTGGATTAAGAAGTTAAACTAATTTTGGTGTTAAGTAGAATTGATTAAAAGGCTCATATTAGACTTTTAATGTTGTTTCCTCATCAAAAACACACCCAGAGTTGTGTTTTTGTTTCATTCACACAAGCTTAACACTCAAATCTTGCATATTTAGGTGTTAGTAGTTCTTCTCTCAAGTAAAACGCACTCTGTTGTACGTTGCGATGTCATGTGGTAATACAGGAAGTGCTCCACTGTGTCTATAAACTCCATACGCTGTCACTTGAATCATTTGGATGATTTAAGCTCTATTCACGCTTAACTAGGAAGACGTTTGGGAGGATGCGATGACAACTTCCCAGGTCTAGTTTTCTTCATCTACATGTCATTGTAGTGTTCCGTTATGTTCGGCGAATAAACAATTACAACCGTACATCAGTTTTCATAATTTCCCCACTCCAAGCACACTGAGAAGAGATGAGGACGCCAAATTCAAGATTATTCGAAACAGCACATACATATACAGTCTTCATTTTACCGTTGATGACATTTACTTCAATGAGTTTGATCACAGTCGGTTGGTGAGCCCAGTGTCGGTAACTACACCGGAAATTTTAATCACATGTTTCCAAACATTTTTCTGGTTTGTGAGGTAATGTGACTGGGCCTATTGCAAATCTCTACTGAACTAAAGATAAAATGAGCTGTAAACTGTAACTGTTAACTTCAAAACTGGTGGTGGAAAAAGCATTTTGAGTTTTGGAGATGTAGACAGACTAATAAAGGATTACTCAAACGTGTGAATGAAACGAAACACAACTCTGGGCATGTTTTTGAGGAGGTAACAACATTTTAACATGGCTTAAAGCTCACAAGAGTCAAGTCTGCATAATGTAGAACCTTTAAAAGATTCAGATATTCATACATTTTTACTTTTAGTACACAAAATCAAATTGAATTATAAGTTGTCATATCACTCTACCCAAATATAGCGTGAAATTTTGTATATTCATTGCTGTCGATTTAACTTTATCATAACATAACATAACACAAAACAGGCTGTAGCTGTGCAGTCGTTTATACCAAGCACTTCAATCCACTGGTACCCCCTACGGTCCTTAATAGGCTTCACTCATCCATGATCCCACAGTGAAAGAGGGAAGAAGACTAGATAAAACCACCCCTGCTGATTCAAGTGTCAAAATGTGGTCTTTGCGTTCTCTTCGGTCCATTTCTTTTAAAACTACCACCAACATTAACAGAGGCCCTGATCACACACAAGTATCCCATTAAGGCCCATTCACAAAATCTTGAACTTTAAAGGTTAACTCCCTCCATCTGTTTTGGAGAGAAAGCTCGTGACGAAATATCACGCTTCATTGCTTTAACATTTGAATGCGAGTCAAGGCAAAGATATATAGAACTGTTTTTCGCTGATGTCCTTGAAGTAAATCAGCTTAGCGGTGAAAGAGCCTTTTTGTTTTTAGCTGCAAATAACACCATTAGAGGGGGAGTGGAGGGGGAGGAGGTGATGGGAATCTACAGTGGATCTTTTGGCGGGACTCGGAGTTGTTTTATCGCATGCTGGGGAACTTGTTCATTGTAATAGAGAAAAAAAAAAAAACTCAAATATTTATCGTACTTGAACATCAGTTAAAGCTACAGTGGTGGTAGCCCATCACCTTCTTGATTTCGGTTAAAAAGTACATTCTCCATGAATATAAATACATGTTATGCCATACTGTGGAATATTATCACCAACATTTCCATGGAGACCGGTATGAAAGGCCCTTCTCCTGCCCAAATAAGTGTCAGGTTTGCGGAGAGGCAAGCCTACTCACATAAGGACCATAGACTGTATAAAGAAGTGGCCTAAGGGAGTGTGACGTCACCCTTAGTGTTCGGCAGCAGTCAAATGAAGCTCACCAAGGCTGGCAAACTTAGGGTGAATCTGGAGTAGAGTTCGATATTAGGAATAGGAATTGATTTGCAGACAAAATAGCAAAATAAAAACACCAGGATCATGTAGAGTGGGTTAATATGAACATTTTACAGGGCTCCCACAGTCATGGAAATTGAAAATGTTATTTTCCAGGCCTAGAAATGTAATGTCATTTGTAAATTAAATTAAAGTTTTGGAAAAGTCATGGAATTTTTGTATATTTTTTACGCAACTACACCAATCTGTTAAGTTATCATTAGGCTGTATGATTATTTCCGAACATATGCGCTTTTTGTTTAAAAGAGATGACAATAAATGCACTGACTGTATTTTGAATGTTAAAAAAGTATAATACCAAACCATAAGGTGAGTGGAAAGGGTTAAAATTTCATATTTAGCACTAAAAGTGTGATCAATTCTACACAAATGTGCAGTAAAGTCATGGAAAATTCACTTAAGGTCATGAAAATGTCATGGAAAAGTTTAGAAATTTTGTCAGTGAAAAAGAGAGGGAACCATGATTTTAAGACCAAAATGAGATGCCTGGCAGTAGCAGAGAAAGGGGTGACGTTTTCTCATTACATAGTGAATTATAGCCAGAGTCTGTGGAGCCAGAAGCGTGCCCATGCTGACTTCCTGTTTGTCCATTTACACTCTGATAAAAACACTGAGAACTCTGCTCTGAGAACATGCGTTTCTCAGAGCAATAATAACCATACCATTTTCACCACTTACATAGGGTTTCTTTATGACCTTGAGAACATTACTGCATTTAGCTTGTGCCCCTTAAAGATTAGTATCTGATTATCTATACTTTTGACGGCCCTTTTTTCAACACTAAAGGCTCTCCAGGTAGGCATGGTGATTGAGCGTAGTGCTGTTTTTCCCATCACTGGAACATGCACCATATAATTACACTACAAGAGGAACTCGAGTGGCTCCATCAGTTCATCTGCATAATGCCTTGTGCTACTGCCACAGAAAATGTATGCTTTGAATTAGTACGAATGAGGCTGACAGCGGTTACAGCTCGAAATGGCCTCGCCACTTAATGATTCTGCTGGATGGCAGTTAGCGAGGTTTTAAAGGTGCACTGTATAACTTTTGGGGTGTGGGGGCTACTGGACACGATTTCCTGAAATGTTCCACGATATGGTATGGAGTTATTTTACGTTTGTTTCATTACATGTCTGTTAATGTCGCTTCTCTACAGATCTGTCCTGTAACTTTGTCCCTTATAGTAAAATTTATGCAAGTTAAACCAACTAAAAGGCACTTAACAAAGTTTTAAAAGTACACTACGTAACTTTTATGGTGTGGGTTGCTGCTACCTTCTTGTCTTCATGGATACGTTTTCCTGAAATTCTCCTCTGTATGGCATTGACTTATTTTAATTTTACACATCTCTTACCACCACTGCTACTGCCGTTTCTCCACGGATCTGACCTGTAACTTGGTCTGTAGCTTGTCTCTTGAACTCTTAGAAGAGTTTAATGCTATACTGTGGAATATTCTGAGACTTGTGCAGTGTCTCCATGGATACATTTTCTTGAAATGCTCCACTGTATGGCACTGACTTATTTTTATTTTACACATCTCTGACCGTCACTGTTGCTGTCATTTCTCCACGGATCTGATCTGTAACTTGGCCTGGTACAGTCATTTTGCTTGTCTCTTTGAAGACAGAAGAGTTTAATGCTCTACTGTGGAATATTCTGGGACTTGTGAAGTGTCTCCATGGATATGTTTTCTTGAAATGCTCCACTGCATTGACATACTGTTATTGCCACCTCTCCACAAATCTGACCTGTAACTTGATCTGTAGCTTGTCTCTTTGAAGGTAGAAGAATTTAAAGCTATACTGTGGAATATTCTGGATTCTTGGATATAACTGAAATCCAAGTTTTACGTCCTCATAGCAGGATTTTAAAGTTGGACTACGTAACTTTTGTGATTTGGGGTCTGCCACCTTCTTGTCTCGATTTATATGTTTTCCTGAAATGTTCCACTGTAAGGCATTGATTTATTTTACATTTATTCTATTCCCCGTTGTCGCCTCTCCATAGATCTGACCTGTAACTTGGCCTTGAGCAGTCAGAGAGCTTGTTTGTCTCTTTGGTAGATTTTAATGCTCCACTGTGGAATGTTCTAGGTTTGCGGAGGTAACGGAAATCCGAGTTTTTCGACTGATTTCAGCACATTCAAGTACCATTTTCATGTAACCGGCCTCAGATTTGCAATGGACTATATCAATATAACCACTCATAAGAAATTATTATCCAAGTTTCCTTCATGGTTAAGTTGGTCTGGATTGGAAAATTCATACTGTGGCATGTTTTTGGGATATTTCCATCACTTCAGTGTGGGAGTCTGGTAACCTTGCAAATTTTGGTTTTGTTTCGAAATTACTGTGGTCTTTCATAAATCACTAAATAGTGCGTTTTCATTTTTTAAATCCTTAAACCTCTAACTGTGGCTAAGATTCATTCAATATTTGGGGGAAATTTTGGATAGCATTGCTCTTACACATTACTACAGCTCAGGATTCTTCACCAAAAATACTGGCTCAAGATCTAGATTTGGACATGTCTCTGTTTCAGATCAAAATTGCGATTTAATTTGTCAGAAAAATATAAAAAATAGAACATAATGATCCACAGATAGATATTAACTTTGCTTACATGAAACACACTTTTTGCTGTTTTCACTGCAGTAGAGAGCGAAGTTTACCAATGAGTTACCATGGAAACAAAACGCCAAACAAATTTCTTTTTGTGCTGTTCATTTGCACTTACAGCAGATGTTCCAAACTTATCCAGGTTCATTAAAAATCAAATTAAGGCGCTGTACCATTCGTGCTCAAAACCAAAGTGCTAGCAGCTGTCAAACTTCAAGTGGCGAATTATACACTCCCTTTCCCGAAAACCTGCAAAAAAGTTTAATTTGTCATTTTTAAAATACTCATTAACACCGCTTCTAAGCAACTAATTTCTCAAAGACTTTTACTTCCATGTTAAAGGTGTATTATGTAACTTTTCTGAAGGGTTTGCCAGCTTGTCTCCATGGGAATGTTATTGCTATGAATAGATTAGGATTTATTCAATTACAGGTGTTTTTATTACCCAAAAATACCTTGAAAAACACATGTTCTTACCATGAGCAGGCTCGCTTCTCCACGGATCTGACATGTGACTTAGCCTGGTGACACCATATGTTAATGAAGAGCCACACCCCAGGCCAAACAATTACATCTCCATGACAACTAGCTAGAAAAGTAAAATAATACCTTGAAAAACACTCATTCTTACCATGAGCAGGCTCGCTTCTCCACAGATCTGGCTTGTAACTTAGCCTGGTGACACCATATGTTAATGAAGATTCATAATTTTACTGCCACACTTCAGGCCAAACAATTACATCTCCATGACAACCAGCTGGAAAAGTAAAATACCTTGAAAAACATGCACTCTTATTGTGAGCTGGCCCACTTCCTCACAGATCTGACTTGTGACTTAGCCTGGTAACGCTGTATGTTCATGAAGATACATAATTTTACAGCCACACTCCAGGGCAAACAATTACATCTCCATGACAACCAAAAGTAAAACACCTTGAAAAATATGCATTCTTACGGTGAGCAGGCTCGCTTCTCCACTGATCTGGCTTGTAACTTAACCTGCACCATATGTTAATGAAGATACACAACTTTAGAGCCACACTTCAGGTCAAACAATTACATCTCCATGATGACCAGCTGGAAAAGTTACACCGTGCACCTTTTAAAGTATCACTCTCCTTGACAGCTTTCTCATCGCACATAAATCCGTCAATTTCCAACTCTTTTTCTTTTTCTTTTTTTTCGTCTCTCTCGTTTTATCCCCCCATGCAACTCCTGTCAAAGCCGGCTGGCACTTCGCAGACTCCTCTCTCTCTCCATCCCTGAGGTTTCATTAGCTAGCGTGTTGCTTTTGAGAACCTGCTGTACAAGTCCGCGGGCTAAAGCTAATAGGTCCTGAGAGGGTCTGGGGGCTTTGGTATTCTGCGCAGACAGGCCATCTCAGCTGTCTTCTTTACTTAAGCATATATTTGACCATGCTTAGCGGCTATAGGGAATTCTAGTTGACAGATATGCATAGTAATCTTTCTCGGGCTCATTGGTCAATATAGTAGATATTGACAGGGCTGCACGATATTGGAAACAATATTGACATTACTGCGATATTTCAAAGGTCTGATATTACGCAAAACTGACTCTTGTGAGCTTTAAGTCATGTTATAGTGTTGTTACCTTCTCAAAAACATACCTGAAACTGTGTTCAGAGTTCCCATGGTCATGGAAATCCTGGAAAAGCCATGGAATTTTGTAAAGTCAATGAAAGTTTTGGAAAAGTCATGGAATTTTAGTATCTCTTTCAAGCAACTACAGCGTTTTGTTTAGTTCTCACTAGGCTATTATGATTATTTCCGAACGTATTGGCCTTTTGTTTAACCCTATAAAGCTTGACACATGAAATAATAGACTTTATTTGATATTTAACTCTTTATTGGACCTTTCAACAAAATGTAAAAGAAATAATAATAATAATGATCATTTTTACCATTTTATAAATAAAAAAATATCATATTTGATACTTTAGACCAGGGGTGTCTAAACTTTTTTCAGTAAGGGCCACATATCTAAACACAGACAAAGCAGAGGGCTGATCAAGAGTCGTAGACTGGAGCTCAAAACAGTGAATAATTGAAATATGTGCATGTTTAACATGTTAGAATGAGCCATGAGTCTTTATTCATGCTAAGATCCTTAAAACCACACACTAAATATTAAATGTTCGCTTTATCAAGGTAGATTTTCAAGAAAAACTTGCAGTAAACAGATAATTTTTAATTGATGCAACGTAATTTGGGCCAAGTCACCGGGAAACCTGAGAGCCAAGAAAAATTTGTCCAAGGGCCGCATTTGGCCCACGGGCCATAGTTTGGACATGCCTGTGTTAGACCTTCATGGGCATTTTATAGAACCCAAGCATGTTTATTTTAGGACCAAAAAAATTCTCCTTGATGCATTTATAACTCAAAGAAACTTTTCTGAGCATTTCCTTTTATATTTTTAAATGTCTGAACAGGATGCTTTTTGTTTTTCAGAATGTTGTAAATCAAATATGATACAAATGGCATTATAGGGTTAAAAGAAACAACAATAAATGCACTGACAGTATTTTGAATGTTAAAGTATAATACCAAACATAAGGTGAGTGGAAAGAGTTAACATTTCATATTTAGCCCTAAAGGTATGATCAATTCTACACATTTAGGGTGCCGTAAAGTCATAGAAACTGCACTTTAGGTCTTTAAAAAATCATGAAAAAGTTTTGAAAATAATGTCAGTGAAAAAGAGTGAGAACCGTGTGTGTTTTGTTTCATTCAGTAATCCTTTATTTTTAGTCTGTCTACAGCTCCGAGGCTCAAAACGCTCTACTCCCCCTTGTGAAGTTAACATCTACCTTTTACCTTTTGTTTAGTACAGATTGGAAATTCCAGGGCTGATTCTAGTCTGTGGAGTATGGAGTTTTCTGTTTGAGGAAAGAACTTTAACCTAAATATGTGAGATTTGTGTGTTAAACATGTGCAAATGAGACAAAACCCAACTTTTATGCATATTTTTGATGAGGAAACAACATTATAACATAGATCAGAAAATTGTAGTCATTTTAAAGTGTTACAAAAACCCGTCTTGACCCATTGCAAGGTGGACTTTCAATATTTGGTACTTTGGGCATAGTGTTCGGTATAAAGTACATCAACTGACACTACAAGTTAATGGAGCAGAGAATGTTCCCTGGATCATTCCACACCATCGCCCTAAAAAGCTCCTGTTTAGTGGGCTTCACATGGGTGCCCTCTGCTGATATTTAGCTCTGTGCACGGTGGTCTCTCCTCCTTCTTTTCCTTTACTTTTCCACTTGGCCAGCTCCATTCCAACTGCTCGCTGTAAAATTTATGAGTCCTCTCTTAAAGTCTCTGTCTCCTCCTTCTCCTTCCCTCCAGACAAACCAGATCCAGATAGTGTGGAAGCTAAAAGGCCATTAGTCAGGCCCTCTCTAGCTAGCGGTCAGTGGACTTCAGGGAGGCTAAGGAAGAAATGACGGTTTGAAAGGTGAAATTCAATCGGAAACCCACTGCTCTACACTTTTCTGAGGTGTAATTTGATGAAAAAAATGAGCTAATTTGACAGACACCTATCTATCTATGTAGCATTTATTCAATAACATTTGTTAGATTACTCAGAAATACCTTGAAAGACACATGTTCTTACTGTGAGCTGGCTCGCCTCTCCACAGATCTGACTTGTAACTTAGTCTATTGACGGCGTATGCTCGTTTTCATGACGATATATAACTTTACTGCCACACCCAAGTCAAAACATTTCCATGGCAACCAGCTGGAAAAGTAAAACACCTTTAAAAACATGCATTACTTTGTGCTGGCTTGCTTCTCCACAGATCTGACCTCCAACTTAGCCTGATGATGCCATACACCTACATAATTATTACTACTATGTAACTTTTCTGGAGGAGGGTCTGCCACCTTCTTGTTTCCATGGAAATGTTTGCCTGGAATATATCACAGTATGGCATTAAACATGTCTTCGTCCATGAATTTCCATGTGACAAGTTACTGGTCAGATCTGTGGAAAGGCCAACCCACTTACAGTAAGAAATACTTAGAATGCATGTTTTTAAGGTTTTATTTAGCAGTTATAACACCTATAATTGACAAAATTCAGGATAGATAAGTTTGATGCCATACGGAGAAACATTTTAGGCAAAAAAAACAAACCAGTGACGTGCCCTTTAACAGAAAAGTGTTTATTTTCATTCATTATTTTTAGTTTGTACGACCAATATGGTACTAATATGGTACAATACAAAAAGAAAAGAAAGAAATTTGATTAAAATTATATTTAGTATGCATAGTTGGTAATTTATTTTGCTGTAAATATATATAAAGTTCTGTCATCATTTTTTTAATTTTTGAAACTATGTAAAGAAAAGGAGTGGGTTAATATAAGTTATTTTCTTCTTCCCACTCCTTTTTGAGAAATGAGCTTTTCTGTTGTTTATAATGTATGTATAATAATATAATGTACATATAATGTATGTATATGATTATTGTTTCTTTCTTGGCACAAATTCGAAATAAAAACGAATCAAATCAAAAACTTAAGGGAAATTTGTCCTTTAAATTTGACCCATTCTTCAATGCTGGAGGAGAAGAGCCAACATCAGTTCTTGAGCTAGTCTTAATCAGGAGTACCTTTTTTATAGCTGGAGCATTTGACCCATTGTGCATGTTTTGGGTTGATGGCGAAAAATGTATATTCAGGAAACCCAAGCAGACGCAGGGAGAACACGCAAACGCCACTGAAAAGCCCTGGAGTCGAATTTTCTTGCTGTGAAATAATGCGTGAACAAATAGAAATGAGTTTGCAACCTAGTCAGTACTTTGTAAGCAAAAGATTAAAGATTAAAGATTTTTTTTGATCCATGGGGCGTTTACAAATCTCTTTACTCTGAAAATGAATAAGATTAAAGCTCTGCCCGTGGCGCCTTTAGCAGCACCTGATGCGTCTAATTCTTTCAATCACCATTTCCTTACGTTTTAGCAGCATAGATTTTCTGTGAAAGACGGAAATGTGAAAGGGAAGCTTCTAGAAGGCCTCTTTGCCGGTAAAGCCAGTGAAATAAGATCGGGGCTCCCTGTTATAGGTGGATCTGATGACATTTTGCGTTGCTTTTAGCGCTGGGAGGAAAATGTCGACCTAATCTGGGATTGGGATTGAACTGTTGCCAGGCTCCCATTAGATTCTAACTGAGGAGCCCCGTCTTCCATTCCAGCCTCTTTGTGGGTGTAATTGTATTGAGAGGAAGACCATCAGTGCGGAACTCTAGTACTATTGGTACTTTGCGCTGACATCACGTTGGGGGTGTTCTACGTTTATCTCTAATGGTGGAATACGTAGGAGTAACCGTGGTGACGCAATGCACAAATTAGTACTGTCCAAAACTGTCAAACACTGTCAAAAAAGTTTAAAGATGGTCTGAAAACTCAAGAAAAACATACTGTATTATTTGGACTATAAGGCGCAATATCAATAATGTTGAATTTGATCATCTATTTTAATACATAAAGCTCACCGGTTTTTAAGGCGCATTAAGCGAAACAAACAGGCGACATTGGAGACTGAGACCTTAGCCCAGGCGTCCACGATCCATCGGTAGATCGTGGCATAATTCGCCCAGCGTTGCCTCCGTGTCTTGGTGAATGTATATTATGAATGTGAATGCAGGTGGATAAATTAAGTTTGTTTTTTTTATTTCCTATGAGGAGGACTCAAATATACACTGAGTAATAATGTGTTAGATGCAGCTTTGCGCACATTTGTTTATGTCTTACAGAAAGGAAACTTAAAACCACATGGCTAATTTGCATAAACTATAAGATCTGAAAAAAAAAAAAAAAAACAGCTTGCTCCTTGTACGCTGGTCAACTTCTATCGGACTCCGCGAGGCTCCTGACTACGATAGCCGTAATACTCCCGACAATCCATCAAGTGGCGTGGCTTCGTAGCTTACCAGTCGTACTAAAACATTTTGACAGACTTTTGAGCGCCGTGTACCACATAAAATCGGTTCAAGCAAGCACAATACATAAGGCGCACTGTTGATTTTTGTGAAAATTAAAGGATTTTAAGTGCACCTTACAGTACGAAAAATATGGTATGCATACATCTACCACCTATGTGCAACAAGAAAGTGAAATTATAAATTTAAAAAACTTAAAAATAGGCCATATTTCAGTAAAACCTTCAGTATAATTATTTAAGCTATATTTTAGTGAAATGATTAGTCTAACCTTTCAAATGCACTTTAATCTCACATTCCCACAGAGGATTTGTCACTTTTGGGAGCAGGAATTTGGGATAGCTAATACTTATTAAGATGATATCAGACATACGGGACCCTTTGAACTTCTTTCATTCAAGCAAGAAAAATTATGAAATTATACTTACACTAGGGCTGCGTTAGACTTTCCGACATCGCTGGTCTCATTCCAACCACCTCCTCTGTAGATGATCTTGATAACGTTTACTGCAAAAGAGGCACATTTTTGCTGTCATCTTATATTTCCTTTTGGCAAATTCTAAACTCCCTCATAGGATAAGATTACCAGCCCCTATATCTAAGGCTTTTACTGTTTTCAAGTGCGTCAAAGGTTGAAGAAAGAACATCATGGCAAAGAGCACACAAATGTCAGGATTATGTTACGAAACTGAAAGATAAACGTAGCTAAGAGTTCGACATCAGGTTTATTTATAATTCTCAAGGTGCTAATTCTGCCTTTGAAGTGGGACCCTTAGATTTCACAGCCAAATATTAAAATACTGACAGAACATCAAACTTCATTTATGTCCAAGACTTTCATGAAGTCTTTAAAAAATACAATGTGTACAATGTGTTTTTATTGCTCCAAAGTATTCTGAAAACATCTCATACTGTGGAACATTAATAAAACATGAAAACATAATCAAAACTACTAACTTGGTCGCTATTTGGAGTGTTTCTTACTGAAAATTAAAAGCAGAATATTTTATAGTTTTAGTGCCCAAATTTTCTCCTTATCTTCTTAAAAGCATAACTATTATTCAGTCAAATTAGCATAGCTTTTTGACTAATCCAGAGAAAATATGGTAATGAGTAACAATAACAAAACAGGATTAAATTAGATCTAAACCTGGACTAACGCCACTTTCTATTGAATGTTGGTAGATGATAAATACGAGTCAGTTCTCCTGTTGTAAATGCGTTCCATTGCAACAGATGGGGAAAATATGGATGCCTGAGAAAGTTTCATGTTTATTTTTTTGAGTTTATGAGAACCATGTACAGTATGTAGAACAATATTTGAGACAGACTACATAGAGCTCACTTGGGTTACATTCGAATCTCAAAGATCTCAACCCCCTCTGACTGAACCTTGAGGTAGTGAACGTCAGGTATCTTCTGCGAATAGGCTCGATTCACGCTTACGTCACAAACCAGGAAGACTTTTAGAAACATGCAATGACAACTTCCGGTGGACTCTGTTCTGCCAAAATGGCTCAGTTTTCTTCATCTAAATGTCATTGTAGCTTTCCGTTATGTTCGGCTAATCAATAATTACAACCATACCTCAGTTTTCATAATTTCCTCACCAGCACACAACTCCGAGTGCACTGGGTACATGCAATTAGAAAAGATAAAGGCGCCAAATTCAAGATTCAAACAGCACATACGTATGCGATCTTCATTTAGGGTTTGATCACAGTCGGTCGGCGAGCCCAGTGTCAGAAACTACACAGGAAGTTGTCATCACATGTTTCCAAACGTCTTCCTGGTTTGTGACGTAAGCATGAATAGAGCCTATAAATATAAAAATAAATATAAATATAATAATATAAAAGTCTATTAGCTGTCAGCAACTCCATTATGGCAGTTTTACTATACATGCACAGAAAAAAACAAAACAAAAAACATCTGTCTTTGTCTATTGATGTGAAAAAAAGTCACTAAATGTCACTACAAATTTTTTAGAAGACACTTTCTCTACATATACACAACTAAACATATCAAAATGACAAAAAGACAATTCTCCCCGTTTACTGTGTGCACTGCGATTTTTGCTGTGACGTAAATCCAGCCAACTCGGTCTAAACTGAACTAGCCCGAGTTTGTGTTTCGGAACAATTTGATTGACCGTTCCATTGCACTTTTCCCCGAGTTCCCGAGCACAACAGAAGGCGGCATAAACCAAATCATATACGAACGTTAAACTTTTTCATCCCACATTGGAACCAGTCCCACATTTTGAGAAACACATGTCTATTACTATAGGCGATTCATCCATCACGTAGCTGCTAGTCCTTGAAAAAGTTGGTAGTGACCCTTTAAGCACTGTCTGAACTCTCCAGTGTATTGGAAGTCCACTGTAGCCGGACAGTGACAGATTACAACATAAGCCTGGGGAGAACAGAGAGTAACTGTGGTCTATGGACACATGCAGGCAACAAGATCCCGGGAAAACGATTAGTGATTTATGTTTTGTGTTTCAAATTAACAGCTACCTTTTACGTTTAGTGCAGCAGAGATTGGCAATCGGCTTTGTTTACACAGCAGCATGCTAGCTACAGCAGCTTTTATTCAAATCATAAAATATCAAATAAACAGCCTATTAACATTTTATTAAAGTAAAGACTACCTGATTGCTTTTAAGTGTAGACTACTTCAGTTTGCGGCATTATTTTAATACTTATTATTATTGTTATGCCTTAAAATTAGCGTTAGCGTTAGCATCGGGACACAAAGCTCTACCTTTCTAAAAGCAGAGGTGCCTTTTAGTGAAGTTTTAATTCTGTTTGTGTAGTTTTTAACATTTAAGATCTACCTGCAACTCACTGTTGGATGCCTTGTCTTTTAATTTAAATAGTTATTCTTTATTTATTTTAATGTGTGTTCTGTTAAGCGTTTTTGACTGTCCTGAAAAGCGCGATATATAAATAAAATGGATTATTATTATTCATTTTAGCACTACTCAGCGAAAAAAACAATAGATATAAAATTGGAACAGGAAGCAGTGATGCGCTATTGTGCACAGAGCCTATTCCACGGCTGACATTATCCAAATAGATAGGATTATGTTCAGAGTTCACATTTTAAACGCGTCCAAATGATTTGACAAAAACAGAAATAAGACCTGGCAAACTGATCACCTTTCAGAAAATGTTCGTTTAGATCTCAAATACAAGGTTAGCAGTTTTTATGCAGAATAAGACAGAATATTTAGTTGTCTGTAGAGAAATTGTAGTATTTAAAAAAAAAAACTGCAGCCTTTGTGATTTGCTAATTGCATCCATTCAAATTTCAACTCAATTGCGTTTAATTTTGCAGCCCTACAAGCCATACCTCTTGTTTCTGTGCTTTTGTCTTCTTCTCCAGGGAGACAATTTCACTGGTTCTGGTGGTGCTTGAATTTGTGTTATTGCTATTCATACGTAATTGTACGACCAACACACTGTCATTCAAAGTGAAGGCAGAAATGGAATAGAAAGAAGGAGGGGTTGAAAAAAGCAATTTCAAAGCAGGACCTGAAACCTGTGGGAATTACCTCGTCTCTGTCTCTGTCCTCTTTCGTCGCTGTCTTCATTTATTGGGTTCAATCAGTTTTTATAAGAAAAATGGCGGACGCTCTAGTGAAAAGAAACATCAACTAAATTAATTTACAAGCTAAAATTATGCTTTGCGCAATTTTTATTATAATATTTACATTCCCAACATGGTTAAAGGGCTTGTACCTGATTATTTTTCCCATTTATTTGACAAAAAATCATCCTGTCTCAATACAGATATATTGTATTTGCAGCTGTTGAGGTCAAATTAAGTCTGTTTTGTACTGTCTGCATTTAATGATTAAGCGTTTTCATGTCTGGCAATCAGGAAGAGCCCATTCGCATGCTAGCTGTTGTCAGCATCAAGGCAAAACTCTGCTCTGGTGTATGGAAATTGTGAAAAGCGCTTGTAAATTCATAGTAATGAATAATTAATAGGAATAACTTTGGACCACTGCAAACCGTTTTGTTTTTCCTGTTTTTATGACCGTAAAAATCAGGTACTGCGCCTTGGTGCTTTTTATTTACACATAAAATTGCACCGTGTATATATTGTACTATATGCAAATTTAGCGGGAAATAAAAATGCATGTATTTTGTTCCCTCTTGAGGGTTCGAAAAGGCCAAGTGAATTTGCTCTTAGAAGTAGCGCCCACACTTCGCATTCAGAGGAGGATTGTGCAATGTGTTTTTTTTTTGTTTTTTTTTTCTTCGAGTCTCTTCCTACACAAATGCGACCATGTTGTGTTGCTTGATATTCACAGTCAGGGGGCAGACTTAATGAATCGCTTTGTTACAGTTCACACTACAGGTGGTGACGAGTTTTTCCCCCTAAGCATTTAAGAGTCATTACCAAAGCTGTACAGCGTATAGTAAATATATATCTAATTGCTTCTATAGTTGTTATTGCAAAATTTGTTATCCATGTGACAGATTTAGTATTTATTTTTTCCTTTGCGTGTTAATAGATACTTATGAAACTGTGTTGCTGTCATCAAAAATTTCTTGCATTTTTTAATCTTTTAAAACTAGATTGGTCATTTCAGTTGTTTTAGTTACTACTCGTTTGCTTTTTTGAATGGGTAGAAAACTAAATTCACCAGAAAATACTTTTTAATAGTTATTTTCTAGTATTGTGTAGGTTTAGACTAGAGTAGCTTCACCGAAAACTTGTATTTCCAGAGTTTCAAAACAACTTTTAAAGACTATAAGTTGGGAGGTTGTTGCAAACTATCTTCTAAGTTTGTGAACACTAAATTAACGTTTTCCAATTAAAACGATTCTTTGTTTCTGAGTAAGATTAATTACAATTGAATTTCAATGGATGCAATTAGTCTTATTCTGCATTTAGGATCTATACATGTTAAAAAATGTGATTCTTGTATTAGTTTCTCAGTTCATAATTCATTCTTTTTGTCAGTTCTCTTGGAAAATTAGGATGTGAACTTCGAACAGAACAGAGAAAAATTTCAATTGGACATTTTTAGATAGCTCAGTTCTTTTCCTAACCACATCTTCTTCTCCTTTCCAGGCACCAGACACAGGCTGGAAGACTCCGCCCCCCGAATTGTCGAACACCCATCGGACCTGATCGTATCCAAAGGTGAACCGGCCACTCTGAACTGTAAAGCAGAGGGCAGACCCACACCGATTATAGAGTGGTACAAAGATGGCGAGCGCGTTGATACGGACAGAGAGGACCCCAGATCTCACCGCATGCTCCTACCCAGCGGGGCGCTCTTCTTCCTGAGGATCGTCCACGGGCGGAGGAGCAAGCCGGACGAAGGCGTGTACGTGTGTGTGGCGAGGAACTACCTGGGAGAGGCTGTCAGTCGTAACGCGTCGCTGGAGGTGGCAAGTAAGTGAAAGAGGCTTGGTTTGTTGAGTTTGACAACTTTTGGAGAATTCGTGGTTGAAGCAATGGCCGATGGAATTACGCTATGGATTCTTTACGTGCAAATTAGCCTTATCGCAGTGACAATTTGGAAAAACCTTTTCATAAAACCTGTGATGTTAGATCTCTACAAATGTATTAACTCCCTATTAGTTTGCCATTTAAAGGTGCACAATGTAACTTTTGCTGGTGAATGGTCTCCTATCTGCTTGTTTTTATAGAAATGTGGTTGCTGTGCTAGTCATTAAACTCATCGTTCTTGCATTTATCCAGTTACTGCTTAAAAATATCGCAGAAAAACATGCATTTTTCCACTTCCCAAGGATCAGACCAGTAACTTGCTTGTTTCCATAGAGATATTTAAGTTTAACATTATACTGCGGAACATCTGAGTCAAAATAATAATATTAAAAGTTGCATAGTTCATTTTTAATAGGCCAATTTTAGCAATATTGTGAGACAAATTGCTTTTAGATACGTATCATTGCGCTCTCTAACTCCATTTATCATGTTGTAAGCATGCAGACGCTCTTTAACACACAAAGTGGCTTCGGCTGACCTCCTTATCATTACCGTCATCAACCCATGTTAGCTATAGACCACACCTCTGACCTTAATGTCACATCGCCATGGCAGCTGGCACCCTTAGGCCCCCTCCTCTCTCTCTCTGCACTCCTCCCCTCTCTGCTGGTCATCATGCTTTCTGGCCTTTGATACCCTGTCCAATCTCTGTCATGTGGCGGCCAGGACCCTGTTAATGCAGACAGATGATGGGGTAGCAGTAGCAGATAGCAGTTGTTTCCAATAGACAGGAAAACAAATCTACTTTCTTGTAGGGCTGTGGACCTTTAGTCGAGAAAAATTTGTTTGAGTGACTCTTTATTACTAGTCTGTCTACATCTCCAAAGCTCAAAACGCTCATGTTCTACCTTATGTTGTTATGAAGCCGTAGTTTTACATTTAGTTCAGAAGAAATAGGTAATTCCAGAGGCGATCATCCAAATGATTCTAGTTACGGGGCATGGTAGGGCTGCTTGATTATTTTGATCAACACTGAAATCACAATTATTCAGACGATTATTTTTAGTGACACCATGCATTTATTCAGCATTTCTCTCTCACACTTTGTTATTGATAATTTATGCAAAACTTTAAAAACTGAAATTAAAAATAGGCTACAAATATGTACCTTAGAGCAGTTTTGCGATGTATAAAACATAAAATGAATAAAATATACTTTGAACATGAAATAAGGCATAGAAAAACATAAATATATCGAACATAAACTATATATCCAACTGTTCTACAATCTCTATATTTAAACATTAAAATAAACATACTTCTTTGTATAACAAATATCCCAAAAATAAACTTTGTTAAGCTTTAAATCATTTAAATCGTCAACTCAATTATGTGTGTTTGCCACACAAATCGAAATCGCAATCAAAATTCGATTAATTGCACAGCCTTAGTGTATGGAGTTTAAACACACAGTAAAAATCTGAGCTAATTTCTTGTAGGGCTGATTTGTATTAGTCGATTACTAAAGGATTTATATGGGACAATTACTAGAAACTAGGAAAAAAAGTGAGTGACTTTGCGTAAGATTATTCTCTACATAAATTGTGCAGTTTGGATCAGATACTTAGAGATACGTAAAAGTTTTGAGAGTTTTTGACCAATCAATCTGCAGAACTTATTTATTCTTCAGCAGAATTTCTTTAGCCCTACTTCCTTAAGACTGGGGATAGTTAAGTTGGCTGATTTCCAGTAACAGATGTTCGTCCTTGAAAAAATACAACAAAGCATTGTCAACCCGTGACACCTTTTAGATCCTCTGCTCTTAAGCAAGGACTTTAATGAAATGCAAGGAAGGCCAATTAAAAAGTGTCTTCTATTAGGTTTGTTTTGACAAGAGCAGAAGGTGAACTCTTCAAAATAGCTGCTCTAACTTGGATGGAGACCCTGAATAAACTCACTGAAATCACTATGGACACGATTTTAAATACAGCAAACCTTTCCAAAAAGCTATTATCTACCAATTTATATCAACATGCCTCTGTGACAGCGCCTGACACCAGTTTTTGGACAAATACCCATGAATTTACGCACGTCCTCTGATCCTTGGCTTCGGTCTGGCCTCTTCTAATACACCCAGGCCTTTATAAAACAGAAACCATTCCAGGAATTCTTTATAGCACTAACACAGACCAGCTGAAAAACACTTGTATATCCTTTCGAGTGAGGAAGCAGTGGTTTTGAAACTCTATCCAACTCATTACAGCCTTTAAAGGTCTTATACAACCAGAAATTGACTCTCTTGAGCTTTACGCCACGTTATAATGTTGTTACCTCATCAAAAACATATCCGGAGTTGTGTTTTGTTTCATTCACATGTGTTTGAGTAATCTTTTATTTTTAGTCTGTCTACATCTCTAAAGCTCAAACTTCCCCTTTCTACCTTGTGATGTTATGAAGCGGTAGTTTTCAGGTTAACAGCTACATTTTTTACCTTTAGTTCAGCAGAGATTGGCAATACCAGAGCTAAAATCATCCATGTGTGGAGCTTAAAAACACAGTGGAGCACTTCCTGTATTACCACATCACAAGGTAGAACAGAGTGTTTTCCATTTGGTTCGTCATCTGTTTGTTTTAATTCAGATATTCAGTTATACCTTTGCCACAAATGTTCCACAGTATGGGAATATAAACATGTATTTCTCCATGGACTCAAGCAGGTAACACCACCAGACCAAGTTACAGGTTAAATCTGTGGAGAGGCGACCCCGCTCACAGTAAGAATGCGTAATTACAAGGTATAACTTTAACCTGTAATTGAACAGATACAAGATAAATACAGTATGTCTAATGCCATACTGTGAAATATTCCAATCAAACAATAACATTTACAGACTTAGGGCCTGTTCACATGAGAACGCTTGTGGGTAAAATCGACAAAATGTTTTATCGGAAGTGCCTTTCGTTTAGATGGCAAGGATGTTTTGTGGGCTTAAAAGCGCAAAAATCTGAAATCACCCTCCAGAGTGGAAAAGTTGAATACTCTCCGCCGTAGCGTTTCCGTCTGCACTGCCCAAGACGCAAAACTCTGGTCAGATCTGCTCACGTCGCGTACGTGTTTACGTCACATAAATCATCACCTAGCGTCAACACCTAGTCGCCTGACATGCATACCAAATCGAATTCCAGACACTTTTGCGTCACTGTATGCACGCAGATTTCCTTCCGAAAAGGCTCGTCTAAATGGAATAAAAAGTTAAGACGCGGCGCCACTTTTGCGTCTTCTGTTCAGACCATCATCATATAAACGTAGCGTTAAAATGTTTAAGTTGTAATTCTTGTTTGTTTGGGGCTACTATCCCAACACACACTAGCCCCAAATATAGCCATACTACTCCCTGCAAGTGAATATAGAAGCAACATTATAACGTTGCCTTTAATTCAGTACAAAGAAGACACCAAAATGAGCCAGTGAATCATCCGATATCTATTTTCAAAGGACCAGTGATCCGTCAAATGTATTCGTCATCTTCACTGGAAATTCCAAACGGTGAGGAGAGTTACCTTTCACCTCACACCGGCTCTCGTCGTCATAAGCCTGAAGGTATTTGAGATTCAAAAAGAAAAACATGGAGAATTACTGTAGGTGTTGAGAACAGACTTGCTTTACTGGAAATGTCACGCTTCCTATGTATAATACCTGTCAGCATTTAAAGAATATAAAAGGTTAAAATAGAATTAACATGAGTACATTTAAGATTTTACAAAAAATCTTGACTATTTCTTCCTAGTTTTAAAATTTTGAAGTTTATCATTTTTACTTCCTGGTTGGACACAGATAGTCAACAAGTATGGCATACACAGAGATAATTCAGTAACTGTTCCCTAGCAACCAAAACTTGTCTAAATTGCTCAGTAGTTTATAGTTTATAGTGATTAGACTAATAAAAATAAATGGCAGCAACTTTATTTTGTTAAATAAAGGTTTAAACTGCTAGAAAAATGCCTTCCTTTTGTGGAAATTGTCCTTACATAGGTATTCTGTTTAGAACGCTCCACTATTTGTGTATTTTTGTACTTTTCTTCTAAATGTTTTTCAACAAACTGCCTTAAAGGTGTATTGTGTAACTTTTCTGGTTAGAGGGTCCCTCAAATGCTTTTCTCCATGGAGATGTTATTGCTTTGGAATGTTTTACAGATTGTTTGGAATGTTTTATAGTACAGCTTTTGATAGGGATGTAACAATAGCCAAAATATCGTGATATCGTATCGTCAAAGTTCTCGCAGTAATATTGTGGACCATCACAATATATCGAATTACAAGTCTCTTTGCTTAAATTAAGAGTTATGGTGCAGCAATAGCTAAAAAAGACAGAGGAAACTACATAGACCATGATCCTTTGCTCGATTTCAGTGTAGACTACAATAAGAAATAACAGTTCTAAGCACTTTTAAGTCTTAGTTCTTTGGATTAAGTCTTGTGAAGGAAAAAGTAGCACATTAGCCTCCACAAAATATCGCAATAAATATTGTACCATGAGATGTATATAGTGAAAATATCGTACAGAGAGATTTGGATATTGTTTACATCCCTAATCATGAGCTTTCCCACGATATCACAATAAATATCGTACTGTGAGGTTCATACCATGACGATATCGTATTGTGAGACTTGGATATCGTTACACCCCTAGAATTTGACCTTTCTATTTTCATGGAGACCAAATCAGATGAAGTTATAAGTCTGATCTGTGGAGAGGTGATCCCGCTCACAGTCAGAATAGAGGTTTTCTAGGTATTTTTGAGCTATAAAACCACCTGTAATTGAATAAAAGTGAGGTAAAGCTGTTTAAAGTCATGACATATTCATGAAAACAACTATGTGATGGACCCCCAACCAAAAAGTTACACAATGCACCTTTAACTGATGTAAAACCATGATAAATATTCACCACAAACACTCCTCCATCAAACCAAGTCATAATTACAAAAACATGAAAACCTGTCAAACACACTTCAAAGCTTTTCAGATCCCCAAACTTTCTTGTTGACTTCTTTCTAATTCATGCTCGTCGCTTTGGAAACCAAGGACACGTTGTTGGTAATATTTGCAGCACCCTTGGGGATATTGTAGCGCTGGTGGGTTTCTGTAGATAATAAGATCGTGCTGGCTTTTTGAGGGGATGTAATATTGGGCTTTGTGAGGTTGTGCTAGGTCGTGTTTCCTGTTCAAAGGGCTGCTGTCTCTCCTCTGTGATAACACGTTGCCAAGCGCCTGATCATCTCATCTGTTTGTTCCTCTCTTAGTTTGCTGCTCCTTCGGGAGGTGAAATTCCACATACATACACAATGAAGAGAGGGCACGGTGTTAGGACTGAATCTGTATTTGTAAAGATCTAGCTTTTTCAGGTACTGATCCAAATGTGTTATGTAGCTGTTACTTATCCCTCATGAAACTGTAGAACTTCTTTTTAAAAACATAAAAGTTCAAACTGTTCAGAAGTTCTAAGATTTCTAGACCGAGTACATTCAGTAAATAGTCTTATTACATTCATTTATATTTCCAGTCAGGTGAAGAAATATTTGGATTCTGAATTAATTTTTTTTTCCTTTTAAATTTTTTGATTTTTTTAAATTATTACTTTCACTACAGTTTGAGCACAGGGTAGCCACGGGGTCTTTAAAAAGTCTTAAATGTCACGTTCCTAAATTAAGGGCTTAAAAAATCTTAAATTATGTTGTCCAAGTCTTATTTTTTTTCACAAAGGTCTTAAATTTCATTAGCCTATTTTTTGTATACTCAACCGGGCTGCTTTGCGAATGTTAAAAGGAGGGAGGGGAAAAAAAACTAAACAATGTGAAATCACGTAACATGAATGAACATCTAATTTGGAGTATGCACGAACAATACTTTGGTTTCTGGCGCCGACGGCAATGAGTAAACAATCAGTACAGTGGAGAAAGATCCACAGTGGCTCTTAGAATCTGGATTTATTACTGGTAGTTGTTTGGTCATTATTAGAATTGGATCTGGTGTTTTTTGCCTGCATAATGGGTGCGATGTTGGTCTTAATTTTCATTTAAGTGTGCTTAAAAAGGTCTTAAAAAGTCTTAAATTTGGGGTAGTCAAACCTGGGGAAACCCTGGAGCAAAAACTCCAAAGACAGACATTTTAAATTTGCACTATATAACTTTTTCAATGGAGCATCAGTCACCTGCTTGCCTCCATTAAGATGTTGTTGATGTACCAAGAGTGTCCCAAAGTAAAGCATTCAATTTATCTTGCTTACATAATAAGCTGAAGTCTGCGAAGAGGTGTTTTTGCTCACAGTACACGCATGTTTTTCAAGGTGTTTTTCTAGCAATAAAAATGCTAGGGATGTAACAATATCCAAATCTCCCGGTACGATATTTATTGTGAAATTTTGTGGACTATAACAAAACTGTGAATATACTACTTTTTCCTTTTAAAATACCTTGACAAGACTTAATCCAAAGAACTAAGATCTAAAACGACTAATAACAATTATTTCTTCATAGTCTGCACTGAAATGGAGCAAAGGATCATGGTCTATGGAGTTCCCTCTGTTTTTTTAGCTATTGCTGCAGAGATACTTGTAATTCGATATATTGTGATGGTCCACGATATTATTGAGAGACTTTCGACGATACGATACCACAATATTACTGTTGCATTCCTAAAAAATGTACAAGTAAATGCAAGAGGGATTATTTTAATGCTATACTGTGCAACATTCCAGACAAACCAATAATATCTTGACAAGCAGGAGGTGGACTCTTCACTCTTCACAAGAAAATTTACTTAGTGCCCCTTAACTGATAATTAATACAGAGAGTCACATGGTTTTAGTGGCTGACAGGGTGTGAATTATGTGTTAGTACGTGTTATAGCTTAGAATCAGTGAAGGTGGAATATTTTCTTCTAGTGCAAAGGAAAAAAAACAGCTATTGCAAGTTCAATTTTATTTAAAAATCCTCGGCAGCCCTACTTAGCACACAGATCTCGACTTCCACGCTAACACCACTTAATCCACTAAAAGTTCCAGTGTGTCTGCTAACATTTGTGGACTTTAACATAAGTCCGCTAATACACTTTTTGGACAGCTGCCTCGAGCAAAGAGAGGTTATATAGAACAAACAGAGACAAATGCCAAGCAGCCACCAGTGCCAACCCTTGCAGTACGTTGCCAACAGGAACCGAGATAAGACCACGGGCCACGGGGCTGCCAACCGCGCTCCGATCGGCACCAGACGAGGCACAAGATGGCACCTCTCGCTCCCAGCCTTGGATTTGGAAGCACTGGGAAGTCTCTGTTGGGTAGTGGGTATATTTGGGCATAGATGGAGAGAGGCAGGAGCAGGGTGAGGGTGGGGCAATTGGGAAGTTTAACCCCTCAAAGCCTGGCACTAAATATGTAGAGCTGAACAGACTTTACAAATCGAGCTGTTTTTCGAGGTCAGTTGTCTTATGGTTCAACGGAAGAAGCCAGGAATTTTAGAATGCATGATTTTTGTGGGAGTTTCTTATACCAAAATACAAAATTCTGCTAAATAAAAAACTTAAAATTCTTACTGTGAACAGGCTTGCATTTCCTCAAACCCGAGTCTTATTTGGCCTTGAGGAGGACCTCCACTTTCTTGTTACGCAGGAAATGTTGCTCTTCTGGTGTAGCATAAAACTCAATCGATTTCTACAGATGTTCCAATTTTAACTACAGAAAGTTACACAGATTTAGCCTTATTCATCAGCCAAATTCACTTCGTGGAAACCGTCTGACCTTGGAGCATTAGGATTCGTTCGCTCGACAGTAGGCGGGTACTTTTTTTAATTTAACCAATCGCTGCTATTTGGTTGTGATTTATATAATGCGCCAAATCCCGTAGGAAGAAGGGCAATAACGTCTTTCCCCTTGATAAAATTCACTAGACATTCTTTTATTTCGGCTTTAAATCCTCGATCTCTGGAATCGTTGCCAACACAGAATGTATGGCTTCGTCTGCATCCATCTCGACCGCTTTGTTTACTGTTAAGAGACCCAGACAGGCACTTGAGTTTGACGTCATGGCTTCACAGCTCTTCAATGATTGGCCGGTGCGCAGTCTACAACTTCCAGGATTCTTGCAAACCATCTAGTGTATTCCGATTTCTGACCTAGTCACTGGAGAGAAATGAATTTGAGCCTGGCTACCTCCAGCTGCTTCTTACACGGGAAATGTTGCTCTTTTGGTGTAACATAAAACTCGTCAATTTCTACAGAGAATGTTACAATTTTAACCACAGAAAGTTACACAGAGTTGCTTTAAATGAAAAAAAGTCAACTTGAAAATGTAGGCTTTGAAAAACACTTTGCTGCTCTGACAAAGTAAATGCACTTGTTAGAATAGCTGTGTATAGCACTGTCTTGTCTTCATTTTTGGCTCTTGAAACTTCTAAGGGAGTCTCAAAATCATTTGTAACTGACAAAAACACATTTGCCTGCCTCCTCTTCACCACCACCACACTTAAAAGTATCCTTGTGAAGAAGATAAAACTGTCCAAATATTATCTCCTCCTTTCTAAATCCTGCCAAGGCTAAAATCCCCATCCTCCAGTTCAGACCCAGACCTCTGCTTGTTCTCATCTGTTACCAAATGTTCTCTTTGCAAAATATCCCGTCTTTTTTTTTATGAAACAAATCTCATTATACCTGTAGTTTAGACCTTTACAGACTGAAATGCATTCTTTTATTAGTTTATCAGTTCGTATTTCAGTCTTCTCTCAAATGGTAATGTTCTTGGAGTTGTTTACAATGCGCACTCAGAACAGAATCCTTTTGAGAATATCTTACAAATGTAATTGCTATACAAGATTACTAGAAAAATCACCATTAGATGTTTTGTTTTTGTTTACAAAATTGTACAGCCCCGGGTTTCAGCATTTCAAAAGATATAATATGTAGTTTTAAATTGTTAATCTCTATGGCGATGGTTAAAAATGCACTAGGTAACTTCTAAGGTGGAGGGTTTGCTACTCGCTTGTCTTCATGGAGACTAAAACAGATCAAGTTACAGGTCAGATCTGTGAAGAGGCAACCCCACTCACAGTCAGAGTGCCTGTTTTTCTAGGTATTTTTGAGCTAAAACTACCTATAATTGAGTTAATATAAGGTAGAGCTGTTTAATGCCATACTGTGGAACATTCCAGGCAGAGCAATGACATATCCATAGAAACAAACACGTGATGGACTCTCCAACCAAAAAGTTACACAGTGCACCTTAAAATAATACAGTTTTAATCAGCTAAAGGTTGAAAACAGATGACTGAAGGCTTCTAGAAACATACTTCACATCAATTTTTAATACAGTGTAAATTGATGTTTCTAAAATGATTATTATTTGTTTACATTTTGATTTGATAATGCTGCTGTTTTTGCTGTAGAATACACATTTCTTCATTACTTTACAAAGAGTCTGGTCACTGGGGAGTTCAGATGGGTGTGATCTGTCTGTATCAAAACAAATGGAAAAGTTACATAGTGCACCTTTAAACATACCTCTTTTACATTTACACAGGTGTTTTATAGCTTAAAAACACCATAAAAACATGAATTCTTACCCTGTGCAGGCTCGCTTTTCCATAGATCTGACACCATTAACCTGTCTCCACTGTGAAGTTTATTTCCATAACAATGCAAAACAATAATATCTCAATGGAGACGAGCAGAAAAGTTGCACAGTGCAGCTTTAAAACCGTTTCTCACTCTGTCATCCATGTATCTTTTTTTTTTTTTTTTTTTTTGCCTTTCTAAATTCTGTCACCCGCTAATGACGCTCTCATCGCCCAGTCGAGAGTCAGACAACTGCTTGTTATCTTCTGTTATCAAATGTTCTCTTTGGTAATGTGAGGAATTACCCAAGTCATTATGCTTTTCCCTCTGGGGGGGGACTGGAAACTCCCAAGGATTAGTTGCCGTAGCGATATTCGACTAGCGAGATTAATCCCTGCCGGAGAACGCCACATGCTAATCGTCCTCGGAGACACCTCGCCCGGTAAACACGTTGTTATTGCCGCTTAAAAGATGCAGGTTTCGCGCTAAATTGCAATTTGTGTTTAAAATTAAGATGAAGAACTTCGCCTGGTCCGTTGGGGGTTGTTTTTGCAGATGGTACATTAAATTAACGGCGATAAAACTAACCAAAACTTTTTTATAGAACAACAAAAGTAGATTGATGTCACAGCGCTTCGATCGATTAATTTAAAGTGTGTATTTAGCTTGTCCTGAGTCATTTATGTGATATTATTTTGCAGATGTAACTAACAGATGTGGCCAAGTCTTTGCTTTATTTCTCAAGTGGCCGTCCCAAAGCTCTTTCTATTGCGGGCCTTCACACACACTCACAATTAAACACTCAATAAGCTATTAGCAATGGTTCAGCTCAGTTACCGCGGTAACAGTTTTCAATTATTATTAACGACGTGCTTGATGGATGGATTGCGAGCGCGTGAACTGTGAGGGGGTTTTCAAGCATGGCCGGACTCGGATATGGCATTTCCGTTGAACTGTTTTTAAATAAACATTGCATTAGTAGTCAGTGTTTGGAGAATTAATGGGACTGCTGCAGATATATGAGGCAAGATCGCAAGTCATGGTCACATCAAATTCACATTTAAACCAAGCAAAGTTTTAGGTTTTAGTTTGTCATCATTATTTTATCATTATATTTTATGTTATGTATTATTTTTCACCGGTAGCGAGCTTGTTTTTGCGTGACTGGCAGCGCTTAACCCCGTGTAAACTTTTCAGTGGAGGTCCTTAGTACGGATCTGATGTAAGGTGGAATATTTTTTTATAATAATTACTAGGGCTGGGTATCATTTAAGAAGTTGCTGATACGATACCTCGATACTTAGGCCACAATATGATACATATCTCGATACAGTGAACTTTCGATTCGATACGGTTCAATAAAAAATAATGGCTAAATCATGGCTGCGACACTAAAAGTTTTAAAGTCTTTGTTAAACCATTTATTGTGCAAAGTTCATATGAAACACGCATATTTTACTCCTCAAAACAGTGAAAATGTCAAATGTGTTGCATAAATGAGTTTCCTTTCTCTGAACAAGAAACAAAACTGTAGCTCTGTAACAAAATCATTTTGTTAAATTTACCAACAAATGCAGATATATTGATATGTCAGCCCACAATATCCATACTGTATCATCATAAATGATACGATATATCGATATTCTGATATTTTTGCACATCCCTAATTACTAAACATTAATCTTGCAACTCCCATCATCTATTTTACATTATATTGCAGTTGAATCGAAAACAAAATTTGAGTTGACGTAATTATCAAATGGAAAAATAGAAGATATTAGATAATAGAATGTCCTCTGCAAAAAAAAACAAAAAAAAAAAACAACACATTCCTATAGTTTAGTCCTGTATTAAAGATGCATTGTGTGGCATTTCTGGTTGAGGGTAGGATACAGTATATGCTTGTCTCCATGGAGATGTAATTGCTCTGTCATATTCATCTATGTCTGACCATATTATATCTGCCATATTCCACGTTAAACATATCTTAAATATCTATCTTAAATTTAGTTAATTGTGTGTGATTTTACTGCATGCATTATTACTGTAAGTGGGCTCGCTTCTCCACAGATCTGATCAGTAATCTGACCTTGTAATGCAAAAATTTGCCTAGACAAACGGGTAGGAAGGTTAGGCAGCATAGACTTCACCAAAAAGTTACGCAATGCACCTTTAACATTTTTCTGTGAGCTTATCATTTCACATTTCAGTCCTCTCTTAAATGTTAAAGCTTTGAAATTCAGAGTCCTACTTTTTAAACAGATATCTCAAGTCTAACGGCAAAAGCAACGGAAAATCGCACGTGCTTCTCTACTTATAATTTTTCAATAGCAACAAATCTGTGCACGCTTTTTCTAAACTTGAGCGTTGTGCAGCGATCCTTCTGATTTCACGCACTAACAGGCATTCTTTGATCCCCTTAAGTTCAGCCCAGGTTCGGGCCAATCCATGTCAGTTGGATAAAAGTCGGTTATAGCACAATGAGGCTAACGGCCCAGACACCCTTGGGTGCTTGGGGATTTGGCATTCAAAAGTGGCTCTCCTTTTCTCTGTGACGTTTTTGTTATACGATGCCTCAGTTTATGGCTCATGAATATTCACAAAGGAAGGGGAGGGGCCACGGTGGGAGTTTTGTGAGGAGTGGACGGGGCTTGGGGTTGCAAAGGGATAGGGCCGCACATGGCGACCCAGGTGACTAATCATTTCACAAAACAAGGATTTAAAGGTCTAACTTTTTGGTTGGGGGTCCGTCCCCTTCTTGTTTCCATGGTAGTGTCTTTGCTCTGTCTGGAATGTTCCACAGTATGACATTAAACATCTCTATCTAAACTGGAGGTGGTTTTGCAGCTCAAAAATGCCAAGAAAAACATACATTCTGACTCTGAGCAGGGTCACCTTTCCACACATATGACTTGGAACTTGGTCCAGTTTGGTCTCCATGAAGATAGAAAGGTTTAATGCCATCCTGTGAAACTTTTAATAGACAAAGCAATAACACATCCAAAGAGAAAAGTATTTAACGGGCCCTCTACTGGAAAAGTTGCATTTTAACTAAAAAATCTTACATATACGAGAAAACGATGTTTTTGTTTACATCCAACTTTTCTGCACGTACGCAGTGGCTGGTAGGCAAAAAGTCAGTGGGGCCGCTCGTTTGTGTTGACAGTTGCGTTGCGCATGTCTGTCATGAGATAACTCGTCTTATTTTGAAGTGGGTTTTGCATTGAAGTGTTTTGACATGACTTCATCATCTTACTCTAAATCACTGAATGTTGAAATGTTAAAACTGAGTGTTAATGTTAAAAACGTTACTTTGAAAACTCGCCGATAATTGTTGACGATGTTGATGTTGACTGTTGATGTTGACTTGTTGATACGGATGCTTTTTTTTGCCTACCAAAATGGCTGCTGCCCCGGTTGTGACATCATCGTGTTTCTCATTTTATTTATTTTTTATTAAGTTTATAAGTTTACAAATTTTTCTGCTTGGACACAGGCGTTAGATATGACATGCGTGGAAGTAATTTATAACTGTTACCTAGCAACCATAATATTAAATACATGTTGACCAAAACATGTCTAAATTGCTCAGTTGGTTGTTTTTGACTTGACTTGTCAGCTCGACTCCCTCTCTCGGCATAAACATCATTGATAGACCGATTAGATCCATTGACCCACAGGTTGGCGGTGCAATTCCAGCTCCCACAGATGAATACTGTTGTTATTTTGTCCTTGGGCAAGACACTAATCCACATCACCAGTGTCTGAATACATTGGTGTGTGTAAGAATGTGTGTGTTTCCTTGATGTAAAGCGCTTTGAGAGCCTTGAAGCTGGAAAAAACGCGATATAAAAGTTTGACCATTCACCATTTCTCCAGAGTTTTAGCAAGTAATGAATACAAAAACATGAAAACCTGTCATATGCACTTTAAAGGTTGCTAGAAGGTCAGGATTTGTGACAACAGCTGCCCAGAAGAATCACAGAAATGAACAGGTGATATGTGAACGCCTCCTCTGTTAGGAGAAGGCACCCTTGGTTGTTGTCATTGCGGTTTTGGCCCGACTTTCTCAGACGCTGTAATCCTAGACGCCGATTTTAAAGAAACAGCTGAACGGCTACTGTCACTACTTGGTTCATCCCTTTCGCTTTCCCCCCCCCAAGTCCTACAGTGCAGAAAATAGGTTTAAGGTTTTGGGGGGTGGTTGTCAAAAAGAAAAAAAGGAGGATTTGTGACTGCAGAGAAGTGAAGAATGGGTAGCACGAACCAACACGGTCTACTTCCATATTGTAAGAAATTATCAATAAAAGTTTTAATCCTTCCTCTCTCCAAACTTTGATAGTACTAGATTTAAATGTGATGTGTCTATGTTAGATAATTCCATTCAAACTAGGATTGGGCACATTTTTTTTTCAATTTTTTTATTATTGTACTTTATTTTGTCTTAAAGGGCCCATATTACTCTATTTTCTGATGATGATATAATGTTGTTTCCTCATCAAAAGTAACAGAAGTTGTGTTTTATTTCATTCACACAAGATTAACACAACCCCTGCATGTTTAGGCCACCTTGTAATGTCACATGGTAATACAGGAAGTGCTCCACTGTGTTTTTAAAGTCCAGACACCTTCACTAGAATCATTTGGATGAGTTCAGCCCTGGAATTGCCCATTTCTACTGAACTAATATTAAAAAGTAGCTGTTATCTTAAAAACTACTGCTTCATGCCATCTTAAGGTGGAACAGAGCATTTTGGAGATGTAAAAAGACTAATAATAAATAATTACCATATTTTTTGGACTATAAAGCTCACTTAAAATCTTAAAATTTTCTCAAAAATCGACAGTGCACCTTATAATCTGGTGTGCTTTATGTATTAATTCTGGTTGTGCTTACTGGCCTCGAACCGATTTTATGTGGTACATGGTGCTCAAAAATCTGTCAGAATGTTTTAGTATGACGTTGATAAGCTACGAAGCCGCACCGCTTGATGGTCTGAGCATTACGGCTACTGTAGTTGCGGAGAACAAACATATTCCACTGAGTCGTGTCCTTTAGTCCAACAGAAGCTGACTGCATCAGCGCACAAGGAGCGAGCTGTTTTTCCAGCGCTTATAGTTTATGCAAATTAGCCATGTGGTTTTAAGTTTTGTTTCTGTAAAATGTAAACAAATGTGCACAAAGTTGCATTCCTAGGAAGTTAAAAAAAAAAAACTAAAAAAAACTTAAATTATCTACCCACATTCACATTCATAATACACATTCACCAAGACAGGGAGGCAACGCCGGGCGAATTACGCCACAATCTGCCTATGGATCTTGGAAGCCTGAGCTAAGATATCAGTCTCAAGTGTCGTCCATTTGTTTCACTTAATGCACCTTATAATCCGGTGCACCTTGAAAATAGACAAGAGAATTCAACGTTATTGATATTGTGCCTTATAATCCGGTGTGCCTTACAGTCCGAAAAATACGGTACTCAAACGTGTGAATGAAACAAAGCACAACTCCAGGTATGTTTTTGAGGAGGTAACAACATTCTAACATGGCTTAAAGCTCACAAGAGTCAATTCTGTCTAATATTGGATCTTTAAGGACTTCATAAGTAAGCGAATCTACATCAGCTACTTCCAGACTCACATTTGCTTACATACATTCCTTTAGAAGTCTTTTCCTTTGCCTACAAGATACTTTTTGCCTACTAAAGCATACATAAAACATAGCACCAAGCTGTAATGTTCAGTCATTACCACGGTAGCAATACTCCGCAGAGCAGCCCTCGTGACCTGTTCACAATCCCAGAAGGCTACGGCACTAGCACTGTACCGCGCCGCCATCAATCTCACTTTACACCTGTTAGCATTTAAATCACGCTCTATGAAGGTCACTGCTTCTCAAAACAGACCCATACAAAGCTGTCTACATTGCAGCGCCCGAGGTACATGATGGAGAAATAAAGGGGGGAAAAGTCTTTATGCGAGAGTGGAGTTTGCTGCGAGCTATTGGGTCCCTGGGCTAAGTGCTGTTCACTCCACTGTAAACATGCCCTGCTGCCGTTTTCCACTCCTGAATGACTAAAGCAATGTTAGCATTTCTAATCTGCCATCCTATTAGGAAGTGATTTGAATGCGGTGATATTATCAAACTAGCCATTATGATTCTATCTCCGGGTTCTTCGCAGATTAGCATGTCTTTTAAAAGCCTGTCAATCAAGTGTTGAAGCAGCTCAGTTTGTCGATGTTAAATGAAGGAAATTGGTTTGCATAGAGTTTGGGCCGTTTCTACAGGACTTTAAATCACGGTTGAATAAAGGAATTACTACAAATATCCACCAGAGATGCACAATATATTACAAACGAATTGAAACTGACACAAATATCAAGGCTGCTATTATTTAGATACAATTTTGGTGGATCGGATATCGGATTTCAAGATATCAGTTCAATCTGTATCCCGTTTTGATCTATAAACCTGTGTAATAAGACGATTTACTGGATAATCTTGGAGCAAAACATCTCATAATACTAAACTTTAGTATTTGTAAACTATTTTTACAAAGCTGTTCAGTATAGTTAAAAAAACACATTTGGATATTTTTACCATATGCTATTTGTGTTTAAAGGAAATACATTATAATTTCAGTCTCAAATATGGCAACTGCATAGCAACACTTGAAAACATGGCTTTTTAAAATGTATGAAAGAGGGTTACAAACCTGCTTGTTCAGTCCATGTGTCCTTTGCAATCTCATTTCTTGATGGTCGCACCACATGATATTTGATATTTGAAAAAATTGACACGCTCGGACAATATTTACCTTTTTAGTTTGTTTATTACGGGGGAAATAACTATTCAAGCTGAAATTTCATGTGGGAGTACTAAACACTTCAGAAATATGCCAAAAAAGAAAGAAAATACATTTGATTAGATTTAGACTAATTTTAAAGAAGTTTAACAATTAGCAATTAAGTGCGGACGGTCGCACCACATGATATTTTAACATTTTAAGTACAAAAAACATGCATGATGACTAGGGATGTAACGATATCAAAATCTCACGGTACGATATTTATTGCGAAATTTTGAAGAGGCTAATATAATTGTAGATGTGACACTTTTTTGCTTTTAAAATACCTTGATAAGATTTTTGGATGAATTATTTCCGTCATAATCCCAAGAATTCAAGTAAAAAACATCTCTCCATGTTGTTTGCGCTGAAATGAATCATGGGATATGTAGTTCCCTATGTCTATAAGCTGTTTCTACTATAAAACCATGCATTTAAGCAAAGTTAAGTTGTGATTCGATATATTGTGATAGCCCACGATATTATTGTGAAACTTTTGATGATTCGATATCACGATATTTTGGTTATTGTTACATTCTTAATAATAACTAATGATTTCTGAAAAAAAGTTTTGGTTCCATGGACGTCAGAGGTACTACAGATATATGGTGAATTATTATGAAATTTGAACCTTTTTAATTAAAGAAATTGCAACTGGACAGAAAATTTTGGCCTTGTGTCATTGACCCTTATATCGGTTATTGGCAGATACTTAAAGCCAAGTATCGACATCGGTATTGGATTCGAAAAAACGTGTATCACTGCTTTTCGAAATAGTATGTCGTCTGCAAAGAACAAAACACAGTGACACAGCTACTTTTTAGTTTGATAGAAAAAGTTGGTAGTGCAGTGGGTTAGACCTCAACAAAGATATATCAGAAATCTAAACACAATCGCAGCACTCTGAAATCCACTTAAATTTGTTGTTCACACATTGCTTTCAGATGATTTAGCAAGTCATGCGAATTTCGGCACGCAACAAGTAGCTTAAAGCACTTCTCCAGACGTCAGGTTTGCTCGTAGACATAACATTCTAATGCGATAATTGAACTTGAGTTAGCAAAACGTAAACACGCCCCGAAACTCCGCTCTGCATTAATCGCCAGTGTCTGCGTCTTGTTGCGTCTCCACAGAACCATGAAAGCGTCTTCCAAAAGCTGTCTCAAGCACTTTGTCCAATCTTATTCATTTGTCAAAAACACAACTAGCTGTCAGCCCCCTCTCCGCTCAGCTTCGCCTATTTACGTTACGAGAAATCATGCAGATGTAAGGAGTATCGGGGTTTGACAAATTGAGCAAACAAGCCCCGACGTGGAGTAAATATAAACTGCGTGCGAGTGTAGATTTTGGCTCGGGATCGGGATAGTGGTGTGCTCATGCTTTACTAATAGGATTCAAACTCCAGACACGTGCCGGACATCGCCAGCGGACATAGAAATGAGGATCAGATGGTCAAAATGGGGGACAGGGGGGTCCGGCTTCGCCCTCCCTTAATCTGACCCATCCGTCTGGACAGCAGTTAGCCAGCGCCACAAGCCAAGAAGCTCCCCCAAAGGATACAACACATGAATTAATTAGCAGTGAAGGCTAGTGCGAGGAGAAGTTGATGTGTTTACAAGCTAACTTTTGTCAGACTTGTACGCATGATGAAACGACTGGGTTTTAGTATAACTTTTAATTAGGCAACATGAGATTCAACAGTTTTTTCTGCAAAGCTACATCTGTAATCTTTAGTCTTGGTTAAACTGAAGAAAACTAAACAAACTAAGCAAATAAAAACTGGAACAGACATGTTTTTTTGGTGGTTGTTAATAAATAATGATAAAACTGTGAAACGAGGTCGTAATTAAGGAAAATTATTATGCAGACCATTTATGACACATTTTCTTTGTGTTTTGGTTGTTTTTTAAGCAGATTTTTTTGTATTTTAACTTAACAAATTACGCTTTTTGCCTCACTTTACTGTTGGCAGGGATCAGCTTGGTAAAAAATAGGGACACCTGGGACATTTCTTGTATAAAATTGGGTCAAATTAATGGTTTTGGATAAATCTGCTGGGACAGGGGACACCGGGCTCAAAACTGGAACTGTTTCGGATAAATACTGATATGATAATATGGCTAACTTCTTTTAGTTTGATTATATTTGAAAATCGTTGTTTTCAGCATCTCACGTGTGTTCTTCTCCCAAACAGAAGACACTCTGTTCCACCTTGTGATGTCATGTGGTGGTACGGGAAGTGCTCCACTGTATTTTTTAAACTCCATACACCTTCACTAGAATCATTTGGATTATTCCAGCTGTAGACTTTGCCAATCGCTACTGAACAAAAGGTAAACTGTTGCTGTTAACTTGAAATCTACCGCTGGAACAGATCATTTTGAGTTTTGGAGATGTAGACAGACTAATAATGCTGATAATAAACATAATAAGCACAACTCAGGTTATGTTTTTGATGAGGTAACGGCATTATAACATGGTTTAAAGTACACAAGAATAGGGCTGGGTATCGTAAAGAAGTTGCTGATACAATACACACCTCGATACAGTGAGCTTTCCGTTTGAAATATTTCAAATTGATTTGATACGGTTCAATAAAAACAAAGGCTAAATCATGACTGTGATACTAAAAGTCTTTGTTAAATCACTTGTTGTGCACAGTTAATATGAAATACACATATTTTAATCCTCAAAACAGTGAATATGTCAAATGTGTTGCGTAAACTAAAGTAAAATATAGCCAAAAAAATACTCTTGGTGATATATTGATAAAGCAGCTCATGACGACACGATATACGATATTTCAATATTTTTGCACACTCCTACAACACAAGAATCCATGCTGTTTAATGTGGAGCCTTAGAAATGTAATGTAATTCTCTGTACCTTTATCTATCCATGTTTAACATTTATAATTTACTTGGACTTCAGTTCTTGTTGTCAATACCCCCAAAACTCTCCCCCTGCATGTAAACATATTGACCAAACCAGATCCACCAGCCGTACACCTCTTCCTCCAGAGGGTTAGCTGTGAATTAATTAGTCAAGTGAGAGCTGGGGGCAGTTTGTGGCTGTTGTGATGTCATAAAAGGTCAATGGGACAATAGAAGGGGGGGTAAGAGGCGTGGGGGGTGGGGGGGTGATCGGGGCATTGACAACAGGTGGTGAGGGGAGGGGTCCGTTCTCCCTCCCCCCCCTCTGTAAGGCTAATGACAGTGCAGCTCAAAGGCCGGGGGGGTTGCCTTCAGAACAATAAAGGCTCATCACTCCAACCGTCGTGTCCAAATCACCCCCGGAGTTGCCAAGTCTGTTCCTTCATAGCGACTTTGGGCTGCTATTTTTGGAAAGTCACTGGCAAATTCTGAGTCACCATAAAAGATCAGATTTTTTTTTTTCATTTAGTTTCATAATAACATTTTATTTAACGTTTTAAAGCAGTTTTTAATGTTAATGTCGTCTCCATGGTGAAGTTATTGCTTTGCCCGGAATGTTACACAATATAACATTAAACATTTAGCCAGTATTTATTTCATTACAGGTCTTTTAATTGAACAAATACCATAGAAACATGCATTCCTACTGTTACTGGGGTCACCTCTTCACAGACCTGACCCCTAACTTGGTCTGGCGATAATAATTTGAACATTACAGCCCAAAGAAATAAAATCTTGGACTCTGTACCAGTAAAGTTACACAGTGCACCGTTAAAATATGGCTGTCTCTTTAAAACCTATACATATTTAGGTAATTCCTTATTTTTTAACCTATTTTTGGGTGCTGAGGTCACATGTTTTGTGCTTTTTATAAGAAATTGTTGCTTGTTCTTTGAAAATCTGGCAACCCTGATCCAAATCCCCACAAGAGTTGCTGTTTTTAAGTGAAGTATTGACTAAAATACAAGCTGTTAATATTTTAAAGCTGTTATTTGTGTAAAATATGCTACTGAAAAGGTATGCATCTCATTAGTGAGTTCATCTGTAGAGCACATAGTTTAATTTGTTGCTTCCTTGTTTTTTGTTGTTGTTTTTTTTGTTTTTTTCACTCTAAAAATCTGATCTGGCAACCCTGATCACCCCCCATTATCTTTGCCAAGGCTTTAAAATCTCCACGCAAAACCCACTTACTGTCTGCGTGCATAACATTTCATCTCTGCCTCGTAATTGTCAACTTACATAAAAGTGCAAACACGGAATAAATTAAAATGTAAAACAAAATTGTAAATGCGGTAGACTAATGGAGGTGGGTGCTGATTTAATTCGCTTGAGGTCGCGTTGGAGGTTGCACCGTGCATCGCTGTATTGGCGCTGGAGTGTCTTTTTATGTGTAGATGTGTGAAGCTTTTTATAAAGGATGCATGCATTTCAATAGCAAGCCTCCAGCCCAGTGTCGGATTAAAGCTCGTATGGCAGACTAGTCATTTCACTAAAACACAGCCAACGTGGTTATAGTTATAGTTAGATTTTACTTTCTTTTTGGACATGGACTGCAGGTATCACATGACAAACATAGAGGTAATTCCACAACATAACCATAACATTAACAAGGGCCAGTAGTTATGATTTGACTTGTAAAAATAAATGACAACACCCTAATTTTGTATATTAACTAGGGATGTTTCAATAACCAAAATATCGTGATATCGTATCGTTAAAAGTCTCACAATAATATCGTGGGCTGTCACAATATATCAAATTACATGGTTTTACAGGAGCAACAGCTTATAAACATAGGGAACTACATATCCCATGATTCATTTCAGTGCAGACAACATGAAGAAATATGTTTTTTACTTGAATTCTTGGGATTTTGACAGAAATAATTCACACCAAAATCTTGTCAAGATGTTTTAAAAGCAAAAAAAGTGTCACATCTACAATTATATTATTATCCTCTTCAAAATATCGCAATAAATATCGTATCGTGGGGTGCATATCGTGATAATATCGTACCGAAAGATTTGGATATCTTCACATCCCTAGGGTTAACTGTTCGAGCATTTTCAGTAGAAGTTTTGAAAGAGTTTTAGAAGTTTCCTCTACTTTCTGTATTTTTTGTAGTTTCCTTCTCGACTTTTTTCCAAGTGCATTGTGTAACTTTTCTGGTGGATGGTCCGTCAAATGCGTTTCTCTGTGGAGGTGTTATTGCTTTGTCTTGATTTTTTTTTTTTTTCACAGTATGATATTAAACCTTTCTATCTTCATGGAAACCAAACCAGACCAAGTTACAGGGCAGATCTGTGGAGAGACAACCCTGCTCACAGCCATAATTCATGATTTTCTAGGTATTTTCGAGCTTTAAAACCACCTGTAATTTAATAAATGTATGGTAGAGCTGTTTAATGTCATACTGTGGAACATTCCAGGCAGAGCAATGATATATTCATAGAAACGACGGACCCTCCACCAAAAACTGATGTAAAATTAAACGTATATTTATAAAAGGTAGCACTACTATCCCACTAAATTAAGTAATGATTAGAAAAAGATGAAAAGCTGCCATTTGCCCTTTGATTTCTCCGAGAACGTGCTTTTCAACATGACACATGGGATGAAGTCCGTCTCGCGCTTTTCCTGGCGTTCCGATTAGGCTGTAATTAATGAAAGGGTCATTAGCCGGAGTCTTCCAGGATGTAAATAAATGACCCCCTGTTTGGAGCACATTGAGGTCCACAATAGCCCCCGGGGTAAAACAACATAAGGGCTGGTGGTGTGTGGGCGTGCTCCTGCTACACACCGGCCATGAGCTAACAGGAAGTACCATTCACACTGATAAGAAACAAAAGCCGCTCTCCAGACCTGCTTGGTGGGACACAGCCACTTCATCAATTCATCAAATCTGTGGGTCAGTGAATGCGAGGCGTTTTCATTATAGTCGGTGTGTACAAAAGGCTGACATGAATGGAATTGAAATGCGGCTTTTCAATGGGAGAAACAACATTTGTCTACCTCTTGTCATTGATACATTTTATATTTTACTATAATTGCAAGATGGACTAAATTAGGGCTTTCAGAAGTGTTGATAAACGCTAGGGATGTAACAAGATCCAAATCTCGGTACAATATTATCACGATATTATGCATCTCACGGTACGATATTTATTGCGATATTTTGGAGAGGCTGTATAATTGTAAAGCTTTTTTGCTTTTAAAATACCCTGACAAGAATTTTGAGTGAATTATTTACATCATAATCTCAAGAATTCAAGTAAAAAATATATAACTTCATGTTGTCTGCGCTGAAATGAATCATGGGATATGTAGTTCTCGATGCTTATTAGTTATTGCAGCTGTAAAACAACGCATTTAATAAGCAAAGGAACTTGTGATTCGATATATTTTGTGACGCCTCATGGTATAACTGTGAAACTTTTGACTATACGATATCACGACATTTCGATTACTACTAAAATTATTACTGAAATACTGAGTTGAACAAGTAGCCTATGTATACTTTTATTTTAAATATATCAGACCACGTGATATTAATAAAGAAAGTACTATTAGTTTGTTGAAAATGACATTGTTGTCAAAAGTATTCATAAACAGTTACTGACAGATGGTCTACTACTAAAATTAATATTTGAAAGTAGGGATGTAACAATAACTGAAATATTGTGATATCTTATCGTCAAAAAACTCACAATACTGTCGCAATATAACTCAAAAACAGAGGAAACTACATAGACCATGATCCTTTGCTCAATTTCAGAGCAGATTACATGAAGAAATAACTGTTATAAGTACTTTTAAATCTTAATTATTTGGATTATACCAGAACCAAAGTCTTGTCACGGCATCTTAAAAAGATAAAAGTGGCATATTCATAGTTTTGTTCACCTCCACAAAATATCGCAATAAATATCGTACCGTGAGATGCATATCGTGAAAATATCGTAGTGAGAAAGTTGGGTATTGTTACATCTTTATTTGAAAGTAGATACTGAGTTGAAAAAGTAATCTATGACATATACTTTTTAATATATGTCAAATCACATGACACTAATATAGAAAGAACTACTGTCATTTTGTGTTGAAAAATGACATTCTAGTAGGGATGTAACAATAACCGAAATATCGTGATATCGTATCGTCAAAAGTCTCACAGTAATATCGTGGACATCACAATATATCGAATTACAAGTCTGTTTAGTGTTATGGTGCAGCAATAGCAAAAAAAAAAAAAACAGAGAGAACTACATAGACCATGATCCTTTGGTGTTGTCAAGTGGAGACTAAACATTAATAACACTTTTAAACACTTTAACACTTTTTAAATCTTAAGTATCAATGTTTTTTTTAAGAAGTAAGTAGCGTATTCACATTTGGTTGCCTCCACAGATATCGCAATAAATATCATATCTTGAGATGCATATCGTGAAAATATCGTATTGTGAGATTTGGATATCGTTACATCCCTACATTCTAGTATCCAAAAAAAAAAACATAATTTAATCAAAATTGGTACAAAACATCAAGCATTTTTATTACTTTTTGAAATTCAGTTTGAATTTTCAGTATCGTGACAACACAACACTAAAGGTTAAGAAAGTTTGCTGCAAAAAAGTATTAAAATATAAATACATGGTTCTAATTTTGTCAAGTTAATACTTTTACTGTTAGCATGATAATTCAGCCATACATTTGACCAACAAAAGATTTCCATAGCTTTATAAATTTGCATCTTTTGTTACACTATTGTCCTATTTAAAAACTCTTCTGCATAGCCCTTGCCTGAGCCTATTTAAATGAATGGGCACCTGGTGTTCCTTAATGTCCTACAAATGTTGGATTAGGAAGGCTATTCAGAGTTTAGCTTTGACAAAAACAAAAACAACAACAAAAAAAAAAAACATAGTTAACTTTTTACATTTTTCCACCATCTCCAGCACGACCAACTTGACAAATACGGTCAAAAACTCCAAAAAGAAACAAGTCACGCTTCAAAAAACAAATCTTATCAGCTCATCGTAAACAACGGCGGCGAGTGGAGTACATCTGGGAAATTTCACGCATCACTCCTGACAGACAGCGAGCGCCAGAGCCCGACCCCCCGATCAATACACGGTTCAAACAAATCAATCACATGCAATCAGGGAACTATTACCAGGACAGATAAAAAGAATCAACATTAGAAGAAGTAGTAACTGGGAACGCGGGTCTTTCTCACTGGCAACAAATTGGCTTTAACTTGTCGAATGGAACGTTTTGGAGATCAGATAGTGAACACTTGAGTCGTTCAAAGCTGCCGAAGCAATTACGAATGCCATTGGAAAAATCTGTCTTTTTATTGAATTGGATGGATTCTCGGTGTGGGTGAGCGGCATATTTCAAGGGTGACTTGGTCCTCATTGTTATTATCACTCGCTGTTCAATTTTCTTTCGGCACAGTAAAGGGATGTCCAGTTGCTCGCGAACACTAATTGAAACGCACATTTGGGTCATTATTGGTACTTAGCAACTGGGGGTTTGAAGCTAACTGGACGCACTGCTCTGTTTGAAGCCTTGTTAGTTAGACTTAAAAGTGCTTTGTGTAACTTTTCAGGTGGAGCGTACGTCAAATGGAGATGGAGATTGCTTTGTCTGGAAGGTTTCACATTGTAGTAAACCTTTCTGTCTTCATGAAAACCAAACCAGACCAAGTTACAGGTCAGGTCTGTGAAGAGGCGAACTCTCTCACGGCTAGAATGTTTGTTTTGTCAGTATTTTTGACCGATAAAACCACCTGTAATTGAATAAATGTAAGGTAGAGCTGTTCAATGTCATAATGTGGAACTTTCCAGGCAGAGCAATGACGTATCCGTAGAAACAAGCAGGTGAAAGACCCCAAACCAAAATATTGGTCTTTATTTTCAAGCAATCTGACCAGAAAGAGCGGACTTGGTTGGAGCAGGTGAGCAAGTTTCGTTTACCCGGGACGGTCCCAGTTTTGATCCCCGTGTCCCCTGTCCCAGCCGATTTATCCAAAACCATTGATTTGTCCAAGTTTTATATTAAAAAAATGTCCCAGGTGTCCCTATTTTTGACCAATCTGATCCCTGCCAACAGTAAAGAGAGGCAGGAATTGTAATTTGTTTCAGTAAAACACAAAAAATCTGCTTAAAAACAACCAAAACAGAAAATTTGACTAGACTAACTCTTGATTGGTCTCTGCATAGCAATTTTCCTTAATTACGCTCTCGTTTCACAATTTTCTTATTAACAACTACCAAAAAAAATTGAGTTTTTATTTTGAAATTCTAGTCACTTACACCTTTTTGTCAGAAATCAAACACACAAACAGGACTATGAATGCTCGTATTGATCCCAGGCTCCAGACTATCTTCAAACGTTCTTGGAGGTGTTTACTAATGTGTGCATCTCGTCACCATGGTAACTGCTACACGTATCTCTAATGGTGGAATGTGCAGAACCCCCCCGCAGCAAAATTCGCCATAAACATCAATATGGCGAATTCTAATTGAACCCAAAAGTCACTGTCATTGATTGTTGTAACCCGTTTTACACGCCTGCTGCTTGTTTTCATTACTGGACGATTTGTTACACGATCGTTGGTGGAGCAGAAATTCTAAATGGGAAAGTATTCAGTTGAAAATCTTGGTCTGGCTAATTTCCAAATCCAACACTGCTTTTAACTGGCGGTGTTTCAATTAATATTCTCAAACTCTGATGAACTATCTTTAAAGCACTCGCTGGGAATTAAGATTTGAGTGGCAGTAGAAATCTCAGTCTGTTCCCACTCACTTATGGATAATGTTAAATTAGCATTCTGTTAATTGCCGCTGTAGTTGTCGTGAATTTAAATAAGCAGCTTAGACTCGTGGCTTTTCTAACCAGAGCCTAGCATTAGTATTACCGATTAGCTGATCTTTTTGAAGTCTAGCTCGCTAATAGGCCATGCTCACGTTTTTGAAATTGAATTACAGTATATAGAAGTGTTATATAACTCTGTGGCAGATTTACTGTTTTTATAGAAATATCCACAACTAAATTCTGTAAATTTTGAAGCTCATAATTGTTTTTTTGGGACTGGGTTAACACACAAACCCTGCATATTTATACCGAGTTCTTTTCTCAAACAGAAAACACCCTGTTCCCCCTTGTGATGTCATGTGGTAATACAGGAAGTGCTCCACCGTGTTTTTAAACTCCATACACCTTCACTAGAATCATTTAGATCAGTGATCCCCAACGTTTTTAGCGCCACGGGCTGGTTTTATGTCCGACAATATTTTCACGGACCAGCGGCGTATAGGAGGAAATGCAATCCTGGTTAAATCCTGTTTTAGTCCAGGTTTAGTCCTGGTTTTAGATCTCATTTAGACCTGGTGTAGAACTGATTTTAGTCCTGGTTTAGTGCTGGTTTTAGTTCTGGTTTAGTCTGGTTTTAGTTCTTGTTTAGTCCTGGTTTTTTCTTTTAGTTCTGGTTTAGTTCCTGGTTTTAGTTTCTGGTTTTAGTTCTGGTTTAGTTTAGTTTAGTCCTGGTTTTAGTTTAGTTCTGGTTTAGTTCTGGTTTAGTTTTAGTTTCTGGTTTAGTCCTGGTTTTAGTTCTGGTTTAGTTTTAGTTTAGTCCTGGTTTAAATTATGGTTTAGTTCTGGTTTAGTCTGGTTTTAGTTCTTGTTTAATCCTGGTTTTAGTTCTGGTTTAGTTTTGGTTTAGTCCTGGTTTTAGTTTAGTTCTGGTTTAGTTCTGGTTTAGTCCTGGTTTTAGTTCTGGCCTGGTTTAGTTCTAGTCCTCCTGGTTTAGTTCTTTTAGTTTTGGTTTAGTCCTTGTTTAGTTTTGGTTAAGTCCTGGTTTGATTTCTGGTTTAGAGGCGCAGGAAACATTGGAATAGGCGCAGTCCACACAGCGTATGGGAGGGGGGTACACGCTTTCAAGGCCCAGCACCAAGCAACCCATGGCCCGGTGCCGGTCCACAACCCTACAGTTGGAGACCCCTGATTTTAGATAATTTCAGCTTTGGAATTGCCGAAAAATGTAGCTGTTAACTTGAACACTACCACTTAAGGATTTGTGAATGTTGTGATGCCATGTGAAGATAACCTGTTCCATTAGAGGAGGGATTTCCAGAGTTGTTCATGTACCTGAGTGAAAAAAACACACACACATAATGATTTACTTTTTACCTGAAGAATGTCCCTTCACTAGACCTCCCGTCCCGTGTAATATTTTCTGGGGGATTTGCGCATATTCGACTTGCCTGCAAATGGTAAATACATGGGTGAACAGCTGTGGAAAAGGCTTATTGATTTTGGAGCCTGGCGTATTTGTACAAGATTCATTTCTCTTTAAGTCGCCCGCCACCTCAGAGTTAGGAAAGGTCAGCGGACGTGGGGCTTAAGTCATCCGAGTAGAGCTAAATGGATTTGTTCATCGGGATCCATCTGTTTTGGAGTTTTTTGACAGGGTGGAAAATTGGAACTGTTGCTGGTGCGATGGCTGCAAGATTTATCACAATGGAATCAAAATTAGGGATGTGCGATTCTGCGCTGGTATCGGATATCGGTGCAGATAATCGAAAATTGGATCAGCTGATATCCTAGTAGGACATCCTGGTTTATGTTTATGTAATAAGACTTTGTTTGTTGGGCATAGTTGTCTCCGAAAGTCGCATAATGTTTGATTTTTTACTTATACAAGGGTATTCTGAAGTTACTTGAGGGACACATTTTGATCACTCCTGTCTCATTTATGGAAGATCATTTGTTCCATTAGATTTTGAATTTTAAATACAGCTGCATTTGTCACTTTTACAGATTTTTTTTTACTCTGATGTTATTCTGAATTTTAACTGTAAGTAGGGATGTAACAATAACCGAAATATCATGATATCGTACGTCAGAGTGAACCATCACAATATATCGAATTACAAGTTGCTTTGCTTAAATTAAGAGTTATGGTGCAGCAATAGCTAAAAAACAAAACAGAGGACTACATAGACCATGATCCTTTGCTCCATTTCAGTGAAGACTACAAGAAGAAATGGCAGTTCTAAGCACTTTTAAGTCTTAGTTTTGGATTAAGTCTTGACGATATCGTATCGTGAGACTTGGTTATTGTTACACCCCTAGTTATGAGTGTACGTTTTCAATATGTTTCAGATTCACAATAAAAATGTCACCTTTTAAATGTTCAGTATATGTATTTTCATGCCCTCAAATTTAACAGTCAAAATTCAGAGTGTAAAATTCGGAGCGAAAATTTCACAACAAAGATCCAAGATGCCAAGGTAGAAGCAATCGATCCTGTGAGTGAGGAGGACGGAGGCGGTTTCCTTTTGGCCGCTTTCATCTGTGGGCGGGGTTTACACTTAAGAAATAAAAGAAATTAGGTTTGGATGAGGCTAAATCTGACCAATTAGATCGTTTCACTGCACCATTTCCTGCTTCTTACTTTGGATCGATTGCTTGGTCCTTGGCATCTTGGATCTTCGCTGCAAACTTTTTTCACTGCACATTTTACACTCTGATTTTTAACTTTTGAATTTGAAAATATTTGTGCTGAATATTTAAAAGGTGAATTTATTTTAATTTTTTTTCACTTTCAAAACTTTCAAAACACTTTCAAAATGTACACTTAAAATTTCAGCCAGTAAATTCTGCATAAAAACGATTCAAACGTGTTTTTTCAGAGTTAAAAAATTCAAAATGAGAAATTCAACGGCATTTAAAATTCAAAATCTGATGAAACTAATTATCTTTTACTTAAGCTTAAAAGGAAATAAATGCTGTTTTCAGTTTAATAACTAATAGAAGAATCATATTTCAGAACCTGTTAGTGCAGAATAGTTTGTTGTTTGTGGAGGAAATTACGGTACTTAAAAAACTGGAGCGATTTGCCAATTTCGTCCATTCAAATTTCGATTTTGACCCTGTTCCTCTTCCTCTTCCAAACCAACTCACCCAGTTCTCACCCTTATTACTGACCAGCGCCTCCTCCCTCTTCCTGCTCCCCCCCCAAGTCAAGTCAGGCATGATGGCAGAGTAACTGGCACGAGGCACGACCATCTGCCCTCCAGATATGTGCCGGGTGTTAACAGGGGGCAGCGATGGCGCATCAGTTGGGACTATTAGGGTTAGCGCAGGAGCTAGCTAGCATGAGCGAGACAGCTGTCGCGCATCGGCTCAGATGACACCAGCAGACCGTCTCGTCCCGGCCCGGGCCACGAGACGCCGACGTCGTAGAAAACACTTCACCTTTTGAACCGTAAAACCGTAAAAGTAGTGCGAGTGAATACAAACTGGGAATTACAAGAAACTTACAGAGGAGTGGAACTAAGTAAATGTTTGATTAAAGGCCATTTACATCAGATTTTTTTTTCCCCCATGTACTTTAAGGTGCATTATGTAACTTAGTTGAGGGTCTGTTACCTGCTTGTTTCTATGGATACGTCGTTGCTCTGCCTGGAATGTTCCACAGTGACCACGTTTAGATGATTTTTTAATTAATTGTTCTGAATTAAATAGTTCTGAATCCAAATATTTGTCTTCGGAAATAATTATTCTGAATTGAGGTTTAGATGGAAAACGCGTTAAATCGCTTTTTAAAATTACGCTCAACGTCAGGGGGTCGGGAAGGGTTCTGATTGGACAGGGACATGAGTGTATTTACGTCGACCGAAAGAAAACACAAACTTCAGCTGCTACCAGCTTTTTTGTCATCTTGGTTTGTCGTTTCGCCACGGACACAAACATGAGCCAAACTTTTTTCGCAGTGGTTCCGATGATAATGAAGCAGCAGCTGGAGAATTCTCGCATCTCGGTTTACGTCTTTCAGATGAGAAGGAGGAGGGAAGAGTGTCGGAGAAGTGAGGAAGAAGACAAACTGAGTCAACGGCTGCTCTACTTCAGCTCACTCCCGCATCCCACTTACAAATCCAAAGAGCAGTGGATGAAACCCAACGAGCGTGCATCGAACGACCTGAGTTATATTTAAGAAGAATAAACGTTTACATGATTGAGAAATAAATGAATTTGGCTTTAAAATTTGAATAAACCACCCACTTACTTCAGTTTTAAGTTTAATTCTGAATATTCATTTTCATTAGAAATTAAGAGTTTACATGGTCTTTTTAAAGTGGAATACATTTTTATTCAGAATTAAATTATTTTTATTCGGATTTAAAGCTCTCATTTAAACATTGCAAATATGACATTAAACAGCTTTACCTTACATTTATTCAATTACAGGTGTTTTTATAGCTCAAAAACACCCAGAAACGCGGGGGAGCGGTGTCGCCTCTCTACAGATCTGACCTGTAACTTGGTCTGGTTTGGTCTCCATGAAGATTGAGAGGTTTAATGCCATACTGTGGAACATTCCAGACAAAGCAATAACATCTCCATGGAGCTTTAGACGAACCCTCAACTGGAAAAGTTACAAAATGGACCTTAAAAATACAGTATGTCCGCTGTGTGCTGTCTGTATCTAATTAGAAAGCGTTCAGTAATCAGGAAGTGTTTGTCAGCTTGCTAGATGTTTGCTGTCAGAACTCCACTCTGGTCTCTGAAAGTTGTGAAAAAACACTTCTAAACTCATCACAGTGAGTAATTAAGATGCTCTGAATGCATAAGGTGAGTTGAAAACTAGTTCTGTTTTTCACGATTTAAGGCAGAAAAAATCAAGTACAACACCTTTAAGTGAGGATTCTGATTTTATGCTGTCACATTTTTTACCTTTTGTTTTTACATATTGGGTTTCTTTACAATTTTACATGATTTATTACAAAAAAAAAGTCTTTCTCACTTACGACAAATGAGCTTTTAAAATTTGAAATATCAGATTCTGAACGCTTGAGTTTATCAAAGCCGCTGTACCCAATTACTGAAGCTTTTGGACTATTTTTATAATATTATACAAGTTTCGCAGAGTCACATAACAAAATGTTCAACCCAGTTTCAAAACAACTGCAATTTTAAACTTGAGATGTGACCCTCTGAGGCTGCGGTAGTTTTGTGAAAGAGCGAAGCAAACCCCAGTGTTTGAAATAAAGCCCTCTCTTCACATTGTTGACTCTTCAATGGCTGATTCGTATTCATTGTTCTAGGTTCATGCTCCGCAGCCTCCCATTTGAAACCTTTCTTTCAACAAACCCTCTAAAAACTACAAAACCCACCATATCTCCTTTATCTTATCTGTAGAACTGCTCCGTCCGGGTTATAAATTCTGACGCTGTGTGGTCTGCTCCGGCTGAACGGGCGGACGTGTTTTTTGACTCTGTTCTTTTGTGTGTGTGAAGGAGTGTTGTTAAACTTTGTCTGAATTGCTTTATTGTTGTGTTTCCATTCACAGAGATGCGCTCGCCGCCATCTCACTTCACTGGTCAATAATTAATGTTCTGGTCTCTTCTCCTCCTCTTCGTCTCTTCCTCCTCTCCTCTTCCTCACTCTGCCTCCTCTCCCTTCTGCTCTTCCTCCCGCTCTTCTCCTCTCCTCCTCCAGTTGTCAATAATTCATGTTTTGGTCTTCTTTTCTCCTCCTCCTCCTTTCCTCCTTCTCTCCTCCTTTGCTGTTCCTCCTCTATTCCTCTCCCTCTCCTCTTCCTCCTCTTCCTTTTCTTCCCAATCTCTCCCTCCTCTCCTTCTCTCATCCTCTATTCCTCTTCCTCACCTACTCCAGCTCCTCCTCTTCTTCCTTTCTTCTCCTTTCCTCCTCTCCTCCGGTCCCTCTCTCCTCCTCTCTTCCTCCTTCCTCTCTCCTCCCCCACTTCTTCCACCTCCTCTCCTCTTTCTCCCCCTCTCCTCCTCTCTTCCTTTCCCTCTCCCCTTCGCTCCTTCTTTCCCTCTCTCCTCCTCTCCTCCCCCTTTCCTCCCTCTCTCCTCCTTCCTCTCTCCTGCCCCTCATCTTCCACCTCCTCTCCTCCCCCTCTCCTCTTCCTCCACCCCTACCTCTCCTCGTCTCTTCCTCCCCCTCCTTCGCTCCTCCTCTCCCTCTCTCCTCCTCCGCCCATTCCTTTTCTCCTCCTCCTCTCTGCTTCCTCCTCTTCCTCTATCTCCTCTCCTTCCCCTATTTTCTTCCTCCTCTCCTCCTTCTCCCCTCCTTTTCACTTCTTCTCCTCTTCCTCCTCTCTTCCTCCCCCTCTCCTTCCTCTCTCCTCCCACTGTTATTCCACCTCCTTTCTGGTCCCCCCTCTTTTTTCCCCTGTCCTCTCCTTCCTCTCTCCTCCTTCCCCGTCTCCTCCTCCTTCTCCTCTTCGCTTCCTCCTCTCCTCCCTCTCTCTCTCCTTCTCCCCCTCCTCTCCTCTCTTCCTCCTTCCTCTCTCCTACCCCTCATCTTCCGCCTCCTCTCTTCCATCCCTCCTCTTCCTCCTCCCCTACATGTCTCCTCCTCTCTTCCTCTCCTCTTCCCTCTTTCCTCCTACTCCCACTCCTTCTCTCCTCCCTCTCTTCTCCTCTCTTCCTCTCCCTCCGCTCCTCCTCTCCGTCTCTCCTCCTCCTCCCACTCCTTTTATCCTCCCCCTCTCCTTCTCTCTGCTTCCTCCCCTCTTCTCCTCTCCTCCTGTGTCTGTGTCCATGTCCACCTTTCCTCCGGGGCCAGTTTGTGCTTTTCCAGATGGGTGGACTACAGAAGCCTGCGTTGGCCTGTGAGGTTATCCCGGGGCAGGTTGGGGGCTATGGTGGGGCATTAGGGTGAGCTGGGGGCAGATTTACAATGGGCTGCTTAGACACTAGGCGACCCTCTTACCCCTCCGCTCGACGTCGGCCATTACTAGATTAAAGTAATCCTCTTTGCGGGCCCAGACAATTGCTTTATTAGCTGACCACACACGGGAGCACGACCACCTCTGTCGGGGTATTATGGTGGGGGGCCCCGGGGTGCTCCAAGTGGGTGTTACTGGTCAAGGGGTGCTGGAGGGTGCTTGTGGGAGTGGAGAACTTTAGCCATTCAAATCTCATAGTTTTGGGATTCCCGCTGGATATTTTCTTGAAAACTATTAAACAATTTGGCTTTAATTCTACTTTTTGAAAGATTAAACCAGAATACTAAATGTCTTTTGGTCGTTTTGATGAATAGATTAAAGATGGATTGTCCGTTACCATGGTGATCTTGTTGCTTTGCCTGTAATGTCCTACAGTATAGTCTTTAAACTTGTCCAACACGCATTTCTTCAATTACGGGTGTTTTAATGCTCAAAAAATACCTGTAAAAAAGTAGAGTTTCTTACTCTGAGCAGGGTCCCCGCTTCACAGACTCGACTTGTATCTTGGTCTTGTTTGTTTCTATGGGGATAAGAGGGGATAGGGATGTAACAATAACTGAAATATTGTGATATCGTTTCATCAAAGTTCTCACAATAATATCGTGGACCATCACAATATATCGAATTGCAAGTGTCTTTGCTTAAATTAAGAGTTATGGTGCAGCAAAAAAGACCTACTAGAACTACATAGACCATGATGCTTTGCTCCATTTAAGTGCAGACTACATGAAGAAATAACAGTTCTAAGCACTTTTAAGTCTTAATTCTTTTGGATTAAGTCTTGTCAAGGCATTTTAAGAGGAAAAAGTAGCACATTAGCACAAACCGAGAGATTTGGATATTGTTACATCCCTAATCGTGAGCCTCCCCACTGTATCGTGAGCTTTTCCACATATCGCAATAAATATCGTATCGTGAGGTTCATACCGTGACGATATCGTATCGTGAGACTTGGATATCATTACATCCCTAGAGATAAATGCTTTTAATGTCATACTTTGGAACATTCAAGGCAAAGTAATCGAAAAGGTGGTGGGTCCTCCTCTAGAAAGTTGACAAAAGAGATTCCTTAACTCAATATATGTACTTAGAGTTCATAATAATATTGAGACTGACTTAGTTAAATTCCAGTATTTTCAATCTTGCTACTCAGAATCATCAAACTAATTATACGCTTGTTAGTTTTCTTTGGTACCAGATTAAAAGGCCGCAGTATCCTCAAAAGATCTCAAAATTATCTCAGTGACAAAAGCAGATCTTTGACCCCAAGTTCACTGACAAAATAAGGAAAGTACTTGTAAAATAAATTGCATATTTGTTTGAAGAAAACTACAAGAAAATCACAATGAATCCCAAAATGTCCAGCTTGCCTACTCCATAAAAGTCCGTCAAAATTCCAAAAACCTCAATCATTTCTCAACTAATACATATGCTGGTCAACTAAGACAGCATAAACCGATTAATCGTCTAAGCTACTAAAAGATCGGAGCTCTAGTGACCGAAGTAGCCCTTCTTCATACATACCCATGGACGCATTTCCAGAATTATAGTCAGATCAGTATTTGAAGAAAGGCCTGTTTGCAAATCCCACTCCTCCCTTCCTAGCATGTGGTCCAGATTTCTTGCTTGAATCCCGGCGCTTGCATTTGCCAAACAGTTCCCATCAAAATGCCTTTTCATCTCCTCTTCGCCTCAAGTTTCAAAATCCATGGTCCCGTTCCAACTAAACACAAAACAAACATCTTTTATATCACTCCAAAATGTTGTGTATTTTCGCTGACGGGGACGGTTTCGGTCAAAGGGACGTGAGCTGTTGATTCGGCGTGAGTCTGTCACTCAACGTTCGATGGAAAATAGAAGGATAATTTATTCTGCTTAAAAGGACCAGGCGCCACTGAATTAATGGTGCATTGTGTAACCTTTCTGGTGGAGGGTCCTTCAAATCCTTTTCTCCATGGAGACGTTATTCCTTTGTCTGGAATGTTTCACAGTACGGCATTAGAAACAAGCAGGTAATGGACTCCCAACCTAAAGTTACACAGTGCGCCGTTGTGTATTTGTGTATCGAGAAACAGTTTGAATATTTTATGAATCTGACGGTTATCTGAAGAGACAGAGCTTGTTTCAGTCAATGTTGTTTACATTATAGTCTCCATTAGAGAAGTATGTGCTGTTTTTATGTTTTGAGAGACGCAGAGCTCAGAGAAGTACCAGGGGACATGTCACTTTGCGTTAGGGAGAGTTCTCATGCAGAATTTGTCATTTCAGATGAAAGTAAAAGAAAAAAAAAAGTAGTAAGAGTAAACTTTTGTTGGTAAAAACTAGAGCTGCAAGGTTATTGGCAATGAAACTGAAATTTGAATGAACTTAATTAGCAAATCGCAAAAGGCTGCCGTTTTTGTTTGTGTGTATCTTTTTTTCTTAGTCGCTCAAGGGGGTGCGTACGGAACCAGTGGTTAAACGGGGTGAAGGATTTTGGAGCGGGTGAGTTGGTCAGGGAGAAGGGCAGGTGGGTTGTAACTAAATATATCTGCCGAAAATATTACCGGACCAACCAGAGCCACACGCTTTGACAAAACTTTGTAAAAACGAGTGGATCTGGTGCAGTATCTCCCTGATTTCCGAGGGAGTGATGGACTTCAGCATCAAAATCAAAAACTTGCACGTACAAAAGGATAAACTACGTAAACGACTGTGAAACATTGATTTTGTGAGAGTCGAAGCACCAAACTATGACTTATTTCAGGTCAAAGAAGTTACATATTTTGTTCTGAATGTTATGAGAACTTTCGAAGTCTTCCACATTTGAGAGACATGTGAGACAAATTAGCAGCTGTGTTTGGAGCGTCTCAAGTTTGGACAGAGGTTTTTCACGCTCTATGGTCCAATTCTAGACCATTTTGGACTCAAACACAATGTAAAAGGGATTGGCTGGTCAGACGGAACAATAGGTTTTAGTCAGAGGTGGGTAGAGTAGCCAAAAACTGAACTCTAGTACTTCAAAATAGTATTACTCAAGTAGAAGTACAAAGTAGTGGTCTGTGAAATTACTCAAGACACAAGTAACCAAAACCTTTACTCAAGTGAGAGTGCAATAATTTCCTCCTCAAACAATAAAATATCTCATTCTGTATAAAACTGCTAACCTTGAAGCTTGTTCCGAAATGTGATTCTTGTAGTGGTTTCTCACTTCATATTTCAGTCTTTTGGTCGATTCTTCTGGAAGCGTTTAAAATGTGAACTTTGGACGCGAGGTACTTAAATGACCTTATAAAATATCTTTCGCTGCAGATTGGACAATGTTTCCAAGACAAAGATATCATTTTGAGAGCAAACTAACCCAAGAAATCAATACGTTATTGCCTGTGTCTTGACTTAAAGGTACACAAAAGTGACTCTTGTGAGCTTTAAACCATGTTATAATGTTGTTACCTCATAAAAAATATACCTTTAGTTGTGTTTTGTTTCATTTACAGTGAGTAATTCTGTGTTATTCATCTACATATGCTGGTTTTGTGTGTTAAAGATGTGTGAATTAAACAAAACACAACTACAGATGTGTTTGTGATGAGGAAACAGCATTAAACCTGATCTTTCGCTGCAGATTGGACAATGTTTCCAAGACAAAGATATCATTTTGAGACCAAACTAACCCAAGAAATCAATGAGTTTTGCCTGTGTCTTGACTTGAAGGTACACAAAAGTGACTCTTGTGAGCTTTAAACCATGTTATAATGTTGTTACCTCATTAAAAACATACCTGGAGTTGTGTTTTGTTTTATTTACAGTGAGTTATTCGCCTACATATGCTGTTTCTTTGTGTTAATGATGTGTGAATGAAGCGAAACACAACTACAGATGTGTTTGCGATGAGGAAACAGTATTCAACCTGATCAGAAAATGGCGTAATACGGCCCTTTTAACTCAGACTCGATCATGACAATAAACCGGCGTCTCTATAGCTTCATTCATTTGACTGATTTCACCACAGATCCATTCACCTTGACTGCTCCCTATTGGGTATTTCAGCTCTGGAGGACACAAGCGCGCACTGTTTATCACCAACCTCCATTAGACGAGCAGCGAGGAGCCAAATAAATCTTGCATTCTGCTTTTTGATAATGTAGAGATATCGATCCGTGTAAGGAAATAGTTTTTTTTCTTGCTTCTCTCGACAGAAGGTCATGTGCCAGGGTTAGCTCCATTCTTGCCAAAAGCGTAGAAGGAAACACTAGACGTTTAGCCCAAGGACATGTCAAAAGAATGGAAAAGCAGCCAGAACCTAGACTGTGTTGATGAAAGCTTTCTCTGCTCAGTGAGGTACTTTTTGATGGAAAATCCAAGCGCCTGGGAGCTGCTACGAGTTCAATTTTTGAAGAATTACAGACCAGCCTTCTCAGAGTGTGGTCGGTTTAGTGAAAAGTGAGAGGGAGTCACAAACAGAAGATTTCCTATCGATTTGCTGTGGATTAGTGAAAAGGCGTTTATATTTTAATGGCAGAGGCACGTTTATAGTCTTTTTTAACGTGAACTCAAATATCTAACATTTAATACAATGCTTATAAGAAAGACTAGAAAATAGGGATGTAACGATATCCAAATCTCACGGTATGATATTTTCACGATATGCATCTCACGGAACGATATTTATTGCGATATTTCTAGATAGGACACTTTTTTTGCTTTTAAAATACCTTGACAAGATTTTGGTTTGAATTATTTCCATCATAATCCCAAAAATTCAAGTAAAAAAACATATTTCTTCATGTTGCCTGCTCTGAAATGAATCATGGGAGATGTAGTTCACGATGTTTATTTGCTATTGCTGCTATAAAACAAAGCATTTAAGCAAAGAAACTTGTAATTCGATATTTTGTGACAGCCTATGATAATATTGTGAGACTTTTGACGATACAGTTTGACGATACGATATTTTGGTTTTTGTTACATCCCTACTAGTAAACCATGAATGAAATTATTGCAATATTAACTAATTAACAAATAAATAAGTACATCTAAAAATAAATAAATACATAATTAATTTAAAAGAATAAATGTAAAAAAAGAAAAAAAGTTGTTAATATGTAAAAAAATATAAACAAAATATTTCTTTTTTTTTTTTTTTTTTTCTTCTGGTTATCTGATGGGGAGATGAATTTAAGGTCATGTAGTTTTCTGAGAGAAAATCCGAGCGCCCGGGAGCTGCTGCAAGTTCAGTTTTTGAAGATTTACAGTCCAGCCTTCTCAAAGAGTGGTCAGTTTGGTGCAAAGTGAGAGGGGGTCGTGTGTGTTCTTCGCTAATGCACCACAAACTGAAGATTTGCTATCGATTTGCTGTGGATTAGAGAAAAAGGATTTACATTTTAATGGTAGCAGCACACTTTTATATGTATGAACTCAGATATTTCAACAATGACGCATAATAAAGGCTAGAGTATGATATATGCAGACAAGTGTATGAGCCATAAGTGAAATTAGTGCAATAATGAATTAATGAATTTTTTGAATTTGTTATTTAATTTTTTTATTTTTATTTAATTTAATTTTATTTATTTTTACTATTTATTTATTTATTTATTTACCAAATTAATTTTAAAAAACAAATATTTACAGTTTTTTTCTTGCTTTATTGTTGTCCGATGTGGCCGACGGATCGAAGGTGAGGTAGTTTTTTGATGGAAAAACCCGAGTGCCTGGGAGTTCAATTTTTGGGAAGAATTAGAGTCCAGCCTTCTCTGAGTGTAGTCCGTGTGGTGTGATGGTGCAGGGCTACAGGGAGTTGTGTGTGTATGCGTGTGTGTGTGTGTGTGTGTGTGTGTGTGTGTGTACCGTCAGGAGCTCTGCAGATGAAACACAGAGATAAAATATTGGCCCAAACTCACTGGTCACTCATCCAGGCGGGCCATGCCAGAGCAGGTTTGTGCTGGATTAACCTCCAGGCTGCAGGCTGTGAGAGCAGAGTGGGCTGAGAGAGACCACGAGAGACCACACACAGGTGAACAGTGACCGAGACTGGAGGATTTACACTGAAATGAGACGACATGTGGCATAGTTTGCGTTCATATAGACCTGTCACGATCACAAATGTTGTAACTCTAATTATTGGTGAGAAACGATCCACACAATAACCAAAAAGCAGGATTATCGCCAAAAAACAATTCCAAATCTATAATATGGTTAAAAAACACAAACCGCCATAAGGAAATAGCAGAATGAAGCACTTTTAGTATTTACTTTGTGTCTACAATGAGTCATAGAAATCTTTTTTTTTTTCAATCCTCTGCAGCTCCAATCTCATCGTAGAAGAGGAAAATAACTAAAAGTTTCCCACTGGTACAAAGAAAAAGTATCCACGGTAAATATGACCTCCAAAAACTATTCTTCCATCTAACATATATTGAACGATAAGTCGATATAGGATTTATTTTGACAGGCCTACGTTCATATTCTCTATTTATGCATTTTTCGAGATTTATGTATTTATTTTGGGCAAGTAAGAAATGTATATTCTTTTACAGTGGAACATATAACATTAATGAAATCATAGTAGAAATAACAACAACAAAAAATACATAAATAGGCCCAAAAAGGAGTGGGAAGAAGAGAACGTGTATGTATTTATGTAGTATGGGTTTGACAGTTGCTCAGTTGGTTGGATCCGAAAGTGGCGAATGCTGTTGTTGTGTCCTTGGGCAAGACACTGATTTATTAGGGTTAGAAGACTTTGAACTTAGCGTCAGTTTTTCAGTTTTCCACCATTGCATTAGGGCTGACTGGGGATGTAGCGAAATAACCAAATCTCACGGGACGATATTATCACGATATGCCTCTCGCAGTACGATAATTATTACAATATTTTGGAGAGTTGTACATAATATGCTATTTTTTTTTCCTTTTTAAATACCTTGACCAGTCTTCATTGTGAATTATTATGTCATATTCCAAACAAATAAGATTTAAAAGTGCTTAATAAACGTTATTTTATGATGTAGTAAAGTGAGTAAAGTGAGGATAATGGCCTGTGCAGTTCCCTCTTTTTTAATACTTTTAAGTGAAAAAACTGCAATTCGTTATATTATGATGGACCACGATATTATTGTGAGAGTTCTGACGATGCAATATCATGATATTTTGGTTATTCTGACCTCTCCTGCAGCTCAGTTTTAAAGGCGCACTGTGTAACTTTTTTGTTGGGGGTCCATCACCTGCGACATTAAACAGCTCTACCTTACATTTCTTCAATTACAGGTGGTTTTATAGCTCAAAAATACATTACAAAATACATTAAGTGTTTACATGGTCTTTTTAAAGTGAAATTTTGGAATTAAAGCTCTTATGTAACATGGCCAGTATGACATTAAACAACTCTACCTTATATTTATTCAAGTACAGGTGATTTTATAGCTCAAAAATCCCCGGAAAAGCTGGGGAGCAGAGTCGCCTCTCCACAGATTTGACCTGTAACTTGGTCTGGTTTGATCTCCATGAAGATAAAAATGGTTAATAACATACTGTGAAACATTTCAGGTAAAGTAATCTCTATCTTTTAACGCACCCTCCATCAAAAAAGTTACACAATGCACCTTTTAAACCATACAGATTTCAGAATATTGTGATACATAAAATCAAGTATGTCCGTGATAAAACACTCTATCCCCCATTGCACAATAATCTGGGGCTGTTTCTGCAGTAACAGGTTGAGCTGGGCGGGCACTGGGGGTTTCGATGTGTGAAAACCGCCTTTGCCAAGTATATTTTAATACGACCCCCTCTCGCCTCGAAATATGGCTATTTCAATCAGTTGGCTCTGACATGCCTGGAGCCCGTTCTGCTCTGTTTGAGTGTATCATGTGAACAGGAGGTGTGAAGGGAGCGGGAGGGGCCACTGCAGCTATATAATGGTGAGGATGGGCTGTACGATTTGGGAAAAAATGTCTGATTGTGAGTTTTCTGGCGAGCGGTTGCAGCGATTTGCGGTTTATGTTTTAATCCTGTTCAGAAGATTTGACCAAAAAACTGAAATAGGAACTGAAATAACACAAGAATCACATCTCAGAACATGCTTAGTTGTTTTGTTTTTTTGTTTTTTTGTAGAATAGGGCGGAACAGAAGCTCAGTTTGTAGCTTTTCTCCACTGCAAATCCAGCTCCGACAGATGAATGCTGTTGTTATGTCCTTGAGCAAGACACTAAACACTGTTTTTACAGAAAGAGACTGGACAGTAGCTCAGTTGGTAGCTTTTGTCCACTGATCTGAAGGTTGGTGGTGCGATTGTAGCTCCCACAGATGAAGGCTGTTATTGGGTTCTTGAGCAAGACACTTAAGAAATATGAACTGACAAAGTAATGCAAGAATCACATCTCAAAACATGTTGGTGTATTCTAAATGATAGAGTTAGTAGTTTTAGTTTTTGGTTTATTCGTAGAATAGGACCAAACAGTAACTCAGTTTGTAGCTTTTCTCCATTGCGATTCCAGCTCCCATAGATAAATGCTGTCATTATGTCCTTGAGCAAGACACTTAAGAAATTGATAAATCAGTCAAACTTTATTTATAGAGCACTTTTCATACAAAAAATTCAACCCAAAGCCCTGATGAACTGGTTTTGTGTTTTTGCAGAAAGAGACTAGACAGTAACTCAGTTGGTAGCTTTTCTCCACTGCAATTCCAGCTCCCACAGATGAATGCTGTTGTTGGGTCCTTGGGCAAGACACTTAAGAATTATGAAGTGATGAATTTCAAAACATGTTTGTGTATTCTAAATTACCAGGTTTGTCATTATGTTTTTGCAAGATAAGACTGGACGGTAGCTCAGTTGGTAGCTTTTTTCCACTGATCCGAAGGTTGGCGGTGCAATTATAGCTCCCACTGATAAATGCTGTTGTTGGGTCCTTGGGCAAGACACTTAACCCACCTCACCTCAGTGTCTGTGTACAATGGTGCATGTGTAATTTCCAATTTATGTTTTAAGTTTCTGTTCAAAGTGTAGATTTAAACGCGTCTACGAGAACTGACTCAAACACTGAAACAGAATCACTACAGAGTTTGTGGTTTTTCTGCAGAATAAGACTGGATATTTTATTGTTCTGTGGAGGAAATGATGGTACTTAGCCTTGTAGCCGTTTGCTAATTGTGGTCGTTCAAATTTCGTTTTGATTGCGATGAATTCTCCCGTCTTAACATGAGTTATAAAGGTTTGCCTCAGCCTTCACTTCACCACACACATTCACACAAGACGAGAGCCCCGTCAGCGGTTCAAAATTTCAACTCTGCTCGTTAATCATTTTATAATTATTACTTTTTTATCAGATCATCTTTGGCAGGAACTCGAGAGGAGCCCATATGCAATTACTTAATAAAATTACAAAGTTGGCTAAAGGTTATGTGTTATTTTCAATGCCAAATTAGAACATAAGTTGACCTTTGAAAACCTGGGTGCTGTCCAGTATCACAGGTATCGCCCATATGTGCTTTGTACTTTTAAAAGTTCACTGTGGAACTTTTCTCATGAGGGTCTGGCACCGGCTTGTCTCCAAAGAGATGTTATTGCATTGTCTGGAATTTTGTATGGCTTTAAACTTATTTGGCATAGTTACATGTCAGATCTGTGGAAGTGCAACCTTACTCACAGTTAAAATCTTTCTTTTTTAGCCATGAAAACACCTGTAATTGGGTAACTGCTTGATAGATGTGTTTAATGCCATACTGTGGAACCTTTTCAGACAACGCGGTAACATCTTCGTGGAGACAAGCAGGCAGCAAAACTCTCTACCTAGCAGTTTCATCGGTATAGACTTTATAAACACAGAGGAGCAGTTAGGTTTCATAGTTAAAGCCGTTTGTGAGCTTAAACCATGTTACAATTAGAGCTGGGTATCATTAAGAAGTTGCCGATACGATACATACCTCGATATATAGGCCACGATACGATACATATCTCGATACAGTGAGTTTATAATTCGATACGATTCAGTTCAATATATTTCAATACGGTTCAATAAAGAAATCAAGGCTAAATCATGGCTGTGATACTCAAAGTCTTTATTAAATCACTTCTTGTGCAAAGAGAATATAAAACACAAACATTTTAATCATCAAAACAGTGAAAATGTCAGATGCGTCACATAAACTCGTTTCCTTCCTTTGGCCAAGCAACAAAACTGTAGCAGTGTAACAAAATAATTTAGTAAAATATACCAAAAATTATTCTAGGTGATATATCGATACAGCAATATGTCGATATTTTTGCACACCTATAGTTACAATGTTGTTATCTTATCAAAAATATACCTGGTTTTGTTTCATTCACACGTATTTGAGTAACATCTGTCCACATCTCCAAAGTTCAAAATGCTCTGTTCCACCTTGTGATGTCATGTAGCGGTAGTTTTCATGTTAACAGCTACATTTTACCTTTAGTTCAGTAGAGAACTTGGACAATTCCAGCGCTAAAATCATCCAAATGATTCTAGTGAAGATGCATGGAGTTAAAAAAAACACAGTGGAGTACTTCCTGGAACAGGATGCAGGATTTGCGCGTTTAAACAAGTGTGAATGAAACAAAACACAACTCCAGGTACTGTATGTTTGTGACGATGAAACATCATTATAACAGATCAGAAAACAGAGTAAAATAAGCGCTTTGATTCATAGTTCCACAAGTCGAAGCCGGTGCTCTTAAGAGGCTTGTCGTGTACAGTTCTATGTATAGGCTTTATTATCAGCACCAATCACTTAAACATCAGCAGCTCTACAAAAATCTCAGCTCTCAGGTGTTGGCATCTTCCCACTGCTGAGAACGCGTTATATAATTCACACTACATTCTTGAGGTGGCGTGCTCTTAATGCCAGCTTACTCTTATAATCTGATTGTCACATGAACGTATCGTCTTTCTAACAGGGCTGCACATGAGTTGGCCTTTATTATCACATGGGCCCATAATCCAGCAAGTACTTTACTGTATATGACAAGTTACATGTGCACAGAAGCCCCTCCCCCTCGTGCATGTGTGTGTGTGTGATCATGGGTATTTCAAGGGAGTGAAACAAGGAATTCCAAAAATGTCGATACCGCACGCAACGCCGTATAAAAACATTAAATTGGGATTCAGCGTTTTTCAAAAGTTTAAAGGTGAAGGTGCATTGTGTAACTTTTCTGGAGGAGGGTTCGTCTTTTCTTTCAGCTTTTCTTCGTGGAGATGTTATTGCTTTGTCTCGAATGTTTCGCAGTATCGTATTAAACCTTTCTGTCTTCATTGAGACCAAACCAGACCAAGTTACAGGTCAGATCTGTGGAGAGGCGACCCCGCTCACAGCCAGAATGCTTGTTTTTCTGAGCTATAAAGCCACCTGTAATTGAGTAAATGTAAGGTATCTGTTTAATGTCATACTGTGGAACTTTCCAGGCAGAGCAATGACATATCCATAGTAACGAGCAACGAAAAAGTTACGTAGTGCACCTTTAAGAAAATATACACATTTATAATATTTGGATTCTTGCATATTACTTATAACTATATACCTATTTCATTGTATAACATTTTGAAAAAAGTTTCAACATTATTTTTTATTATTTTTTTTGTGATCATGATGATGAAAAACTTTAATCTTGTTCTTACCGCCTACTACTATGTAAATATATTTTTATTTACTTACTTATTTATTTATCATCCTACTCTTTGGAGCACTGTTAAAATGTCAATCAACAACAAAAAATACAAAAAAAAAATGTATAAAACGCTTAAAATAAACTTAATATCACTTAGCTTCCTTATTCAAACACAAAATTAATAAAATAAATACAAATAAATACATAAATTAATTTAATTTAAATAAATAAAATAAAAACCAATAATAATAATAATAATAATAATAATAATAATAATAATAAATAAATAAATACAATTTCAAAATAAATAAAAAAATCTTACCCTTCATTCCCATTGCTATATATTAGGCTTTTTTTTTTTGGAGCACTTAAAAATGTGCCCAACATCACTCTATAGCTGATAACCGTATTCAATTTCCCTCAACATAGAAGCGCGTGGCTGGGGCTCATTTTCATTTCAATTGTCGCCGATAACGCATCTAAAACCATTGTAAACAGCGGCGCTCGCATGACGCCAGTATTAACAGAGCGAAACGTGGCGGAGTCGGGCCCATGATTAGCTTGTAACGCTGTTTTATCTATGCTAATAAGAGCCATATATTCAGCTTGCGGATTTCATTACAACGTTATCACAGCCAACCGTCTAATAATAATTGCTTTTCCGTATAGCAGCGAGGTGTGAAAAATGCCAGGTCCTTCTGACATGATGGTAATTTGCTCCAAAGAGATTTTCTGTCAACTTTCAGGGTCGAGATCGATCTTGCAAACAATATAGCGCTCCATCATCCGCCGAGTTTGAAGCGTTTATTTTGAATCTCTTCACTAAAGCAGCGCGACAAAGGGAAGATTTCCTATTGATTTGCTGTGGATTAGCCAAATGGCGTTTACATTGTGGTGGTAGAGGCGCATTTGTAGGGTTTTATTTTTCTTTTTTTGCTGATGTATATCATGCAGTGTATAATATTGACGTATCATAAAGGTCATGGGGTATAGTATGTGCACAGTATGAACCATTAAATGTGTAACTGTGAAACTTTCTCATGGAGGGTCTACCACCTGTTCATCTTCAAGGAAATGTTATTGCTCTGTCTAGAATGTCCCACAGTATGGCATTACACTTATCACAGGTGAGATCTGTGGAGAGGTGAGCTCACTTTTCATAGGAATACATGTTTTTCCTACTGTTTTTTTTGAGCAGTAAAACACCTCTAATTGAAATAAATACAGCAAAGATGAGTTTAATACTATACTGTGAAACCTTTCAGGCGAAGCTATAATATCTCCATGGAAACAAGTCTGTGGGCGGACCTTTTACCAGAAAAGTTACACAGTGTACCATTAAGGAAAATAATGCAACAGGAAAAAATAAATACAAATAATTTTAAAAGTAAAAAAAAAAAAAAAATAATAATAATAAATAAAACAAAGGGGAATGTAGCCAAATACAAAATAAATTAATTAATTAATTAATACAAAAATAAAAAATAAAATAAAACTAAAATTATGTCCACAATTTAATAAAAATATTTAAAGTATGTCTGTTTTGTTGGTTATCTGATGGATAAATGGATCTAACATACAAATCAGATCTTTTAAAAACATTAAAAAATGTTTTTATTGCTGCATTTATATTTATGAATGTGGAACTTTCACATGATTTTCATTAGGTTGATCATATTAAAAGAAAGTATTTATTTATATCTTTTCTGTCATGCTCAAATCCTCCAAAAATATCTTTATGTAGCAGTTTAGCAAGTGCTTATTTGGCAGGCTTCTTTGTGTTTTTAAACTCTATACATCTTCTCCATCCTCTTATCATATCAATTAGCAACTCAGCTTAGCAAAAATTTGTTTTAAGCTTCATAAAAAAACTTCACTTTTCACAACTCAAGCAGATTTTGTTCTTGCGCCCTCTTCTGGCGACTTAATAACAATAATAATAAAACATGTCTTTATTTATATCTTTCCTGTCATGTTCAAATACACCCAAAACATGTTTATAGCTTCATTCTAAATGCACAACTGGAGAAGTCTCTTTGCGCACTTGTAGGCGTTTTGTTTATAATTGGTCTGGTTTTTCATGTGGTTTTCAGCCTGACCAGTGGCTCCAGCTGCTTTGTGGTGGTCAGCGCAGGTCTGGAGGTGGGGAGGGTGGGGAGGGGGCAGTGGTTTTGGAGGGAGGCGAGGGGTTTGGGGGGCGGAGGGAGGGGTCCCCACAGCTGTTGCTAAACTGGCTCAGCTGACAGGGCTAAGCAGTGGCCTCTGCGGTGGTCCATAGAAACCCAAACAAGGATAGACTATAGTGAAAGCTTTGTAATCCCAATACTGCAAAATAACGATATAATGAGCTCACAGTTGCTAATAGGAGAGGATTAGAAGTTACTGCCAGCATTTAGAGCTGAAGTTACCACTAACATGTTGTAATTCGCAAGTTAAGAAATCAAAGTTATACTAGATCCATGTGTCTTCTTTAGAAACTGATTTTCCCCCCTATGTGATTAACTAAATAAACAAATGTCATAAGCAGGATTGGGTTCATTACTAATTAAAAGGTGCACTGTGTGAAGAATCAGCCATCTGCTTGTCTCCATGGTTATTGCTTCGCCTGGGATGTTCCACAGTATGGCATTAAACAAATATGTCTTGTATTATCTCTGTTATGTTTTTTCCTCATCACAAACAGACCTGGAGTTGTGTTTTGTTTCATTCATACATGTTTAACGCACAAACCAACGCAGTGTTGAGTCTCTCAAACAGAAAACACTCCGTTCCACCTTGTGATGTCATGTGGCAATACAGGAAGTGCTCCACTGTGTTTTTAAACTCCATACACCTTCATTAGAATCATTTGGATAATTTCAGCCCTGCAATTTCCTCTCTCTACTGAACTAAAGGTAAAAGGTAGACAGACTAATAATAAAGGATTATACAAACGTGTGTGAATGAAACAAAACACAACTCCAGGTAACAGCATTATAACATGGCTTAAAGCTCACAAGAGTCAATTTTACATAATATAGGACCTTTAAAATATTCAATTACAGGTCTTTTTATCCCTCAAAACATGCATCTTTTCTGCACTTCTCCACAGATGTGACCTGTAACTTGGTTTGGTGATGGCCCTACTTGTTTCCATGGAGATGGTTAATTAAATGCCACACTGTAGAACATCTCTGAACATCTCAGAAAGTTCTACAGTGCAGCTTTAAGCCACTTTTGATCGCATTTACATTGAGACAGAAACTAGAATCAAGTTCTGACAATACAAAAAGTTGCGCACTGTTTTTCTACTTTTACATTTTTCCCTAAAAATTGAAAACAAATGCATTAAAGGTGCATTGCGCAACTTTTCTGGTGGATCATTAATTTTATTGCTTTGTTTAGAATGTTTTTTCAGCAATAGAAACACCTGTAATGAACAAATGCTAGATTAATATGGTTAATGTCATACCACGGAACATTCCTGGCAAAGAAATAAACATATCTTTTAATAAATTACTGGATTGAAATTCAACGTATGCACCTTGTTTTCTCTGAACCTTATCAAATCCCGTAACCTTTAAGAACGCCTCGTAATCAAGAACATGTCATGGACTCCTCTAACAAAATCATACGCTATATTGAGTTACGGCCCCGCCCCATTTTACTTTCAAATTCAATCTGGAAGAAACCGCGTAGTGCACGGCCAGAGTACCACAGCGCCTCCTCCCTTTAGCCCAACCCAGCTCCAGGAAGGTGACCTCTCCGGGCTCCTGGAAGAGGTAATTGAAATGCCCTGCCCGCCCCTCTCTCTCCCCCATTCATTTAGCCCAAGCGCTGGCTCCCGTCCACCATTCCCAGCATCGTAAGAGCGTTTCAGAGAGCCAAAGCATGTAAGGCCATTTACTCACGGCAGTAAAAAGGACCCATCCGAGGCCAAGGAGCCAAAGGAAAGCTGCATTAAAAACTGGAATTACACTTTAAGCCGAAAAGAAGGTGGGCGATCCCGGGTCGTATGTCACAACGCCGATAAGAGGTTCTTGACAGTGTTAGAGGACCCTAATGTAGAGCTTCTCAAAGTGGGGTGCACGGGCTTTTTCTATGACCAGCTATACAGGTCTAAAAGTGTTTTTTGATTTGATTAGACCTGGTTTAGAAATGGTTTAGTTGATTTATTTGGCAATGCAATCGGACAACGTTACAAAACCAACATTTATAGCTGATTCGATCCATCCAGTAAGTGCCAATTTTCAGCTCCTGTTCCTGGTTTTTCCTATTGTCTACGAACCAGGTAGTAAGGTTGGGACACTGTTCGCATGCTAGTTGTAGTCCCTATTTGAAAAGAGCTTATAACCTCATCCTGATGTATAATAAGGATTCTTTTTGATAAGGAAATTGAAAAAAACTAGTACTGTTTTTAAAAAAAACATAAAAACTAATAAATAAAACAAGAAAATGGCTGTAGATAAACCAATTTCCCTACAGTATTGAGTTCAAATCATGAAACAAAACACAAAAAACTACTCCACTTGGCAGCATTATCAGTTGATCAAAAGCCCACACCCCCAGAATCCCCCATGCTCCTTTTAGGTGTGACACGAGGCAATAACATGGAAAGCTCTCTCATTATCCCGAGTGGGCCCCCTCCGATCCCTATCTCCCATTATCGGCGCACATGAAAGGGCCCGTGCAGGATATTGGCGCTGCGTAGTCTTCACTGACGGGGGCGTGAAGGGGGACAGTCCAAGATGCTCAGGAGACAGATGTCCAAAACAGCCCCCAACCCCCAAATGCAAACACAGAGAGGGTCCGGGTACTCCGCACGGCAGCTGTGGCACCAAATGTGTACCCTGAAACGAGCGGCACAATAAAAACCATTGTAAAGCTCTTAAAAGGTCTTATCTTATGCATTATTAAAATGCCCCTGACACCTTAGAATTGGCATTTCCTGTACTTAAAGGGCTCATGTTACGCAAAATTGACTCTTGTGAGGTTTAAGTCATGTTATAATGTTGTTACGTCATCAAAAACATACCTGGAGTTGCGTTTTGTTTCATTCACTCAAGTTAACAGCTACCTTTTACCTTTAGTTCAGGTGAGATTGATAATTCCAGCGTTGAAATTATCCAAATGATTCTAGTGAAGGTGTATGGGGTTTAAAAACACAGTGGAGCACTTTCTGTTTTACCACATGACGTTATAAGGTGGAACAGAGTGTTTTCTGTCTGAGAGAAGCAGGGTTTGTGTATTAAACATGTGTGAATGAAACAAAACACAACTCCAGGCTCCGTGTACCATTCGTTCTTTTGAATTTCAATTAAGAAAGGAAAACAGTAAAATGGGAAAACAGTTTGTTATTTCATTACTCGGGTTTGGTGTCTAAAAAAATCAGATTTCGACCTCTATTTCCAATATTTGATTTATTTCAAATAACACCAATCAAAAAACCGTCTGGGTGCCTATTTTAATTTGGATATTTTATTCTCTCTGGTTTATATGACCCGGAAGTTATATTGCTCTAGCCTGATTCATCAGCCGATTTAATTTCATGGAAACCGCCTGACCTCACAGCATTAGGATTTGTTCACTCGACGGTAGGCGGTTACTTTTCTTATCTACCAATCGCTGCTATTTGGTCGTGAAACATGTAATGCGTCAAATCCCGTAGGAAGAAGGGCAGTAACGTCTTTCCCCTTGATGAAATTCACCAAGCATTCTCTTTGTTCTGGCTTTAAATCCTCGATCTCAGAAATCATCACCAACACAGAATGTATGGCTTCGTCTACGTCCATCTCGACCGCTTTGTTTACTGTTGTGCTGTACCACAACAGAGACCCAGACAGGTGCTTGAGTTTGACGTCATGGCTTCACAGCTCTCCGTTGATTGGCCGGTGCACGGTCTACAGCTTCAGTGGTTCTTGTAAACCGTCTAGTGTATTCCGATTCCTGACCTAGTCACTGGAGAGAAATGAAATTGAGCATCGGCACTAGGTGGCGCCGGCCTGGCTAATGCTGCTCAGGTTACTGCGTGTGAATTCAGTGTCAGCTGAACAAAGGAGGGGTTATCGCTACTACCTGTTTCTCATCATAGAGCAACAATTACCTTCTAAGACGCAAAAGTAAACGCAGTAAAACGTTTGTCCACAAAATTGCAATGATTTTTCAGATAAGTCCTTCTAGCAGCAGAACTTTCGAGGTAAATAAACCCGAGAGAGAATGAAGAAAAAACAATATTACAACATAGATCAGAAAATAGCGTAATATGTGCCCTTTAATGACTTCTTATTTTCTTCATGCACACAAAACAATTCTAGTGCACAAAAACCCAAGCTACATGTCCTTTTTGCTAACATGACATCCCAGAGATTTTGTAGATTGGCTTCAGAGCCGGAGCCCAAACAATATGGCAAGCCCGCTGTAATGTGATCGCCTGGTGTGGACAGGCTTCAGCTGATGGACTGACAGATGCCTGACTTGAACCTTCACCGCGGGACCCCCACCCGGAGACCCCCACCCTCCCCTGAGCTCCGCAGCCAGGGGACTATCCGTCATCCTGTCCACACCATCTGAATATTTATCCCTGAAGGTGGAGCAGGCGCTGGCGGGGGTCACTGTCACACGCTTCAACATTAATGACCGCGATAAAGCCGTTTAATTAAAAGTGAGCCCCGACCTGGCCCCAAAGGTGTTTTTTATGTCCAATTAAATGCTAAAATGATGCCGTGATATCCGCGAGGCTCCCTGCGCTAGATCGAGTGTATCTTACGCGGATAATGTAATAACGCAGACTAATTTCTCATCTTCTTCTTTTATTATATGTATTTATGATTTATTTGTAGTAATTTGTAAGCAGGCTATCTATCAGAATGGGCCATAGGCTGATGTATGCTGTACACAGGTGGGTGTCATTTGTTTTGCCCCGTGACTGATGGCTTTGTCAGTGTTCAATGCAATCTCCCACAAGCACCAGAAGCCAGAGATTTTAGAGCCAGATATCATTGTCAGGACCCTAATGGCTGGATGTATCAAGGACAGGGGATTTGCTCAGTAAAGGGCAGAGCGTGTTTGTATGGAGAGGACATAGGCGGAAGTTAAAGAGGCTGTACCTGATTGTTTTATTTTTTCAAGTAATTGCATCGAGAAAAATCCTGCACACCGTCTTACTTGCAAAATGTGGGGTTTATTAGGACAAACAGTGCGACGTTTCGGCACTAGACCTTCATCAGGCAAAACCTAGTGCCAAAACGTTGCACTGTTTGTCCTAATAAATCTCACATTTTGCAAGTAAGACGGTGTGCAGGATTTTTCTCGGTGTTCTTGGGCTGTTCCTTCTCCTCCAACGCACCCGTCTTAAGTAATTGACGTGCGAAGTTCTCAATCTTTTTTTCATTTAATTGCATAAAATCTGTGCTATGTACTTTTATGCCCAAAGTGAGATTGCTGTGTGCGTCTAATTATATAAAGTTTTTTTATTGACTACAAATCAGGAAGTGCACTGTTAGCATGTATTAAATGGTAAATGGTCACCTTTTTCTATAGCGCTTTTCCACCCTCAAGGCACTCGACGCACTTTACAACAAAGGACCACTCACCCATTCACACGCACATTCATACACCAGAGCACGCAGACACTGGGGGTGAAGTAGGTTAAGTGTCTTGCCCAAGGACACAACGACAGCATTCATCTGTTGGAGCTGGAATCACACCAGCCAACCTTCGGATCAGCGGACAAATGCTCTACCAACTGAGCTATTGTCGCCCCATTACTGTCACGGCAAACTCCACTCTGGCCTGAAAGTTGGGGAAAGTGCTTTTAAGTAAAAATAATTAGGAGGCTATGAATATAAAAGTTAGGAAAGTAAGGAAAAGCTTTGGACCATCGCAAACAGTTTAAAACAAACTTCTGGATTTCATGTTTTTAAGACGGTAAAAATCAGATACAGCACCTTTTTCATGTTTTGGTTTCATTGGTGTGGTTAGTTTATGTGCTTAATTGTGTGAGGAATCATGGGTAGTGTAGTTACAGAGAATGTAGTTTTGTTTTGCCTGCACAGTACAGGGTTCCCACGGTCATGGAAATCCTGGAAAAGTCATGGAAATTGAACATGCCACTTCCTAAACCTAGAAAAGTCATGGAATTTTGTCAATTCAATGAAAGTTTTGGAAAAGTTATGGGATTTTAGTATTTCTTATATGCAACTAAAGCGTTCTGTTAAGTTATCTTAAGGCAATTATGATTATTTCCAAATGTATGCGCCTTTTGCTGAAAAGAGACGACAATAAATGCACTGACAGAATTTTGAATGTTAAAAAACTATAATACCAAACCATAAGGTGAGTGGAAAGGGTTAACATTTCATATTAAGTCCTAAAAGTATAAATTCTGCACATGTAGGTGCCGTGAAGTCATGGAAATTCACTTTAGGTCAAGAAAAAGTAATGGAAAACCTTTGAAATTAGTCAGTGAAAAAGAGTGGTAACCCTGACAGTAAATAATAAAAAATATATTATAGGTTAGGTTGATTGCTCAAAATAAAGTGAACCTTAGTCAGAACCATTCAAGTCACTGACTAAAAAGATTACAAAAACGCTAACCCGAACTGAATATGAGTAAGTAACACACTGAATAATGTTTGTTATATTGCTGATATTACAGTAATGTTGCAATATATTGTGCAGCTTATGGTCCCCAATAGGACTTTGCAGTGACAATGCTTCAAATTACGCCACTATAAAAACATGAGCTTTCACACTCGCTAACCCCAACTTATCTTGAATTCGTCTTCCTTTTTATAAATCTTGCTAAGTTATTCCGTGGCGTGTCTGTTTTTGGAGAACGGGCTCCGCTGCTCGTTTAGTGGCAGACTCGTATTTGATCTTTCAGTGTAAACAGATCCATATCCGGGTTTATGCTGCGCTCGTCCTCTCTTCTCATCCATGTGTTACCGAAGTGCCGGCTCTGATTAAAGCACACCTTTTGGGCCCTCTGCTGTGGATTACCGTGGCTTTGTTCCAGGGGTTTTAAGGGAGGGTCAAAGTTCACCCGCTTAATATGGGCCCCTGAGGAGTCTCTGGGTAATTGCCAGTGTCTAATAAACTTCTGCTCGGGCTGCTTCGACTCAGATGCGAAGAGAGTCACCGCGGTGAGTCTTAACCTCTCGTGGCGTGGGGTGCACGAGACCACCTACTCTCCCCGATGCAGCCCCCCTGTCCCCATCTCGGTCTGCGTGATGGGACAGGCTCTTTCACTATTAGGTCCAGATCGGTAATATGGCGTGAATAGTGATTGGAGATTTGGCAACACCAGAGATACATAAGGTCACTGATGCCATCAGAACACGGAATTGAAAAGATAATGGGACTTTCGTGTAGAATGGGAAATCAGCAACAAAAGCAAGCATTGTCAAAATGTGTAATTTATGAAAACGTTGGTCACATTAGCTTTAATTTATCATTCAAAAACTTCTATTTCATAATGTTTTACATACTAGAGAAATTCTTATGTTTTAGACAACGATCATTAAGAATATTAAAGGTTCTATATTACACAAAATTGACTCTTGTGAGTTTTAAGCCATGTTACCTCTTCAAAAACATACCTGAAGTTGTGTTTTGTTTCATTCACATGTTTGACTAACTTTTATCAGTCTGTCTACAGTGGTGTCCACACGACAACGTTTTTTGGTTGAACGTTTTTATTCGTTTTGGCCTTTTGTCCGTTTTATTGAAAACGGGTTCAAACTCAATGCAAAATCTAACCTAGACCCTTCTTGCAAAGAGACCAAACAAACCACCAACCATTCGTTCCACCACATCCTGTCTCCAAACGCAGTTGAGATATGGCAACAATAAAAATGCATCTCTGAATAGCATAGTCTTTTATCAGCTCCCGCCAAGTCGAGACCCTGTTAGCTAATGAGGAACTGAAAAATCTCACCGCTCCTCCTTAAACAGTGGTGTGGCCGACTCCCATGACCTTGATTACCAACAGACCAAGCAGATTTATCTCCTCACTCACACCCACACAGCCCCATTCAGAGAGGACGCCACGCTATCTTGACAACACGAGAAATGAGTCCCGGGGCGCGGAGCTTGACACCCAGATGTGATGAATTCTCCACAGAAGCCGAGGTACTTCAGATAAAGAAATGTTCTCCAAAAGTAGGCATTCATTCGGGTGGCGGGTGGTGGGTGGGGTGGAAGGCTAGATGTATGGGTGCTGGTGATAATACTAATGTCCTGGCGCTTTGTTCGCCCATGGGTGCTGTCAGTGCAGGTGGGGTGTTGTTTATCACTTGAGACAGTGACCCTTCGATGGTGTCCTGAGAGGTTTTTGCATATTTCGGTTTGGTTTTATAGTTTTGTTACAATAAGGGTACATAGAGTTTGATTCTTGAATGCTGTAGGGTCTTGTATTTGGAGTTTGTAAAGTTCAAGAAGTACATTTTCAATTAATTTTTCCCATAAACTTTTAGAAAATTTCAAATATTAAGAGTTCGAAGACATCGCTAACCAGCTACACGGCCACTAAAGTTTAAAAAAAAAAGTAAGATTTGGCAAAATGCTTTAGTAACTTAGTTTATAAAGTTTCAGAAAAAGATTTTGCATTAATCTGCATTAGTCACCACGTAGCTGATTAGCCCTGAGCAAACTTGCAAACTTTTAATATTAATTTATTTTGGAAAGTCTGTGGGAGAAATCTATATGAAATCTGTCTCCAAAACACTCCAACGTTCCACCTTGTAATGTCATGTGGTAATACAAGGAGTGCTCCACTGTGTTTTTAAACTCCATACATCTTTTACTAGAATCATTTGGTTAATTTCAGCCCTGGAATTGCCAATCTCTACTGACCTAAAATTAAAAGGTAGCTGAAAACTAACACTACTTGATCAGGTGGAGCAGAGCATTTTGAACTTTGGAGATGTAGACAGTCTAATAATAAAGGGTTAAGCCCTATTTACACGGGATTAGTTTTAACCGTGGACCTTTGGTGATTTGTAATAATTGCGGACGATGTCTGAGAGCTTAATCCCGTTCGAATGTGCCATGTTTGTAATTTGTAAAGTAAAAATTTTGTGGCAAATTACCAACTATATTTCACCAAACACAGACGTCCGGTGATAATACTTGTCCCGTGCAAATCAGTTAGGGTTGTGCAAAAATATCGAAATATTGATATATCGTTTAATGTGATGTTACAGTATCGATATCATGGGCTGCTGTATCGATATATCTATATATTTTACTAAATTATTTTGTTACAGCGCTACAGTTTTGTTGCTTGTTTAGAAAAACATTTTTGACATTTTTACTGTTTTGATGATGAAAATGTTTGTGTTTCATATGAACTTTGTACAAATGGTTTAACAAAGACTTTTTGTATCACAGCCATGATTTAGCCATTATTTTTTATTGAACCGTATCGAATCGCTTTGAAATATATCGTACTGAATCGTATCAAATCAAAAGCTCACTGTATCAAGATATGTATCGTATCTGCCACTTCTTAATGATACCCAGCCCTAATCTCAGTGTTTGTTGTTGTAATTGCGTGCTTTTTTAAAATTTATTTCTTGTCTATCGATGTTCTTTTCTCTTTCAATTGCAGTCAGTGTCAGTAAAATAGAGTAATTTATGGGCTTGGCTTATCCCGTGCGAATGTGCTGCAAGTAACACAGAGGTGGGGCGGTAATTTGCAAATTACCAGACGTCCTCAGGTTGTACTTATCCCGTGTGAATAGGGCTCGAATGAAACGAAACACATCTCCAGGTATGTTTTTGAGGAGGTACCAGCGTTCCAACATGACTAAACGCTCACAAGAGTCAATTTTGTGGAATATAAAACCTGTAAGGCATCAGTACAGAACTCTTAAAATCACATCCTTAACGTTGAAATTCTGTAAGCGTACTCCGAAAGTGTCTAGTAGTACTTTAAAGAGCATTTTAAACAAAGTGCGACCCGGGTTCTGTTTTCCTGACAGCTTTTTAGTCACTCCGCTCCGACATCAGTGAGCAGCAGTCGGGGCAAATTAGGGCAACTCTTTGTGATTTGACTTCCTCTTTTAAGGTTAAAGCAAAGTGAGACTGTCTTTGTCTGAGTCTCCACAGTTCAGCGCGAGGAGACGTGATCGGGGATGTATGATTTATTAATTTCATCAGTGAAGTCTCCATGATGAATGCAGATCAGATCTTCTATCAACCCACATCCATTAATTATCAGTCATGCATTGATACCATGGGCTTCAGTTCAGGTTCATAGAGTTACTAAAAGGTTTTATTGAGGGCAGAGGTTTGATTCAAGCGAGCTGATATGTCTCCTGCAAAAGGCGTTTGAATCCAGGCTTAAAGTTTCTATCAACTTTTGGATTTGTTCGATATTACAAAAAGTATAAACGTAGATTAACAATTAGAAGATTTGAATTTCCCATTTTTAAATCAAGCTACATTCTGAACATTTTTCATTTTGGATTTTTGGGAAATTTCGAAAAGTATCAACCATTTTCTTTTTTTTTCTTTTATTTTACAAATAAAATGGATTGCTAATTAGTTAGAAGATTTGAATTTCCAATGTTTTTAATAAATTATGGATCTACACTTATCCCAGATTATCAGATGATCATTTTAATATGTAAGAAAAGTTTTTTTCCATTATCACATTCACAGCATAATGGTTTTGAAAGTCATTTTCTGAAATTAAAAAATAGGATTCCTTCAAACTTTACAACTTTAAAGGTGCACTGTGCAACTTTTCTGTTTCCAGTAAAATGTTATTGCTTTCTCTAGATTGTTCCACATTATGGCATTAAGTGACAGCTCACAGTTAGTCGGATGCCTGCTTTTCAAGAATCATGTGTCATTCCTTCATTTGTTTTTCAAAATAAAACCAAAAATAAGAAAACGAAAAAACAACAATTTTCTTCATTATTTCTCATTATTGTCTCTAAAACCAAAATAAAAAAACTGACAACCATTTGTTAGTCGGTTCAGTCCTGGTTCAGTCCTGGTTTAGTCTTGGTTTAGTCCTGGTTCAGTCTGAATGAAGCGCAAAAGTCCAGCATCACAGTTTAAGTTACGGAAACAGGAAACAGCCGTTATCTTTTTTTTTCCTTGATTCATTTAAACACAAAATCCAAAACTGAAACAACGAATCGTTATGTTTTTTCATTTTGGTTTTGGCGACAAAAAATGAATAAAACTGTTATTTTTTTCATTTTCTTATTTTTAGTTTTATTTTGAAAAACAAATGAACGAATGATACACAGATTTTCGAGGAATTTTGGGCAATCCATACTGAAATAAATATGCCAATCTTTGTAACTTTAAGGCAAGGCGATAACATCTCCATGAAAACAAAGCAGGTGGCGGACCCTTCAAAAAAAAAAAAAAGTTACATAGTGCATTTTTAAGAGTTTATGTTTTGTTTCCACTTTACACTTGATCCGGTGAGAAAAGCCACTGGAGCCATTGCGTTGGTGCTGCTCTTTGTTGAATCCCGAGAGTGGCTTAGGCCAGACTGTAGCCTGCAGGCCTAGCATAGCTTTGGCCTCCCCTGATACAGCGCTGTTGTCAGTACATCATCTTTAACTACGAAACCATCCTCCTCTCGTGTAACCGGAGAGGCTGAGCAGCTCTCGAGACTGCCATGAGATCAGGGAAAAGCCCCTCGCCTCCAGGTACTATAGGCCACTCCATGTTGACAACAGTTGAATTTCGAAGGACATACGAGTCGCGGTGATTTCACTCCTGAAAAATGCCGCCATGTTTTATGAATGAGCGTGGAAAAGCGAACCGAAATTGAAATAAAATCGTCAAAACACGTTCTTGTTGATCTACGCCGCGTACTTGTTTGAACAGTGGCTTGTTTGGTTGACCACAAGTGGATTTACGCCAGTGCATACACCGGGGGACTTTGCTCGCTCGTATGTGTGTGGGTTGGTTTGAATAATTCATCTTGGTTTTGTGCGTGTCAGCTAGCACAACCTATATTATTGATGCGCGGCGTTGCAGTAGAAGACATGGAGTCAATGAAAACCCGTAGAGACTCGGACCATGTTAACTTATATTATTTATGTTGTACCACTAGAGCTACTGTCCGTGTATTCTAGGTGCGATCACTCCCAGCATGATGAGGGAGGATCGTTTTTAATTTTAATGCTGTCATCTTTGAAAAGGTCAGATGTCTGTATAATATTAGATGGCATCGGCGAAGGAGGGTGTGAAAGTTCTGCTGTATGTTAATCATGATAAAAATACTACATTATGATGATATACCATGCAGTCTGTTTTTTTTAAAGGCCCTTTACCTGATTTTTTTCACATGTATTCGAGCAAAATGTGTCTTCCCCATGTATAGATCATAGATAAAAAAGTGGACTAAGGGAGTGTCAAGGAATAAGAATTTATCTAAGGACAAAACAGTGCAATAAAAACACCAGGATCACATTGACTTTGTATTAACCAGCTCAAAGTCAATTGGAACCAGAGTCGATGGAGCCGGAAGTGCCCCCTTGTGGCTCGTGGGTTACCAATGTCTGAAATATCGTAATATTGTATCGTCAAAGTTCTCACAATAACATCACAATATATCGAATTACAAGTCTCTTTGTTTAAATTAAGAGTTATGGTGCAGCAATAGCTAAAAAAAGACAGAGGGAACGACATCGACCATGATCCTTTGCTTCATTTCACTGCAGACTGCAAGAAGAAATAACAGTTCTGAGCACTTTTAAGTCTTAGTTTTTTGCACTTTAAGTCTTGTTAAGGCATTTTTGTTAGCCTCCACAAAATATCACAATAAATATCGTACCGTGAGATGTATATTGTGAAAATATCATACAGAGAGATTTGGATATTGTTACATCCTTAATCATGAGCCTCCCCACCATATCGTGAGCTTTTCTACAATATCGCAATAAGTATCGCACTGTTAGGTTCATACCGTGACGATATCGTATTGTGAGACGTGGAAATCGTTACACCCCTAATAAACAACTTTTAAGTTCAGAATAAGTCTGCATGTATTTAACAGACAATATGCTTTCTAATCTTTTTTTTTTTTTGTTTTGTATTTTTATTCAAATACAGGGACATTAGAAAAACACATAATCACTTAGGTAACACATATGATACTGGGGTCACGTGCAGTTAGTTACGCAAGAGAGCAAAAAAAAAAAAGAAAAAACTAAAACAAAGCAAAAAGTTAGCAAGACCACAAAACCAAGTACACCTAACCAAATAAAAGAATTGTAACATAAAATGCACGGGAGAGTGGTTCTGTTATAAGTATTTCCTATAGATATTGTATGTTTTAATACCTTTTTTGGTTTTTGATCTGTTTAATGATGCTTTCTAATCAGGAAGTGCACGTTAGCATGCTAGTAGTTACACTCTGATACACTGATAGTCTTGAAAGAGCCCATAAACTTAATGTGGGCAAGACAAATTTTGGTTAAGTACACAGCCTTTAATCCCTGTTATTCTCCCGTCCGTATCTTGTATTGTCTAATGTCTAATGAATATCTCTTCTTCTTTCTCTCTTCTTCCTCCAGTCTTGAGGGACGACTTCCGGCAGACCCCCAGCGATGTGGTGGTGGCGGCCGGAGAACCAGCGGTCATGGAGTGTATCCCCCCCAGAGGCCACCCGGAGCCCACCATCTCCTGGAAGAGGAACAACATCAAAGTGAACGATCGCGACGAGAGGATCACGGTAAGTCACAAAATACAAAGTTTCACATAAAGTGTTACCCAACTTTTGAGTTACTCTATAGTTTAAAGCCACAAAATGTAATTTTTTTCGCTCAGCTTGCATTTCTACAAACCTGGTTAATTTGGCTTGGCCTCCTTCTGCTTGTTGGAAGGAAAATATTGTTAATTTGGCTATAATCTACCGCAGTGTGGCATGGAGAATGTTCTGAAGTATGGTTTTAACTTTGTTTCCATGGAACCGTGCAGATGTTTTTGTGTACTATTCCAATTTACAACCAACAGCAAATCGTACATTATATTGCATAAAAAACACTGGTTGTTCTCAAGATATTTACACCAATGGTTAAAGAAAACCAAACAAGTTCCAGATGCCGTTCGTTTATGTATGTTAAACAGTTAAAATTATGCAAACAGGTTTTAGAAAATGGTTTAAAGTTACCGTAACAGAATACAGTGGGTCTACCAAATATCAAATCAGTTGTCAATTTTTTTCAACCACCCACACAAATGTCAAGATAATCCCTATAACCGAGCAAACTCAATATTGTGGCCTAGAGATTTTTTCACGTTCTAACTTCATTTGCACTTGCTATTGGGTATTGAGTATCTGCATCAATACTGCTCCATCATTGTTGATCGCTTTAAGACAATAGTGGTTGAAAAGTATTGATTTCCAGTGATTAAATCTGCGGGCATGTCTTTTTAACAAACAAACTGAAGACATGAGACCTTTCCCAAATGTGGAGGTGGGCAGGTTTCAATCAGCTTTGAAAAAAATGATTATTTCACAGAGTTTATTTTCTTGGCAACAGAAACAAAAATGATGATATTTAACCATAATCATCACAATTAGCCGCTTTACTTATGATATTAGACATTACTCCTCTCTACTACTTCTAATGTTTCATAACTTCCAAGGTTTTGAGCAAGTACTTAAAGATCATTTATTACACAAAATTGAAAATAATATTGTTACCTCATCAAAAACTTACCCAGTGTTGTGTTTTGTTACATTCACACATTTGAGTAACCCTTAATTATTATTCTGTTTACATTTCCAAAGCTCAAAATGCTGTATTTCACCTTGTGATGTCATGAAGCGGTAGTTTTCAAGTTAACAACATCTATTTTTTACCTTTAGGCTGCGTTCATGCTGCAGCCTGAAGTGACCCAAATCCGATTTTTTGGCTTCTATGTGACCTGTATCTGATCTTTTAATGACAGTCTGAAGGACATAGATCCAATTTTTTCAAATGCGACCCAGGACACTTGGATATGTGGTCCTGAAACCGATACATATCTGATCTTTTGACATGCGACTTCAACCTGAACGGCCAAAGCGCATTCATCTGACCTACACGTTATCAACAAGCAACAAATGTCACTATTCTGCGCTGAAGTAGGCGAAAATTGTTAATGAACTCTGTGTCACTGAAGCGAAGCACATCACAACTCACCACTCTTGGCTCCGTCTCCACATCCACACGTTCCTTTTAATGGACGTTGCTGCCACTGCCCCACAAAACACCACGGCCAAAAACCTCATCCTTCTCCTTCTCAATCTCCTTAAAACAAGTAAGTTGTTCATGTTCTGGCTCCGGTACGAGAGGAACTTTAAAATCTCCAGGTGCTCAATGCTCGCGTCCATGTTTGGACAACTTCCGTAAACACAGAGCACGCTCGCTGTGGATGACGTCATCGTGTCCTCCAACGCGCATGCGGGACACTTTCAGGCCATTTACTGTTCACACTGGAGATCACATACTAGTCACATTTAATTGGAAATGTGAACGACCTCGCAAAAACATTGGATTTCACAAAAAAATCGGAATTGAGCGTTAAGCCCTGCAGTCTGAACGTAGCCATAGTTCAGTAGAGATTGGAAATTCCAGGTCTGAAATGATCCAAATTATTCTAGTGAAGGTGTATGGAGTTTAAAAACACAGTGGAGCAGTTCCTGTGTTACCGCATGACATCACAAGGTGGAACAGAGTGTCTTTAGGTTGAAAGAAGAGCTGAGCGAATTAAACAAAACACAACATCATAGCTTGGATCAAAAATAGTGTAATATGGGCCCTTTAAAGAGGTAAAGCAAATGGGAATGCAGTGTGAAGAAATATGTGTATTCCTTGTAATTTAGCTGTGAAATTGCCAGATAAAAATGGCAGGAAAATCAGTTCTGGCTTTGTTCTCGCTGAATTCTAGGTAAATTCCTGGGCCAGGCTGCATGTGCAAACGGTGCTAAAATGATGAATCAGAGCTTACCTTCTCCAAACCCAAATATGTTACTATGGCGATTTGGCCTGGAGCTACAGACCATCTACAGAAATCTCTCCCATCTGTCAAGGAAAGAGGAGAGAAGAGCCAGTGTCTCATCCAACGTGCATCAATATCACCTTTCAAAGATCCTTCCTTTTCTCCTCCATCATCTGATCTCAAATTCCTCCCACACCTCTCCCACCATCACGGTTTTCATCAATTTTGTCGGCAATTTATTTCAAATCTGTTTTTTCTTTTTTCTCACAGATTCGAGGAGGAAAGCTGATGATTTCCAACACCAGGAAAAGCGATGCCGGGATGTACGTGTGCGTGGGAACCAACATGGTGGGAGAGAAGGACAGTGACCCCGCTGAGCTAGTGGTATTTGGTGAGTCATTCTTACTGGAAAAGTATGTTTTTATCTTTCTCAGTGGATTGTTATTTTGCTCTCATATTGTTTTCAGAGGTCTACAGATTAGTAATAAAAGCAATAAAGTAATAAAATATTGTTCACTAGTTGTTGAATGTGGCGGGACAAGGAGGGATTTAAAATGATAATAACTTCAACTTCATTTTAAGGAGGAGGGTTCGTCAAATGCTTTTCTCCATTGTGATCTTATTGCTTTGACTGGAATGTTTCACAGTATGGCATTAAACCTTTCTATAATAATGGAGATCAATCCAAGGTACAGGTCAGAATGCCTCTTTTTCTAGGTATTTTTGAGCTGTAAAACCACTTGTAATTTAGTAAATGTAAGGTAGAACTGTTTAAAGTCATACTGTGGAACATTCCAGGCAGGGACATCTCCATAGAAACCAGCATTTGACAGACCTCCAACCAACAAGTTACATAGTGCACCTTACCTAATATTTTAATTTAAATTTTTATTGTATTTGTTTTTATTTATTTATTTATTGTTTTTTGTTTAATCGTATTTTATTTGTATTTATTTTTTATTTTTTTTCAATTTATTATTATTTTTATTATTTTTATTTATTTTTCTGTGTATTTTATTTTTTTTATTTTTTTTTATTTCATTTTTATTGTAAATGTATTATCATTATTATTTTTAAGTTAAGCCTCTGTTTCTATACACAAAATTTGCTATTCTTTCTGTCTGTTCCATCAGTGCAAACCAACTAAGGTTAAAGGTTTTGATTAATTATAGTCACTAATAAAGACTTAACTTAAATTCACAATATTTCGTAAAGCAAGTTTGTGAACTTAAATTCTACCCAAGCTCAAATTTGTAGATATTTTAACTACAGAACAATACTGTCCCTTCACCATTTGAAATCTAACTAATCACGTCCTCGCTTCTCTTGTGCGTTGAATTGATTTCTGGAGTACGATTCTTGCTTCTCTTTGCTTCTGTGCTTGTTCTAGTTCAGCCGTAGACGGATGCGCCGCTGTATCCCGGCCCCGGTTTAGCTCCTCTGACCCTGCGCTTCGTAACACGGCGTTCACATAAGCGTTCTGAAAGCCACTATTGATTTTGGAAAATAGATAGAAAATTGATATTTCCACAGACTTCCCAACCACCAACCACCTCCTGACACCGCCCATGTGCTGTTCCGTCTGCACACGTTGATAAACATTTAGATAAACCCATAACCTGACTATTTTTGCCTAATTTATTTGATTTATTTCTTGTTTTTCCATTTACAAGTGGAATATTGTAGTGTTCGTGTAAAATGATAGCATTAAGAGCAAAACGACCGAGCACGAGGAAGGTGAACTGTGTTATTGAACAAGTTAAAAACGGGTTGTAGGTTATAAATTAAAGCCACTGTATGAAACTTTTTAGTATTTTTGTTAGCTTATTTTTCGTTTTAGTTATGTTTATCATACTTAAAAACATGTTAACACTTAATTTGAGCGTTATTGCATCTCCACAAACCTGGAAAAATGGTTCTAATCTTCCACAGTGTGACAGAAAACGTATTTATATCCATGGATCAAAGTTCCGAAGTATGGTTTTAACTTTGTTTCCGTGGAATCATGCAGGTAAAATGCCAGCTCCAGAAAGTTACGTAATGTACCTTTAACATGACAATATTTTGTATCAAAGTGTGTTATTCATGTTTTGAAGATTAAAATAATTTGAAAGGTTAACAAAATCATTTAAAAAAAGAATATTTAATTTTAATTCTAAAGCTGCATTGTGTAACTTTTCTTGTGGAATGTCCGTCAAATGCTTTTCTTCATGGAGATGCTTTTGCTTTGTCTGGAATGTTTCACAGTATGGCTTTAAACCTTTCTATCGTCATGGAAACCACAGTCAGAATGCCCGTTTTTCTAAGTATTTTTAACCTATAAAATCACATGCAGGGTTCTCACGGTCATGGAAATCCTGGAAAAGTCATGGAAATTGAAAATGTCATTTACCAAGCCTGGAAAAGTCACGGAGTTTTGTAAATTCAATGAAAGTTTTGGAAAAGTCATGGAATTTTAGTATCTCTTTCACACAACTATAGCGTTTTGTTAAGTTCTCATTAAGCTGTTATGATTATTTCCAAACGTATGCGCCTTTTGTTGAAAAGAGACGAAAATAAATGCACTGACAGTATTTTGAATGTTAAAAAACGATAATACCAAACCATAAAGTGAGTGGAAAGGGTTAACGTTTCATATTTAGCCCTAGAAGTATAAATTCTACACATGCAAGGTGCCGTAAAGTCATGGAAAATTCACTTTAGGTCATGAAAACGTCTTGGAGAAGTTTTGAAATTTCGTCAAAGAGTCAGAACCCTGCACATGTAATTGAATAAATGTAAGGTAGAGCAGTTTAATGTCATACTGTGGAACATTTCAGGCAGAGCAATGACGTATCCATAGAAACAAGCAGGCGACGGGCCCCCAGCCAAAAAGTTACACAGCGCACCTTTAAGGAAACTAGTGAGAATTCTGCTCGTGGACTTTGCGTAAGACGAATGACTGAAGTTTACACTGGTCATTTGTAGTAACTTTCTTTATTAGCCTCATTATTTAAGTTAAGTAGCCCAAACCACAGCCTTAAATACCTGTTTAATCACTGCACCCCAGTCCGCTCACTTAGTTTATCTACCACTCGGCGCTATCCCTCTTATTTGCTGTAACCCTGCAGTTTTCCCTTAAGCAGCTCCATCAATTCCAAAGTTTGTTTACGCCCAAGTTTGGTAATTAATCTCACATTAGTTTGTAGACTCCTGAGATTTGGAGCATCACAGTGAAACAGCACATTCACACACACAGCGAGCGTAAAGGGCGTGTGACAGATTTCATGCTTTCATAATTATGACTTGGTTCTGTGGGGTTAGTGCGTGTGGTCAGTATTTATCATAGTTTCACATCAGTTAAGTGGCAGTTTGTGAGGGGGAAAAAGATGAGAAGAAAAGTACAAAAATACGGGAAGAAGCAGTGAGTCAAATGGAATATCTCTCCTTACAGTATGCCATTAAAACTGAAAATTCTGTCCAAAATACAAGAGCAATTTACGTACAATTTCTGATAGTTTAAACATTAATTTAACTCATAAAGTTTTTTTGTTTTTTTTTTCAATCTACCATTTAAACTTTTCTGGTGGAGGGTCCGTCAGATGCTTTTCTCCATGTCTGGAATGTTTCGCAGTATGGCTTTAAACCTTTCTATCGTCATGGAAACCAAACCAGACCAAGTTACAGGTCAAATCTGTATTGAGGCGATCCCGCTCACATTCAGAATACCTTTTTTTGGGGGGGGATTTTTGAGCTATAAAACCTGTAAAACCTGTAATTGAATAAATGTAAGGTAGAGCTGTTTAAAGTCATACTGTGGAACATTCCAGGCAGAGCAATGACATATTTATACAAACAAGCAGAGGACAGACCCCCAACCAAAAAAGTTACATACTATACTGTAGTGGTCCCCAACCTTTTTTGCGCCACAGACCGGTTTTATATCCGACAATATTTCACGGACTGCAGGGACCTGACCTGTTTTAGATCTGTTTTAGGTTTTAGTCCTGGTTTAGTCCTGGTTTAGTCCTGGTTTAGTCCTGGTTTAGCCCTGGTTTAGCTGGTTTAGTCCTGGTTTAGCCCTGGTTTAGTCCTGGTTTAGTCCTGGTTTAGACCTGGTTAATCCGGGTTTAGTCCGGGTTTAGACCTGGTTTAGTCCTGGTTTAGACCTGGTTTAGTCCTGGTTTAGACCTGGTTTTGTCCTGGTTTAGACCTGGTTTAGACCTGGTTTAGTCCTGGTTTAGACCTGGTTTTAGACCTGGTTTAGTCCTGGTTTTAGTCCTGGTTTAGACCTGGTTTAGTCCTGGTTTAGACCTGGTTTAGTCCTGGGTTAGTCCTGGTTTAGACCTGGTTTTAGTCCTGGTTTAGTCCTGGTTTAGACCTGGTTTAGACCTGGTTTTTGTCCTGGTTTAGACCTGGTTTAGACCTGGTTTAGACCTGGTTTAGACCTGGTTTAGTCCTGGTTTAGACCTGGTTTAGACCTGGTTTTGTCCTGGTTTAGACCTGGTTTAGACCTGGTTTAGACCTGGTTTTGTCCTGGTTTAGACATGGTTTAGACCTGGTTTTGTCCTGGTTTAGTCCTGGTTTAGACCTGGTTTAGACCTGGTTTTGTCCTGGTTTAGACCTGGTTTAGACCTGGTTTAGACCTGGTTTTGTTTAGACCTGGTTTAGACCTGGTTTAGACCTGGTTTAGACCTGGTTTAGACCTGGTTTAGTCCTGTTTAGTTCTGGTTTAGAGGTGTGGTCCTATGTACGGGATGGAGACGTTTCGCGCGGCATACAGGATGCTGCTGTAGTGCACCTTTTAAATTTTAAACATCGAAAAAAGAAGAAAAAAAAAGAAAAACAGAAAAACTAGGCTTGAGCTTGATTTTTTGTAGAAAATCTTGCATATAATGATCTTAACTCTTAACTGTTTTAGTGAATCGAGTCTAACCCTCCAATCTCTTCTATTTTCATTGTCACCATCTTACAATGTTCACTATTTCTCACATATTTCAAGTTTTGGAACAATAACACAATTTCTGGTTTGAATTCTTCCACAGAGAGACCGATGTTCAACAAACAGCCCGTGAACCAGGTCGTGCTGGCGGACGATACCGTGGACTTCTTCTGCGAGGTGCACGGAGACCCCACTCCGACCATCCGCTGGAGGAGAGAGGAGGGAGAGCTGCCCCGGGGAAGGTGAGACCAACATAAACAAAAGTGTATTGCGTTACATTTCAGCAGACATTGACGCCGAGCACTTAAAGGTAAAATGAAACTTGTAACACGGACTTAATGGGGTGTTTTGTCACGGGTCAAAGTTAAATAGACTAAATAAAGTTAACCCGACTGTAGATGGACAAAAATACTGATAGTTAGATCTAGGAGTCAGTTCATTTTAAGGTGGACTTTTTTGCTACTTGCTCGTTTCCATGGAGATGTTATTGCTATACCTGGAAAGTCCCACAATATGGCTTTAAACATATCTGTATTATTTTGTATTATGTTATTTTGAGCAGGTTTCCTTTCCACAGATCTGACCTGTAACTAGGTCTTGGTATAAATTACTGTACATGAAGAATTTATTTTTTACATGTGGATAGAATATTCCACAGTATGGCATTAAACGTTGCATCTTCAGGTCAGATCTGTAGAGAGGTGAACCTGCTCACACCAAGAATTCATGTTTGCGAGTGAATAAAGACAAGATAGAAAAGTTTTATCTCACACTGTGCAAAATCCATGTATCAGTCGTTCATTCATTTTTCAAAATAAAACCAAAAATAAGAAAACGAAAAGCAACAGTTTTCTTCGTTATTTGTCTCCAAAAGCAAAATGAAAAAACAGATAACGATTCATTTTTTTCAGTTTTCGATTTTGTGTTTAAATGAATAATGGAAAAAATGGATGATGTCCTGGGATCAGTCCTGAACCAGGACTAAAACAGGACTAAACCAGGACTGAACCAGGCCTAAAACAGGACTAAACCAGGACTGAACCAGGCCTAAAACTAAACCAGGACTAAACCAGGACTAAACCACGACTGAACCAGGACTGAACCAGGCCTGAACCAGGCCTAAACCAGGACTAAACCAGACCTAAAACAGGACTAAACCAGGACTGAACCAGGCCTAAAACAGGACTAAACCAGGACTGAACCAGGACTGAGTGTCAGAACAGGACCGGAGGTGTGCCCGTGTAGACTGTCGGGTGATCAGGACTGAGACCGGGACCAGACCAGAACCAGACTGGGATTGAAACCAGGACTGAGACGGGTTTAGTCCTGATTTAGACCTGGTTTAGTACTGATTCAGTTCTGGTTCAGTTCTGGTTTAGACCTGGTTTAGACCTGGTTTAATCCTGGGATCAGTCCTGGTTCAGTCCGTATGAGGCGCAAAAGTCCAGCATCGTAGTTTAAGTCACGGAAACGGGAAACGACCATCATCCGTTTTTTCCATTATTCATTTAAACACAAAATCAGAAACTGAAAAAACAAATCATTATCTGTTAACATAATCTCTCAGTGGAAACACCAGAGAAGTTACGTAGTGTCTCTTTAATTCAGCCATTTGAAAATACACCAAACACTCCACTTAGCCGGACTGTTCCATGTCATACGAGCGGATAAGGAGTTTCGTTTCTATTGAAGGACAGTAGCATGAAGGCCACACTCTGACACTTTGCGGAGGTGATTGGATAAAACTTTAATGATACCTCGGGGGACATGAGCTCAAATGTTCCCTTGTTGTCGTGACGATTTCGCTGTGCGCCCAGGATCTGCCGTCTGTGGCCTGAAGCGACTCAGAACAACTCAGTCAGTCCCAGAGTCTGCGGGCAGTGTAGTTAAAAAGCCATTTCTTATATTAATGGATCTGTCTTGTGTTGGCCCTGCAGTCATTCGCACTGATAGGCACGCAGAGCTGAGTTTGACATTGCACTCTGAAGCATCTAAGTAGACTTCTTGTTCAAAATACTGGATTATATGGATTAAAGAAGACATTTTATACTTTGTAGGTGCTTAATTTTGAAATATAACACTAGTAGATCATAATTTTATATATTTTTGTTAATTTTAATTGGCAATATTGATCCTAAAAATGCTTAAAAAAAAAAAAGAAATAGGATTAGGGCTGAACAATCTATCGTTTTGGACTTAAAATCTCAGAAAACAAGATTTTGGGAGTGTCAAAGCCGTGGTTTTTTGCAATGCTTCTAAAGCCCAGTTTTAAGGGCGAAGTATAATTCTGCGTCGACCGACTCAACACACACTGCCACCATCGCCTTTTCGCCTTTGTTTTTGATTTATGGATCTGCGTCGAGGTCTATGCGCCACAAAGTAATTCACCACCACAGTCGTTCTGTAAAGTTTAATATGAACCATTTCCAACGCGATAGAAGCACAGAACAGACTCACCATCATCAGCACATTCTCTGTCACAGAAAGAACACACATATTCCACTGAGTTGTGTCCTTTAGTCCGAAAGAAGCTGACACACAAGGAAAGAGCACTTATATTTTATGCAAATTAGCCATGTGTTTTAAGTTTTGTTTGTGTAAAATGTAAACAAACTTGCGCAAACAGTCTAGTGTTAAAGGTTGTATAGAGGATTTTTTAAGGGAAAAGAAATACAGCGACAGTCCTTTTTCAACTGTTGTGCATGCGTGACACCACCTTCCTCCTCCACAGCTCCCTCAGTAGAAACACCTCCTCCCGCCTCCTTACTCTAGAAATCACGCTTGTTTACAGCCGGTGCGTGTTCAGAATTACTGTTGAAGTGACCTGTCTAGAAGTAATTTAGTGACCAACATGTCAGTTTTTAGACCCTTCGTCTACTTCAATCGCGCAGTCGCTGGAAAGAATCACCTCAGTTTATCTTCGCTCCATTTCCCCTTCTCTTCTTCTTTCAGCGACCTCAAAAACAGACTTTCTTTTGTGGCAAACTGGTCGTGGATTCTCGTCCGCCATCGCAACAAACTTAGAGCGACAGTTAGAAAAAGTCTCTAAGAACCGTAGCATAAGCCACATAATCCCTGTGCGCCAGCGAGTCAGTTACAGTAGAAACGCAGGGAGTTTGATTGACAACCTAACAGCCAATAGAAAATGAGGTAGCCTTGTTATCTATTGACTGATGTTTATCTGGCCTCACTACATCCACAGTTGATAGATTTTCATTCTTTTTTTTTTTTTTTGGTCATCATAATTACAAGGCTGCTGCGTCTCTGTAATGGTATTTTAAACTTTCATTGACAATTTGAAACTAAAAAAAAAAATCCTCCATACAACCTTTAAATCGTCGGTGCAGGACTCTGGCTGTTTCTGTGATGTTTGCAAATGTTCCTGTGCACTGAAACTTGATTTGAAGAAAATCATCAAATCGCAATATCTGCCAGAAAAATCACAATTCAGTTTTTTCTTAAAATCATTCAGCCCTAAATAGGATCATTGACTTCCTGTTCAAAACTGGAAAACTGACAGGATAGAGCTTCATAGTGGTCTTTCATTTGTTTCTCATCCAACAATGTCTCTGATTGGATTTAATAAAATCCAATTTACAATCCAAGTTTACACATTTTTTTAAGTAACAATATCTGATGTGACTGTGTACTTTGTTATTTATCAAATCAAAAATGTAATCACAAAGTTACTGTATCCATGCAAATCTATGAGACAACATTTCGGTACATTTGAGTCACTGCCTACTTTATACTTTCTAACTTGTTTTGTTGTTGTGATTTCTTTTCAGGTTTGAGATCCGCAGCGACAACAGCCTGCGTTTGACCCAGGTCCGGGCGGAGGACGAGGGCACTTACACCTGTGTGTCGGAGAACAGTGTGGGCAAAGCCGAAGCCTCTGGGACCCTGCAAGTTCATGGTAAGTCACCAAAACTGTTTCAAATCACAGCAAAAAAATAAAAAAAATACATCCCACAGAACCTTAAAAAATTGTGAACAAAAACCATCTAAATTTCGAAATGGAGGCAGCTGGAGGCAAAAGTGAAATAGAACATAATGTTATTTTAATGAGGAAGCCAAGATTAATCACAGAACATCACAAAATATTAAAAATTAAGGGAAATTTGACAAATGAAAACCTCTCAGATACATGCGAGTGATTTCAGAGTTCAGTTTAAAAACATTTACAATTGTGTTTTACTTTATTTATTCATGTAACAGGAGATTATGATAGACACTAAGCGTTTTTAACAAAGGAAAAATCCAGATTTACAGTTTTACTAGACAAACCGGTGCAGATAATGACAATGTAAGATAAAATAATACACTAAATGCATAATAAAACAGCAATAAAAACAGTATAATAGTAAAAAAGGAAGTCCAATAAAAAAGATTAAAACAGATTAAATGACATAAAACACACAGAAGGCCACACAACCCACGCTATGTTAAAAGTTAGAGAAGAAAAGTGGGTGTGTACGCGCACTTTGATCATGACGTCCTCAAACAAGAGCGTTAAAGGTGCATTGTGTAACTTTTTTTGTCCAACACCTGCTTGACTCCATGTTGTTATTGTTGTTTCCTGGAATGCTTTACAGTATGGCATTTAAATCAGGGCTCCCACTGTCATGGAAATCCTGGAAACGTCATAGAAATTGAAAATGTCATTTTTCAGGCCTGGAAAAGTCAGAATTTTAGTCATTTTCGTTACTACAGCGTTCTGTTAAGTTGTGATTAGGCTATTATGATTATTTGCGAACGTATGCATCTTTTGTTTAAAATAGACAAAAATAAATGCACTGACAGTATTTTGAATTTTAAAAAACTATAATACCAAACCATAAGGTGAGTGGAAAGGGTTAACATTTCATATTTAACCCTAAAAGTATCATCAATTCTACACATTTAGGGCACCGTAAAGTCATGGAAAATTCACTTTAGGTCATGAAAAAGTCATGGAAAAGTTTTGAAATTTTGTCAGTGAAAAAGAGTGGGAACTGTGTTAATTTAGTTATCTCCATGGAGACAAGCAGGCCATATCACCTCGCCAAATTACAAGTCAGGTCTGTGGAGCAGTGGACCACGTTAAAGTTAATAATGCATGTTTTCATGGCAGTTTTGAGAAAAAAAAAACACAAGTAATTGAATAAATAGAAGATATATTTGTTAAATGCCATTCTGTGAAGCTTCCCAGGCAAAGACATCACCATGGAGACAAGCACCAGAAGAGTTGCACAGTGCACCTTTAAACATTTATTCCCTCACTGCATCCAATACTACTAAATATAAGATGTGCACAGTGTCTTGCTCATGGACACAGCAGCAGTTTATTCAAGGGAGCAGGTATCAAACTACAACAATATAATCTAAAAAAAAAAAAAACATGCTACCGCTTTTAAATGGCTTGAAATCTAAATTAAAGTGTGTGTTAGGCATCATTTTGGCTAGATCTCCCATTCTGAACACTGATTAAATTATTCATGCAGATGGACAGTTTACCCATGATGCAACGCTGTCACTGCCCACACCATGCTGTTCCAATCCCTAACAAAATAAACTGAAAAAAAACAAAAACAAAAAAAACAACCACAAACCTACCACGACAACTCAAAAGCTTGCATAAATTGTCATAGAGGCCTTTTTTTCACCACATCTAAGCAGGTTAGAGCCTAAAAATAAATAAGCAAAGATGAAGTACAGATACGTCGTCTGCGTTTTGAAGCGTACAGTTTCTGATGGCACATACTGTTATAGTGAGAAATGGATTTTAAGGTCTTTCAAGCACCGAATCGTCATCCCTCCTGAGAGAGAACAGAGATCAAAAAGCAGTGAAATTGCATTAGAATAAAGTCAGTACCCCGAAGAGAGGGGCCGGGATGAGGAATCTGTCATTTACGATGATAAAAGAGAATATTTAGACTTTTGTTCTGGAACACTTGATTATATGAGCCGAGTCTAGGGCTGTGTCCGCACTAATGCAGTTTTAACACATCAAATCTGCTCCGGTTTCTCCACAGCAAAGCCCCATAGACCACGCTTTATAGACTATGCTCTTTTCTATGGATGATTTTCAAATGTAAAGATAACAGAGTGTAGCAGTGTTAACCGTGTGTTAAGAATAACATGTAGCTTTAGAGGTAAAGGTACATAAAAATCACGGTTCAGTACGTAGCTCAGTTTTCGGGTCACGGTTTGGTTCATTTTTGGTACAGTACGGGAACAAAATGCAAAGCTATGTGCTTGTTGTTTATTTGTGTGTTTATTAAACCAGCAATTTGTTTTAACAGTATGCAAATGAGAAAATAAAATAAATGCAAAGTGCTGCTTGGTAATACTGATAAGTTACATAAAATATTCTCAAAAAAGCAACAAATGTATGACATATTATAACAAATTTATTCCTTGTAAAGAGTAAACAAAACTTTTCAAAAATTAAGAGCAGCACAAACAGTTCCAGCATGAATTTTTACTCAATCTTCATATTTTTGGCCAGAAAAAACAACTTGTCCACATTGTCTGCAGTAAGTGCAGATCTGCTAATAATATCTCCATGGAGATGAAAAGATTGCTGACCCTCTAACAGAAAAGTTACGTAGTGCATCTTTAGCTTTGCATAACAGATTTTAAAGGGCTCATATTACTCTATTTTGTAGAAAACCCTTTGTTCCACCTTGTGATGTCTTGTGGTATTACAGAAAGTGCTCCACCGTGTTTCTAGACTCCATACACAACATCCATGTTTTAAAGTACCGTATTTTCTGGGCTATTAGATGCACTCTTAAGCCTCTAACCCCATCAAAAAACGACCGCACGCCCCGCAATCCAGAGCGCTCTATACATGAATCCACTCGGGTGTTCCAGCACGACTTCAGTAAACTACAAAGCCGCACCACCCGCAGCGCACGCAAACACACACGGAGCAGACAGCGACCACGCTGTGAAACACACTCATCACTCCACGCGGACGAGGAACGGAACGGAGGAACGAACCGAAAAAACAAGTGCAATGTGCCACTCTGAGTCACAGCTGAACAACTGAGTCACTGCGAACACGCCGACAATCCAGCGGTCCCAGAAAAGCATCATCCCTACGAAGAGTCACCGTGAACGCACCAAACAAAGTCCAACTGACCCATCTAACTGTTGTGTTTCATTTAAAGTCCGGTGCAGTTTATTTGTGAAAAAAGTTCGAAAATAGACCATTTAATGACCCAATAATCCAGAGCGCCTAATAGCCCGGAAAATACAGTAACTATCAATGTTAATGTATTGTCTGGAAAAGGGAAGATGGGGCAGACAACATAAGATGACTCTTCTTTCTGCTCCTTTTCATTCATTTCTTGTATGTTTAATGTTCTAACACTGTTAATGTCTTTTTACTTTACTTTTACTTTATGAATGAAATGATCAAACAAATACAGAAAATACAAACATACAAAAAGCTCTGTACACCTTCACTAGAATGATTTGGATGATTCCTGGTAAAAAGAAGCTGTTAACTTGAAAACTACCACTATGTGACATCACAAGGTGGAACAGAGCATTTTCTGCTGTTGAGATGCAGACAGACTAATAATAAAGACTTACTCAAACATGTGCGAACGAAACAAAACACAACTCCAGATATGTTTTTGAAGAAGAAACAGCTTTATAACATGACTTAAACCTCACAAGAGTCAATTTGATGTGATATAGGACCTTTAATATTTTTATTTTGGAATATCTAGCCTCTTGCTCATTTTCTCTACTACCTCGTAAGCAATATTCAGTAACATTAGTGTGCATATTGCCACGGTAAGAGTAACTATACTTCTACTTGCAGCTCATACTGAAGCCACACACTACAGACATATTGTTGGGCAGTGCTGATGTCATTAGCAGATGGACTTTGCTAGCTCCAGTAGCTGATGTTTTTCTATAAAGATTGATTGCGAGTTATTGCAGGACCACCACGCGGCGCACAAGGAAAAATCATCACATATAGTCCCACTTTTATTTTCACAAACCACACATCAATCACGGTCTATTTCCTGTAATTTTCCCTTCAACTCCCATTGCAGCCATATATTTATGTTCATTTACATCGAAACGCCATAATTTGTGACTAACTCTGACATAATTGACTTTTATGTTGTCTTTGTCCAAATGTGTCATCCGTTCATCATTTTCATCTGTCTTTTCTCTCTCTCTTTTCATGTCATCTTTCACATGCATCACTCCATCGCAGTCGGCCTGTCCAGTAAGTATATCATTTCCATCTCATATTTGCATGTGTGTACGACAGATTCTTGACGCTCAAATACCATAAATACATCTGATCTGAATTTTTACTTTTCAGAGTACATTTCTAAACAGCATAGTTAGAAATATTTTTAATTAAAGTAACAGTACTCTTGGTTTTGGTTCTTCTTCTTCAAGTGACAAAAGCTTCATGTTGAATATTAAATGATTTGAACTTTTGTGTTTCTTTCACTTTAGATATAATGCTTTTCAATTTTTTGTGTCTGTCCTTTGAAAATACCCAACTTTGAACATTATTTTATGTTTTCTCCTTCAAGTTACTGTACATTAAAGGTGCACTGTGTAACTTTTTGGTTAGGCGTCCATCACCTTCTTGTTTCTACGGAAATGTCATGGCTCTGCCTGGTTTCACAGTATGACTTTAAACAGCTCTACCTTACATTTATTCAATTACAAGTGATTTTATAGCAAACAAAAACAAGTGAGCAGGGTTGCCTTTTCATAGATCTGACCTGTAACTTCGTCTGGTTTAGCCAGGCTGGTGCAAACTAATGCCTTCGCTCAATTTAATTTCTCTCCAGCGACTAGGTCAGGAATTGGAATACACTAGACGGTTCGCAAAAAAACCTCAGAAGTGCGAGTTTGGGCACCAGCCAATCAGCGAAGAGTCAAACATTCTGTATTGGCAAAGATTCCCAAGATCGAGGATTTAAAGCCGGAACAAAGAGAATGTTTGTTGAATTTTATCAAGGGGAAAGACGTTACTGCCCTTCTTCCTACGGGATTTGGGAAAAGCTTAAAATACCAGTTCCCCCCGCGGTACATTACATACGCCACGATACGCCAAATAGCAGTGGTTAAATAAAAAAAGTACCTGTCTATCGTCGAGCGAACAAATTCTAATGCTGCGAAGTCAGACGATTTCCACAAAGTGAAACCGGCAGATGAATCAGGCTAGGTCTGGTTTGGTCTCCATGAAAATAGAAAGGTTTAATACCATACTGTGAAACATTCCAGACAAATCAGTAACATCTCCATGGAGAAAAGCATTTCACAGAAATATATAAATCAGATGTCATGTCGCCTCAGTTATTCTTTAAGTTACTCTCACTTGTGTGGTAGTTTGTCCTCCAGTGTGGTCAATACGTTAGGAGTACTTTACAGACACCATGGCCATACATTGATAAGTCTCGTGCTGTGACAATTCAATTTCTTTCGCTCCGATGTCGTCAGTGGAGTCTGAGAAATGGGGCTTTGGCACTAGACCCCCCCCGGTGAAGTCTGCAGGCCTGAAATCGCCTCATTCAAGCTCCTTCGACAAGAGATTATTGCAGTTGCTTTTTGTGATGCCATTGTAGAAGTTTAAAACGTATTACTAAAGTTGTTATTTTGGTTTGGAATTAGATATTGATCGGTCTCATTTGAATTAATCTATGTACACAGTGAAAAAGAAACGTTATCTTTGTCATCTTTATCTTTGTCATCTTTTTTGTTGTAACAATAACCAAAATATCATGATATCGTATTGTCAAAGGTCTCGTGGGCTGTCACAATATATCAAATTACAACTTCTTTTCTTTAAATGCATTTTTTTATACTAGTAACAGCTAATAAACATGGGGAACTACAGATCCCATGATTCATTTCAGTGCAAACAACATGAAGAAACATATTTTTTTTGCTTAAATTCCGGGTAATGAATTTGACAGTAATGATTTGAAAGTCTTGTAAATGCAATAAATATCTACGATTCTGTTAGCTTCTCCAAAATATCGCAATAAATATCGTACTGTCAGACGCATATTGAGGTAATATCGTACCGGGAGATTTGGATATCATTACAACCCTAGTAATTAAGTAGATTAACTATGGTCAATTAGCCAGGTTGGAGCCACCTAGTGCCTCCGCTCAGTTTCATTTCTCTCCAGCGACTAGGTCAGGAATCAGAATACACTAGACAGTTTGCAAGAACCCCAGAAGTTGTCGGTGTCTGGGTCCCTTTTGTGGAACAGCACAACAGTAAACAAAACGGTCCAGATGAATGTAGACGAAACCATACATTCTGTGTTGGCAACGATTCCTGAGATCGAGGATTTAAAGCCGGAACAAAGAGAATGTTTGGTAAATTTTATCAAAGGGAAAGACGTCATTGCCCTTCTTCCTACGGGATTTGTTGCATTACATACGTCAGGACCAAACAGCAGCGATTGGTTAAATAAAAAAAAGTATCCGCCTACCGTTGAGCAAACAAATCCTAATGCTCCGAGGTCAGAGGGTTTCCATGAAGTGAAACCGGCTGATGAGTCAGGCTTATTCGTAAATTAGCGTTAGTAGTTAAACTTGATGTAACTTTCCTGGTTGTCTCCATGGGGATGTTATTATGTATTTATCTTGCATTTATTCAGTTGCAGGTATTTTATTGCTGAAAGATTACCTTGAAGAACATGCACTCGATTTGTGAGCAGAGTCGCTTCTCCACAGATCTTGATACTTTACTTAGATACTGATACCGCGGATGTCATTACCATTCCCTGGCGGTGAAGCTAACTGGAGGCACTGCTCTGTCTGAAGCTCTGTTACTCAAGTTAGACTTCAATCTGACTTCAGTCTGACTAAAACAAACCGGTTTGTTGGAAGCACACTAGTTGAGCTGTCAAACAAATCTGTCAGACACAATATTACATCATCAGCCGACAGTTTTTTTTTAGTCACTCTCACCTTTTTGTCGAAAATAAAACACCTGCTGTATTTTTCGTGACTTTTCAGACTACCTTAAAACTTTACGCTTCTGTTTGCATTGTCACAGCGCTGCGTCTTCATCTTTTAAGCATTTTTCTTTGACAGATCTGACGGGATGTGACGGAGCGGCAAAAATAGTTCAAAGCATTTTCCTGGAACGTGCAATTTAGGAAAACAAGCCGGTACGCACAGGTGTTTGGACTAGCGCACTAACAAGAGGCTAAAGATAGGCTAAATGATAGGCTAGGTTTTCTTTGTCTTGTATTTTATATTTTACCTGAGTACATCTGTGGTAGCGCGGCAGGCGTTTTCAGCTCTTCAGCCTGTCCCTGCGTTGCGTGGGCAGGTGCCATACACAGAGATGGAGCGACCCTTTTAAGCTTTGACACATGTACAAAAGGTTATGGGAGCATTATTGTCCATTAGTTGACTGGCGCAAAACCACACAGGCCGGTAGAAATATAATATCCATTGTCTCATACACTACCAGTCAAAATTGTCACTCTCTCATGCAATATTTTTTTAGATTTTTACTACTTTCTACATTTGATATACATACAGAAGACATCAGAAGTGTATTTTATTACTAAATCCTCAAATTACCCATTTTTTACTTTGTAGGAAAATAATAAGTGAAGTTTTTTTGTTGTTGTTGTTTTGTTTTGTTTTGTTTTTTCTTTACTAAATAATTCCAAATAGACAAATAGTATATATGGTCAAACACACCCTCTCCTCTCCTCTTTTACTACTTTCTACATTTGATATACATACAGAAGACATCAAATATATGAAGTATATTTTAAAACCAAATCCTCAAATTACCCCTTTTTTGCTTTGCCAAAAAATATTTGGTTGAGTTATTTATTTATTTATTTTTCTGTACTAAATAATTCCAAATAAACAAGTAGTATGTTTGGTCATTTATGTTTTAACAGAACCAGTCAAACGTTTGGGCACACCCACTCCCTTCTTTTCATCAGGGATGTAACAATAATGAAGTATTGTGAGATCGTATCGTCAAAAATCTCACAATAATATCGTGGGCAGTCACAATATATCAAATCACAAGTTCCTTTGTGTAAATATATGATTTTATAGTAGCAACAGCTTATAAACATTGGGAACTACATTGATTCATTTCAGTGCAAACAACATGAAGTTATCTGTTTTTTACCTGAATTCTTTTGATTATGGTAGAATTTATTATCAGCCTCTTCAAAATATCGCAATAAATATCGTACCGTGAGATGCATATCGTGATAATATCGTACAGAGAGATTTGGATATCGTTACATTCCTCCCTATTCAGTGTTTTGTTTTGGTTTTTTTCTTACTACTTTTAACATTTTAGATACTTACAGAAGACATCAAATATATGAAGCACGACATATCGAATTATTTCGTAAAGAAAATAAGTTACATAATTCTACCAGGCGACAGTAGCTCAGTTGGCAGAGTGTTTCTCCACTGATCCGGAGATTGGTGGTTCATATCCCGCTCTCGGCGTAAACATCGTTGGTTGAGCGGTCGGATTCACTGACCCACATGTTTCCGGTGGAATTCCAGATGACTGCTATTGTTGTGTCCTTGGGCAAGACACTTAACCCACCTCGCTTCCGGTTTGTGTGCACACTGGTGTTTGAGTGTGTGCGCAAATGGGTGAGTGATTCCTTGTTGTAAATCGCTTTGAGTGTTTTGAAGGTGGAAAAGCGCTGCATTAAAATGTGACCATTTACCATTGAAATATTTTTTGACAAAACAAAAGATACTTACTGCATATATTTGATGTCTTCTGTGTGTATATTAGGGCTGGGTATCGTTAAGAAGTGGCCGATATGATATGTACCTCGACACATAGGCCATGATACGATACAAATCTTATACAGTGCACTTCAAATTGATCTGGTATATTTTAAATCAGTACGCTACGATTCAATTAAACATAATGGCTAAATGATGGCTGTGATACTAAAAGTCTTTGTTAAACCACTTCTTGTGCAAAGTGAACATGAAAAACACCCATTTTAATCAGTTTTAAGTGATTTTAAGTTTCAATTTTAAAGAGTGAAAATGTCAAATGTGTCGCATAAACGAGTTTCCTTCCACTAAACAAGCAACAAAACTGTAGCACTGTAACAAAATTCTGTAAAATATACCAAAAAATACTCTTGGCGATATATCAACACAGCAGCACACAATATCGATACTGTATCATTGCATTAAATGACACGATATTCCGATATTTCATTATTTTTGATGTAGAAAGTCTTAAAATTTTAGATAAAAACATTGAGTGAGAGGTTGAGTTTAGACTGTTGACTTGTGGCATATGAGGTGGAAAAATTTTAATCACACACTCTTTTATGCAAGAAACCGCTAAAAGAAAGCTTTGAAAAAAGAAAAGTAGATTGATTTGATTGGCTTTGCGTCTCATGAGCACCAACTGTGAAATTAATTATGGCTTTTTTTCCCAACGTTTAAGCTTGAAGGTGGTTTACACAGAGCTGCCTTGTTACCAGAATTAATTGGCAATCTATTGAGGGAGGAATCATTTTAAAACAGTATTTCACAAAGCAATTTAAAGCCACTTATTGTTCCAGGCAAAAATGGCCAGTTGTAATTTTCTGTCATAGCGGTTGGTGGGGTGATTGCTGATTTGTGCTTTAAATTCCAGACTTGATTGATTGACAACAGTGGAAGTAAGGGGGGTCCCGCAGAAAGAGGGGCTTTAATCTGGGTCGGACCGCTCCCTTCAGCTCTAGAGTGTTTTCATTGTGTTACCGTTGCCCAAGTTTAATTTTGACAGTGATTTAAACTTTTAACCCACTTCTCTTTTCAAAGCAAACAGCAGGGCTCCTCTCGTTCTGAAATTATTTTTTGTAATTAGACTTTTTGGACAAATTGAAAACTTTGAAATTTGCAGGCTTCAAACTTGAGATGCATTTTAATAGTTTGAGAGTTAAAATTGTCAGTCTTGTCATGTTGAATGCCACCTGATGAAACGGAGGAAGCCAAAATATGCAGGATTATTTGAACAGTCTAGAAACAAATCAAAAGTGTTGTTTGTTTGTTTTTGGACAAGGAAACAACATTATAGCATGTTTAAAGGTACATTATGAAACTTTTCAGATGGTGTGGTCTGTCATTTTCATCTCTGAGAAACTGTTATTGCTTTGCCGTGAATGTCCCGCAGTATGGCATTAAATTTATCTATCTCCATGGAGACAACCAAGGCATGACATCAGGCCAAATTACATGGTTTTAAAAGGTGTTTTTTTTAGCATTATAAACATATAGTAATTGAATATATGCCTTTTTGGGTAATTCTCACGAAATGTCCTTCAAATATTTCAACAATTAAAGTGTAGCTCACAAAAATAAAATGTACATATTATCTCTTCATGGTCTTTTCTGGACATACAGTATTTTTATGTGAGAATAATAAATGCATTGTTTTTTTCTTCCGCTTTTAAGGGTCAATTTCTCATTACCACAACATGTCCACAAGTGAAATTTTGTGGTTTGGAAGTGAATTTTTTTTTTTAATTAAATATATTTACTATTAGTTGCAGTAATAAATAACAAGTAATTTGTAAGTTTAATTATAAGTTTTGAGCAAAAATCTGAAAAAAAAAAACATGCTTCCAAAACAAAGTGTCTCAGCCTCATCACTGTAAATGCAACGAGGAACAAAACATTTTAAGGACATTTCAGCCAAGAACAATATTGACCAAGGCACTCACGATGTCTACTGGTTCAACTGCTCTTCTTTTGTTGCTTTAAAGAAAAGGTGTGGAACATTTAAGGCAAAGCATCTCCATGGAGACAAGCAGGCGATGACACCAAGTCAAGTTGCATGGTATTTATAGGTGTTTTTTTAGCATTATAAAAATTATAAGTAATTGAAAATATGCTAGATACTTATGCCTTTGTGGGTGATTCTCATGAACTCAGACTTTTGACATGTATTCAGATATTTCAACAATTAAAGTACATCTCAAAATAAAATGTACATATTCAAAACATCTTTCCATGGTCTATTCTGTATCTGTACATACAGTATTTTTATGTATTAGTTGCAGTAATAAACAACATATACTTTGTCAGTGTAAGTTGCAACAAGGAACAACACATTTTAAGGACATTTCAGCCAAGAGCAATATTGGCCAAGTAAAAAATGCTAGATACTTTATGACTTTCTGGGTGATTCTCATGAAATCAGATTTTTGACATGTTTTCAAATATTTTAACAATTAAAGAATCTCACAAAATAAAATGTACATCTTTTAAAATATCTTTTTATGGTCTAATCTGGACATACAGTATTTTTAATGTGAGAAGAAACATCTCCATGGAGACAAGCAGATAGCAGATCAAAGTTACACTGTGTACCCTTAGAGGTTAAAAAAAAAAGAGTTAATTTAGCACAAAATTGAACCTTGAGGTGAGGAACATTGTTAGAAGAACACATGTTGCAGCAGCACAGTTGTTTTCTCACTCAGCGTGCAGCGTGCAGTCGGCTGGAGTCACTGTCATTGATAGACAGTGAGCGTGTAAGTGACAGTGGGGCTCTGTTGGAGGAGAAAGCTCGTGGTGCAGACACAACAGTCAAGTGATGTCTGTGGCAGCGTGAGAATGTCCCTGCTCAAACGCATATGTACGTGTGTGTGTGTGCTTGTGTGTACATGTGTGTGTGTGTGCGTGTGTGCAATGAACTGTCTCTCTCTGTGTGGGACTGTGGCAGCTGCCTGTCAAACCAGAGCCCCCGAGGAGTCAAGCAAATGTGCCCACCCCACTCGCCCCTCCCTTCCTCGTGTGTGTGTGTGTGTGTGTGTGTGGATGTAGCTGGATGAGTAGCTGTGATTTTGAGTGCCCATTGGGAGGCATGCTGTGTAGGTTGACAACGTTGGTGTCTTTATTACGCGATATCACAGATTTTTGGTTGCCAGACGACCGAGAGAGAGAGAGACTAACAGAAAAGATCACACAGTATACGACTCATTGATCGGCTTAATATTGGACTGGTGCTGTGAGGAACTATATGTAACTTTTTGGTTGGGGGTCCATCACCTGCTTGTGATTACTTTGCTTGAAATGTTCCACAGTGTGACATTAAACAGCTCTACTTTATATTTATTCAATTACAGGTGTTTTTTTTTACTCTAAAATATCTAGAAAAACAAACCTTTTGACTATGAGCCAGGTCGCCTCCCCACAGATCTGACATGTAACTTGGTCTGGTTTGGTGTCCATGAAGATAAAGTGTGAAACATTCCAGACAAAGCAATAACATCTCCTTGGAGAAAAGAATTTGACAGACCCTCCAACAGAAAAGTTATACAATGCACCCTTCAATTTGACAAACGTGACAATAGTCAAGGTTGACTGTGTTTTTCAACTAAAAAGTTAATTGTCACTATTATTTGGCCTTTTTGACATTAGAATATATATAAAAAAAATACATAATAGAACATTTTTAATAAATTTACTTGATGATTTTGAAATGAATTACATTGAGAAAGTCACAATACTGCAAAGATGTCAAGAGCATTGAAAGTGAAATAGACGTTTTATTTTATAGGATCTAACATCGTGAATTATATGAATTTTCTTTTTAATATATTACACATACTTTTATTGAAGGCTCATCTGAACCTAATGACCTCCCGATGACTAATTATGTTAAGTAAGGCAAGGAAAGGTAAAAGGAACATAAGTTCAAAGCTTTAAAAAACACTCCTCATAAATAGCCTTGAAAAACATCTTTATCAGGTAATAAAAATTATTGATGTTCAAGATTCATATAAACACTGTTTAAAAGTGTAAAAGCCGCCGTGTTCCAAATAGGAAGTGAGCATGGGGGCACTTCTGGCTACATCAACTCTGTTTCCAATTGACTTTACATTGAAAAATTGTCGCCCTCTCTCTGTAACTGCTGCAGTGAGCCTTGTCATTTTGGTCTTAAAGTGTTCGTATTAACCCTCTTTGCATGATCCTGGTGTTTTTAGCCTGCTATTTTGTCCATAAATACATTCCTATTCCTAATACGGACCTTGCTCCACATTCCCTCCTATAACTGCTAGTCTCGGTGAGCTTCATTTGACTGGAGCCGAACGTCCTGCACCAAATAGTTGCTGAAATGGGCAGATTTTAACGTTCTGGAATTATCCGGGTTTGTAGTTATTTCATATGGGCGGATCAGGTGAATCAAATGAACGATGAACGGGAGAGAAATACTTGACGCACGTCCAGGGCGTCCTTTGCCCTGGAAACAAGTGCCACTTCCCGGTCTTTTCCCAGAACGATGGACCCAGCTGAGAGAGTGACTTTAATGTATTTATTACATAAACCCATCAGCGCAGGACATCGGCTCGGCTGTTGTGCTCCTGGTTTAATCCTGGTTTAGACCTGGTTAAGTCCTGGTTTAGACCTTGTTTAGTCTTGGTTCAGTCCTGGTTTAGTCTTGGTTCAGTCCTGGTTTAGTCTTGGTTCAGTCCTGGTTTAGTCTTGGTTCAGTCCTGGTTTAGTCCTGCTGTAGACCTGGTCCAGTCCTGGTGTAGTCGTGGTGATCGGCTCCGTGGTTGCGGCGTGTATATATTTATAATCCGCTAATACCACGGCATAGGTTCAGTCCTGGTTTGTCCTGGACTATTGGGCTATCGGACTAATGGGCTGACAGGCAGTGGCGGGTGTGGCTTTAACTTTGAAATAATCAAACGGACGGGTGTGGTGCTGTACTGCGCGGGTCTCCAAAAATCAAAAATAGACCCGTGCAGGACTCTGAGCCACAATCACTTAGTCCACTTCTTTATACAGTTTAATAATTACAGTAGATATTGTCCCTTCGTCAACCAAACAAAAACTGCTTGCCTCATCTTGCCCCATTTCGGATAATTCTGCTTATTCAGTTCAACAAACCAAAACACAGTCTACAATACATTATAAATTGGAAATGACCTTCACTTACTGGATTTAGTGTACATTCCAATCTTGTAATACCATTATGTTTCGCTTATCCCCAAGTTTTGAATTGCCCTAAATATTGTTGTTTTCGCCGTCATCTTGTCCGTCCTCTATTGAGAATACATCTTTGTCTCTTCGGTCAGCACTTTCGGACAGTAGCCTTGACAGCAGAAACTCTCTCCCAAACTCCCCACCATCACCCGTCTTAATTCTTGTCCTCAAGCAAATAACTGCAATGACAAGCACAATCTTCCATCTGTCACCAGCGCAGTGAGACAGTCAAGAGCCTAAGCAACGTTAGCACCACCAGACTTCAACTTCCACTCAGCTAATCGCTAAAACGCAATGTCTATTTTTGACCGTCTTGGCATGTGGGCTAAGATGTGTGCTGTGTACTTTGGTAGATGAAATCTTAAGTCCAGGATGTTCCAGGATGCTTCAAAGTTTTCTGTTGTTCAAAATCAAAATCTGATGTTTTTCATTGTTGAATTTTCATTTTAGGAGTAGTAGTAGGAGTAGTAGGAGTAGTAGTAGTAGTAGTAGGAGTAGTAGTAGTAGTCGGAGGAGTAGGAGTAGTAGTAGGAGTAGGAATAGTAGTAGTAGTAGTAGGACTAGAAGCAGTAGAAGTAGTAGAAGTAGCAATAGTAGGAGTAGTAGTAGGAATAGTAGTAGTAGCAATAGTAATAGAAGTAGGAGTAGTAGGAGCAGGAGCAGTAGTAGCAGGGGTAGTAGGAGCAGTAGGAGTAGTAGGAGGAGTAGGAGTAATAGTAGGAATAGTAGTAGTAGGAATAGTAGTAGTAGCAATAGTAATAGGAGTAGTAGTAGGAGCAGTAGGAGTTTGAGTAGTAGTAGCAGAGGTAGTAGGAGTAGTAGTAGTAGGAGGAGGAGGAGGAGGAGGAGTAGGACTAGTAGTAGGAATAGGAGTCATAGTAGTAGTAATAGGAGGAGGAGGAGGAATAGAAGTAGTAGTTATAGTTGGAGTTGCAGTAGTGGTTGTAGTAGTATGAGTAGTAGTAGTAGGAGGAGTAGTAGTTGGAGTAGGAATAGAAGTAGTAGTTATAGTTGAAGTTAGGGTAGTAGTTGTAGTAGTTGTTGTAGTTGTACGAGTAGGAGTAGAGTAGGAGTCGTAGTTGTAGGAGTAGTAGTTATAGTTGGAGTTGAACTAAGACTAGTAGTAGGAGTAGTAGTAGTAAAAGATATAGTTGCCGTTGTTTTTCTCTCCTTTAAAAAATCTTGAATATTATAGTTGCCGTGACACTTTCCCTGCTAAATGAATTACCAATTTACTCTTTCTATATTGTTCATTCATAAAACACATTTTACAGTGTTGGAAAAGCCTGAGTAAACGTCCATATTACACATTTAAAATATTGAACAGTCTAATAGTCACTGTGACACTTCGCTTGCTAATTCCTGTCATGTATTTTTCAGCCCTCCCTGTTCGATCCGCTCGTTTTTTTTGTTTCGTTTTTTTCCCCGCTGCCCTAAATCTGCCGCTCCGTCGCGCCGACTGTGTGCCCATTACCGCTAATTATTTATTGCAGCCCGGGGCGCGTGAGTCTCTGTCATGGTCCCGCCCCCCTCACCCCGCTTTGCCTCACTTCAAATCAAACAGCGTTATTCTCACTAGACCAGACTAGGGCCTCTTGTCAAACACCAAAAGCGGCACTAGAAACAAATGTCTCCCTAGCACTAAATCTGGGTCGAACCAGTTTGGAAAAAAAGGCCATTTTGAAAGTAATTTTTAGAATTTATGTTTTGTTTATTTGAATAGAGACAAATACACAAACATAGATTAACAATGCAGTAATCTGATGCAGTTTATAGCCAAGGCTACTTCGCAACACCAGTCCCCAGAAGAGCTTTTAAAAGGAGCGGGGTTGTTGGATGAAAACGCAATAAATACAGTAATCAAAATATCACAAATTCGCAGACTCACATTTCCCTTTTTCTCATTCCCCTCCCTCTTTTGATCGGCGTACGTGGTGTTTTACTGATACAGCGGATTCTCCCCTTACATAAGTCGTGGATGTTACTTATCGTTTCGTAAATATTTCAATAGTTGCATCAGGCTTGTCAAGCAGCCGGTCTCTGCCTCATCAAAAATCCTGGTTAGACATATGAGCTTTAGCCTTAGCCTTAGCCTTAGCTTGGCGTTGCTAGCTCGTGACCTCTTTAGACCCCTCCAGCCGTGATTTATCCCAGTTTTGACACATGGATGGCCCCCCCTGCTGGGCAAAGGCCTCTTAGAGTGTGTTTGTAGTGTTAGCAGTGGAAATCAGGTTTAAGATGTGTTTTAGTGACTCTTGTTTGACAGATGTGTGATACGCGGCTGCACATGGACCTGGGCAGTAGCTAATGGAACTATAGAACTACATTATATTTTTACTGTAACTGGTTTGGATTACACAGTGTTGAAATAAAATACAAAAAATGGAGTTGTGAACTTCGCCATTAGGTGAAATCTGCGAAGTAGTCAACTTTATATTTTACAATTATTATCTGTTTTAAGTCTGTAAAACCCCTCACCACACATTTTATACACTTTTCTCTCCTTCTTAAAACTTATTGCTGCTGTCGTCCTTATGTTATTTTCCTTCTTCCTTATGTAATGAACCGAAGATTGATTTATTCCGTAATGGAGCCTTACAGCGCAGAGTCCTGCACGGGTCCATTTTTGGAGACTCGCACCCACGCAGTACAGCACCGCACCCGCCCATTAACCCGAGATTATATCAAACATTTGCACTGCATACGCCACAGACTGAACCAAGACCAAACCAGGACTAACCCAGGACTAACCTCGGACTGATTCCAGGACTGAAGAGGAGAACTAAACCAGGACTGACCTTGAACTAAAACAGGAGTAAACCAGGACTAAACCAGAACTGAAACAGGACTTACTGTCGGGACGGGCTTGGAGGTGACTGATGGAGAGCTCCACACCTCACGGAGGTAAACGCGGCAATTGCCCAATCGCGTACAAGATTAGTCCTGGTTTAGATCTGGTTTAGTCCTGACCCACCCATGTGTAATTACTACCCGCCTGTAATACACAATACGCATTCATATGCTATAAAAATAAAAAAAAAAACACAAAAAAAAATCAACAGCATGAAACAGCGAGACCGCGAAAGGTGAACCACAATATAGCCAGGGACGACTGCAGTAGTGGAATGATATATATTATAGTACCACAATCAAAAAGTTACATAGTACATCTTTAAACTCTTGAAACTTGCCAATTACCCAATCCAATAACCACTAAACATACATCAGTTTTTTACAGTTTTAGTAGAATCTCCTACTGCCCATTGCATCAAACTTGAAGTAAGAAAATCACAACTGCAACCTTGAATGCAGCTGTATTTTAAAATGTTCTTAAATAATACATATGAATCTTATCAACATGGAATTTATAGTTTCTTAAAGATTGTTTATACATATTTGATTGCTTTTACCGTTTTGAAGTTGCTGAAGAAGATCATTCGTCATCAATTATTTACCTACAAAATTACATTTCTCTCACCTCAGCTTAACAGAGTTTAGTGCTCTGACTCTGCACATTTTTTTCAGTCCCCTGTGATATTTTATCCTTATTAAGCAGCCATACTTGTTTTCATATGGGCGGACCATGCGTGTCCCTGATTGGCTAATCCGCCCCTCAATCACACCCATCTGAAAACACAGAGACTCACCAGTGACCAGACGCACATCTTCGCAAGGTATTGAAGAAGTGCGTATTCTCGATCCCAGGCAAGCCATCCCCCTTTTTGCTGACTGTCTGGTACCCAAACATGGCGTGCAGTTAAATCAGTAAAGTTCAAAGTGCTGACCCGCTCCTGGTCTCATCACCTCCGCTGTGTTTATCATAGGCTGTTTGCACCTCATTTATACAGTCCATCAAAGCACAGTAAACCTGGGAGAAATCTAGCGCACTTTACAAGCTCGCACTGTCAGCACGCCTTCTTTGTAGCGTAATTACTCCACGTTGACAAATTGAAGTTTCATGCACTGCAGGAACTAAAAGCAATGAACCCACTTTAAAGAGGCCGCCATTGTAATTCATCATCATAATAACGCATCAACTTTATATGGCAGAGTACACAAGGGGCTCTATGCCACGAGATGCAAGGAAGTATTACTACAGGCAAATGTGGAGTACAGGTTATAGCAGTTACTCAATAATGTATTTGGGCTGTGGGCATTGAAGTCACATAAGATTAATTTTGCTACAAATATTCGTTCACAATATAGAGCAGTGCTGTTCTACATGTATGTGTATGGTGGAAGTTTAGTAGTTAAAATAGGTTAAAACACCTGTCAAAAAGTTTTAAGATTGTATGAAAACTCAAGAAATAATACAAAATTGATTTAAAGAGCACATTTTCAGAAGCCTGTGATCAATACAAGCGTTCATGGTCCTGAAAATGACTTCAGAGCCGGTGCAACCATTAGGCAAAAGTAGTCGGCTACCGAGGGCCCCCAAACCTGGAGGGGCCCCCAACCAATTGCCCTCAGTGCCACTAATGGCGGAGGCCTCAGAGCAATTAGATTTGATTAAATGAGAGTAGTTTACTTTTAAACAATAATCATAAGAAAAGTAAAAATAAGCATATGTAATGGATGTAAACAAAAATAGCAACAAAAAAAAAACAACCTACTTTCAGTTCTGGTTATCTAGTAGGCAACCTAAATAATAAAACAGGTTTCCAATCCACCATAATTCAAATAAATAGAGATGTGCATATCTCAAGAACAATGGGGAAAAACAGACAGTAAATATGTTAACACATAAAAAATATGTATATAAAAAATAAAATGGTGCATTATAGTGTGGGCCCCAAACTCAAGTTCGCCTAGGGCCCTCAAATTTCTAACTCCGCCACTGCATGACTTACTGAAAAACTGTTGGCTAATGCTGCCTAGTGGTGATGGGGGAATGGAGCCTCATGAAGCATTGACACCTCAGTCGCAATATTGTCTCAAATGGTTCAACGTGTCTGAGGCCTTGGAGAAACACTGACCTCTAGTGGACAAATTTAACCATTGGCACACAGGTGTCTCAGCATCAGTGAAGTATTGTTAGTGTAAGACAATACTTGTGTGCAGAGCTACACCGTACCAAACAACAACAACAATAATAATCATGATTTTAAATAATATGTAAAGAGCAACATAAATAGCTGCTGTAAATAAGAAAATAGGTGTTACCTTGTTAGGTGGAATTAGATCAAAGTGATCCCAAACCATGGATCACTTTTTTCCACTTGTAGATGCCATCGAAAATGAAACAAATGCCAAAAGTCGCCAAAATCACCACTAACGTCACACAATACTCCTCACTACCCAACATTTTTAAGAAATATTGGTGCATCTTTTATACTGTAGCAGTTTAGCGCTTGTCAAACCACGGAAGTGCGCTGAACACTCTGAAGCACTCTGAACCAATCGCAGAGCAGAACATTCGCTGAGCCAATGAAACGCTTCGATACACTGAAGTGATTGACACACAGAGTGAAGCAGTAGGGGGAGGGACCGACACTTCGACACTTTGGTCACAAGCTGCAGATCCGCAGTGTTTCGGAGCAATTTGTTTCAGAAAGAACGAGACGTGCTCCGGAGCTCCGTTTCATTTGCCCATCACTACTACCTAACTTTTGACTGTAATTGTGTGTTTATCAGCAAATCAGCTCACTAGTCAGTTCTTTGTGGTCAGATTGTGTTAAAATAACAGTCTTACAACGCTTCAGACGGAGCAGTGCCTCCAGTTAGCAACCTACCCCGAGGGAATATTGACAACATCAGCTTCAAAGTGTCAATTGTCTTTGTAAGTAATTAGCATTAGCATTTTCAACACATTAGCGGTAGCGTTAGTCATGGTGTTTGGTTCCTCTAATTTCCATTCGCGTTCATGGCTTAAAATGGTTGTACCTGATTTTCATCCACGTAATTGAGAATTGAGAATGTCTCAGAATCAGTATGTAAGCCGTTAACATGCTAGTTGTTGTCATTGCAGTGAGTAATTAGGATGCTAGGATTGCGGTTGTGTGAATTTTACATCTTTTAAAACTGTAAAAATCAGGTACTGCATAATTAATGGAGACTGTATTTCATTTGCAACTTGCAGACTACACATGAAAACCAACTTCCTCTTTTGATTCATGTTTTAAAGTCAGTCAGAGTAACTCCAAATACGAAGACAAACTTACATTTATTCATAGGTTAGCTTCGTGCTGTGTTGCGATGCTTAATTGGCTAACTTTTGCAGTTTCGTAACAGCAGGCCGTAGCAAACATTCGAAGCTATTGTTCATTCATTCTTTGTTGCGTGATCAGATATAGTTATACTTTAAATTCTACCTTTTCGTGGTACTCTTTGACCATTTTGACGTAAACTTTGGGTTTTAATGAGCTTTCCAACGCAGCATAATCAAAGCTTTTCACAAACACGTGCGTCCTTGTATGACTCATCTCCACTTCGGTTCGTCAACTCCTTCTCCTCCCTCTCCATCGTCTCTCCACGCAAAACGAGACCGGAGCAGAGTGAAGAAGCCACGAGATCAGCTGGGAAGTTGAGAAATCAATTAGGACTAGAGGAGAGAAGGAGGAGGAGGAGAGGAAGAGGAGGAAGGGTCATTATGTATTCGACCCCCCCTGTCAGGAGCAAAGCTGTCATTGCCACCGATCGATACCACGTCAAAGAGATGCAAGCTCACATAGGGATAAGCAGAGAAGGCTCCACATAGTTGCCCTCACAAGATGCATGTGGCTATACGCTGACCTATAAACCTGGATACATCCTCTGGTAGGCTATAGGCGAGCAGCTGGCCTTTGAGAGTATGTGGGAGATTGATTGCAAGGGTCTAAAGATGAAACTGCACGGTTCTATAGTCAAAGAATTAAAGGTTACCGGATGTAGCTATAAAAAGATAGTGATAAACAACAACCGGATTGCATAGTGTTAATAAAGCTCTATTATGTAGCTTTTACCTGTTTGTCTCTTATGGAGATGATATTGTTTTGGTCTGAGTGTGCCTAGTGGCTCCGCTCAATTTCATTTCTCTCCAGCAACTAGGTCAGGAATCGGAATACACTAGATGTTTTGCAAGAACTTCGGAAGTTGTAGACCGTGCACCAGCCAATCAGTGAAGAACTGTGAAGCCATGACGTCAAACTCAAGTGCCTGTCTGGGTCCATTTTGTGGTACAGCACAACAGTAAACAAAGCGGTCGAGATGGTTGTAGACGAACATAGACATTCTGTGTTGGCAACAATTCCCGAGATCGAGGATTTAAAGCCGGAACAAAGAGAATGTTTGATGAATTTTATCAAGGGGAAAGATGTTATTGCCCTTCTTCCTACGGGATTTGGTGTAATACATATGTCACAACCAAATAGCAGCGATTGGTCAAATAAAAAAGTACCCACCTACCGTCGAGCGAACAAATCCTAATGCTGCGAGGTCAGACGGTTTCCACGAAGTGAAACCAGCTGATGAATCAGGCTAACCACATCCTGCTTCTCTGCTTCTTTGCCTGGAATGTTCCACATTAAAGTTAAAATGATCAGTCTTCAGGGAGACAAGCAGGTGAAAAATGATGTTTATGTTTAGTACCATACAAAGGAAGAAAAAAAGTTACAGAGTGCATCTTTAATTGCTCATAGTTCTTAAATAAAGTTTTAGTGAAAATACCCAGGCTGAATAAGGAGCCCACGTTTGTTTTGGTGCTCAACTTAAAGTCAATGACCCCTCTCCACATTACGCAGACGGTTTAGCAGGCTGCGGCTAAGTGGGGGCTAACACTGTTTCTCGACTCCATCAGTTCTTAACGCGCTCTGAGCCGGGGTTATGACTGGAGGAATAAATCATGGCCAATCTGACAGAGAGTTTAGAACGTCAAGAGGAGCGCGCCTGTCTATCCGTGAAGTTGGTTTCTCAATTAACACAGTAATGAACAGGCTTTACAGAGGAGAAAGTGAGTCAGGGCTCAGTGGCAGCTGATAACTGCTGAAAAATCACCAGCTGTTAGAAGAGTTAACCCTGTGACTGCTGGGTACAATGTGAAATTACAACAAAATGACTACGAAGATGTAAAGTAAGATAGTCTATTAGACGCTATAGTGGAAAAATAATGAATCAAAATAAAGAAACAAATAAAAAAGAACATTTATTTAAAGACTAGCTGTGTTTTATATGACTGGTTTTCAAATGGCGTCATAAAATTATATAGGCCAATAATATTTAATACAGATGAGGTGCAGCAGAATTAATAAAGTTAAAGGTCCAATATCACACAAAATTGACTCTTGTGAGCTTTAAGCCCTGTTATAATGTTATTAACTCATCAAAAACATACCCGGATTTGTGTTTTGTTTTGTTTGTCTGTCTGCATTTCTCAAAATGCAGTGTTCCACCTTGTGATGTCATGTAGTGGTAGTTTTCAAGATAACAGCTAGCCTTTTACCTTTTGTTTCGTAGACTTTGGAAATTCTAGGGCTGAAATTATCCAAGTGATTCTAGTGAAGGTGTGCGGAGTTTAAAAAAAAAAGAGTGGCGCACTTGCTGTATCACCACATGACATCACAAGGTGGAACAGAGTGTTTTCAGTTTGAGAGATGAACACGGTCTAAATATGCAGGATATTTGTGCTAAACATGTGTGAATGAAACAAAGCACAACTCCAGGTATGTTAGAGATATTTTAAAGACATTTTTGACATACTGGCATACTTTGGTAGCCTGTTTAATCAGCCGGTTTCACTTGTGGAAACCGTCTGACCTCGCAGCATTCGGATTTGTTTGCACGATGGTAGAAGGGGTACTTTTTTATTTAACCAATCACTGCAGTTTGGTTGTGACATATGTAATGCGCCAAATCCCGCAGGAAGAAGGGCAATAATGTCTTTCCCCTTGATAAAATTCTCTTTGTTCTGACTTTAAACCCTCGGGAATCCTTGCTAACACAGAATGTATGTCTTCGTCTACATCCATCTCGACCGCTTCGTTTACTGCTGTACCACAAAAGGGACTCAGACAGGAGCTTGAGTTTGATGTCATCGCTTCACAGCTCTTCGCTGATTGACCGGTGCACAGTCTACAACTTCTGGGGTTTTTGTGGACCGTCTAGTGTATTCCGATTCCTGACCTAGTCGCTGGAGAGAAATGAAATTGAGTGGAGGCACTAGGTGGCTCCAGCCTGACTAGTTCATGGTACCTGGTGGTAGAAATAACATTAAGGACACCAGTAGCTCAGAGTGTTTCGTCCTCTGATCTGAAGGTTGGCAGTTCCAATCTCGCTCTCAACATAAAACATAATTGGTTGGTGGTTGATGTAAAGCGTCTTGAAGATGGAAAAGCGCTATATAAAAAGTGACCCTTTACCATTACTGTTTAATGTTTCTCCCTTGTTACTTCAAATCTACGTCCTTCATGCTCCTCTGTGTCGGTGCTCGGTGAAATTAATCAATACATTGCACATCTAATACCTAATTTGAATTTCTTTTGCGTACTTTCTATAGTCCACCATTTGCAGCCCCCTTCTGTACCTTCAGCAGTGATTATCCAGAGCTTAAAGCCCTCACTGTCAGCCCTGCCTCTGTACCACTGTATTAAAGTCACTCACATCATGGCATTAGACTTGCTCTATAGTCCCTTGGTCTCATAAGGATTTCTCTTTGTTTTTCTCCGCACAGTGCCGCCTCAGATCGTGATTCGGCCCCGGGACCAGATCACAGCCCCAGGACGCACCGTAACCTTCCTCTGCGGGACAAAGGGCAACCCACCGCCGGCTGTGTTCTGGCAAAGAGAAGGCAGTCAGGTAAGAAGAGGCTCAGAGCTTTGGAAATGCACCAATATGTTTTTTTTTTGTTTTTTTTGGGGGGGGGTGTCTGTTTTACAAAGGATTAGAACAAAATTACGAGTGCTACATAAAAGGAAGCAATATAGTTTTAATTAGCTTTAAAGGTGCACTGCGTTACCTTTCTAGTGGTCTGATGTCTCCATGGAAATGTTATTGCTTTGTCTAGAATGTTCCACAGTATACATTAAACCTACGTATCACCAGGGAGACAAGCAGGTTACAGTATTACGCTACATTACAATTCAGTTAGAGATATATTTATAGCAGGAATTATTGTATTTTTGAGCAATAGAGACACCCATAATGAACAAATGCTTGATGGAAATGTTTAAAGTCATACCATGGAACATTCCCAGCAAAGCAAGACAAGCAGGTGGTGTACTCTCCGCCAGAAAATATCCCTGCAGGGCTACCATATGAAGGATAAGATAGATAGTTGTGATTATTTTGAGGAGTTTTATTACATCTCATTTTTCACATACTTTTTCGCCGATTTCTCGTCTTAAATTGTAACACTCTTAGCAATTGCATTTCGCTAAGAGCAGCTTTCAAGGCTACTGTACTTAAGCACCATACTTAGAATAAAAAAGAGTCTGAAAGTTTCATGTTACCATAGAGATAAAAAAAGGAAATATAGTCTTATTGCTATGACAACAGTTGCACTTTCTTATCATTCTGAAACCCATCGACAGGGAAAATAAAGGTATTCACTACTTAGCTTCAAGTTAGCATTTGTTTTTGTTTTTTTTCTTTTTACTGAGCAGGAGTACATTGCGGTCTTAACACTGCAGAACATAACAAATCCTAAAATAGAATAAATAAATAATGCCACCCTGGAAAGTTCATGACATCATGTTTTCCTCAGCAGTCACTTTTAAAATAGCACACTTGACATAAGCGTCCTAACATGTGATACAAAGAATCCTGCTTTCTCTCACTCCCCGCTAGCGTTAACATCTGTCGTCGGTTAGCTGTTATCAGCAGCCACGTCTCTTCACGTTGGTTAATGGTTTATGAAATCATCTGCATAGGAGGGGTGATGCTAACTGTAAGCACTGCTCTATCTGTGGCTTGTTAGACTTTAATCTGGGCTTTATTCCGCCGCCTATTCCGACTCTATGCCTCTATTTAGACATGCCGGTTTTCCAAGACTTTTTAGTATAGCTATTCCGACACGTCCTTTTTTTTAATTTATTTTGAAAGAGTTGCGATAGTCTATTCAGGAGCGGCTCTCGATGTTCTTCGATGTTCTTAATCTCAGCAACTATGAAGTCACACACAAAGCCGACATGGCCAGTTTCATCATGATAAATATTTGCACTACAGACACTTTGGCACTTTGGCATTTTAAAACTATCACATTAATAATATTCGTGTCGGAAAAGCGGAATGTTTGAAAAATCATAAAGTGCCTCTACTATACCTCTACTACTATGTTTATGGCGCTACTCTGACAATTAGGCTACGTTCAGACTGCAGCCTGAAGTGACTGAAATATGATTTTTTGGCACCTATGTGGCCTGTCTCTGATTTTTTAAATGACAGTCTGACCGACACAGATACGATTTTTTTTCAAATGCGACCCAGACCACTTGGATATGTGCTCCTAAAACTCATCCATATCCAATCTTTTGACATGCGACTTCAGTCTGAACGGTCAGGTCACATTCATCCCACCTACACATCAGGCTCAGAGTCTAGTCAATGGAGGGAAAACGAGGTTAGTGGGGATTTGGGGGGATCGCTGTATTCAGGACAAATTGGAGGGGTCTTATTGGAACCGGGTGTTTTTGAAATGATTGACAAAGAAATGAACGAGTGCGGCTACAGGCGTCTTGGCTCCAATATCAACGAAAAATAAAGAGCCTGTGAGCCAAATACAAGGAGGCTAAAGACTCAAACAAACAAAGTGGCCGTGGACATGTAACCTGTCCATTTTACCAAGAACTGGACTGTATTTGCAAGACCAGCTCAGCGTTTAGGCGACTTCCATAAACACTGAGCTCGCTCGCAGTGTGTGATGTCGTCGTGTCCTCCAATGCACATGCCGGACACTTTTGGGGCGTTTAAAGTTCACACTGGAGATCACATACAAGTGGCATTTAATTGGAAATGTGAACGACCTTGCAAAAGAATCGGATTTCACAAAAAAAATCTGAATTGAGCATTAAGCCCTGCAGTCTGAACGTAGCCTTAGACGTCAATGTCTAAATAGCGACATGCCGGAACAGCAGCATGTAACCAGTTTTCAGTTCGTCACTTTCACCTTTTTGTTTAAAATCAGACTGGAGTTGTATTTTTTCTTGAGTTTTATACATTTTTTGACAGTGTTTACTAATGAGTGCACTGTGTCACCATGGTAACTATTGAACATTCCCCTATAGATACGCATGTAGAACCCCCCCAGCATGATGTCACTGCAAAGTATCAGTGTATATTTTACCCAAGGGTCCTTATCTAGTCATAGCGCTTTATTTAAATATATTTTTTAGCGCTTGGACATTACTATATCTGTGTGTATAGTTTCTATCCAACAACAACAAACGATAGAATGTACAGAAAGAGTTGGCGCTAACTGTGTGGGCGCCTCTAGCTTGGCTCTTAGGTGTAGTGTAGATTAAAAGGACTCGAGGAAGAGAAAGCAGAGGAGTAGGGGCCCTTACGCTGCCTATATGAGTGGAGGACAGAGATAAGGCCAAAGAATGGTTTGCGCTAATGTGTGGGAAGCATGTTGGATATGATAGCGGGTTTTTTTAGCGAGCATATTTCACGTTGACAAATGGAAAAGTGGGATTTTGAAGGGTCATTATCTAATAACGACTGCCAGGCTTATCATATCTACAGTGAAGCATGCTAGCCAGTCCCCCTCTCTGGCGCAGTAATATTCATTTGTCATGCTAAGTACCTCGTAAGTAATCCTAAGGCGTTTCATGTAATAAATACCGCTTTACAATGTACATTTGGTGTAATGGAACGAATAATATCTGGGTAATGTTGCGTGCTACGCCATTTGTTTTCAGTTTTAATGCAAATAGGAACCCAAGTAGCGCTAATAAACGTATTTTACTGCAGACGTATTATATAATCTTTTCAGACGTGAGACTGTTTGCACCATAGAAGCTGTCTTAATTAAAAACACCATTCCCCTTTGATGCTCTCCACTCAGAGTTCAGTTCTTTTATGGGGAAAACACGCATTATTTTCAAGGACAGACATAGCACATCTTGTTGTAGACCACTTTCAAACCAGTGTTTATATCACCGTACTCAATGTAATCTAATTTACTTACAAGGAGGCTTTGAAGCAGAAAATGGCAAAGTTTATGCCATGACACTATAGGCAGGAAAACATGGTACTTATACTAATGTAACGTGAGATGGGAAGGATACTTTCCTATTTTATTTACAGAAAACTGAACACTAAGTTTGAAATGTGTATGTACTTTGTTATATGGTCCGATCTTTCACGTTGAGTTATGTCATAGCGTAAATAAATTAGTTTCAAATATTCCAAATACCATTAAATGAAAGGGCTTCTATACGATTTGTTTCCATATATTTTGGTAAAATGTGTCTTGCCCCAGTACAGATAATCAGGAAGTGTCCTCTTAGCGTGCTAGTTGTTAGTTTTACTATGACGGCAAAATCCATTCTGGTCTCTCAAAGTTCTAAAACACTTCTGACTATTTCAAACCTTTGAAAATGATCTACAATTGTGTTTTAAGACAGTAATAATCAGGTACAGTGCCTAGTGGTGATTTGTGAGAATAAAACAGGAGTGGTTTAATTCTAAGTCTAATTACAGATGGTGACTTTAAAAAGCGTTTCAGAGGATACAGTTACTTATAAGTATTCTGAATGTGTATTATCAGGTCATAAGTATTTTAGTTACTTCCCAGCACTGAATATAATCTTTTTTTCCATGCTGACTCATTTCCATGTGTGTTTTCTTTGGCAGATTTTGCTGTTCCCAGTCCAAGAGGCAGCCCCGGCCAGTCGCTTTTCCGTGTCTCTTACCGGTGAGCTGACCATCACCGATGTCCAGGTGGAAGACTCCGGGTACTACATCTGCCAAGCCATCAGCGTGGCCGGCAGCATCCTCACCAAGGCTCTGCTCGAAGTAGAGAGTGGTAAGTGGATAGTTATGTTTTAGTGTGTGTAGGGACAGTCCCATATGGATTTAATGTATTTTCTGAGCTGGTATCCAATATTTCCTTACTTCTGTGGCTGATAATCGGTAATATTTGCTGATATCAGTGCTTCAATTGTATGTTACGTTTTGTAAAAATAATAACAAAATGTGTTAATTGAGACTAGGACTGGGTATCATTAAGAAGTTGCTGATATGATATGATACATACCCCGATACATAGGCCACAATACGATACATATCTCGAAACAATGCACTTTCGGTTCGATACATTTCAAATTGATTCAATACGGTTCAATAAAAAATAATGGCTAAATCATGGCTGTGATACTAAAAGTCTTTATGCACAAGAAGTGGTTTAACAAACAAGTTTCCTAACAAGCAACAAAACTGTAGCGCTGTAACAAAATAATTTAGTAAAATACACCAAAAAATACTCTTGGCGTTATATCGATACAGCAACCCATGATATCGAAACAGTATTATCACATTAAATTATACGATATATTGATATTTTGATATTTTTGCACACCCCTACTCTTTGTCTAATTGGGACTATACAATAATTAGTTGCATGATTATGTAAACAAAGCTAAATATTGACAAAATTTTCAATATCAGATCCATACCGATATCTGGAAAGCCCTCTGATACACCGTTATTAGAGCTGATATACCTATTGCCCATCCTTACATCTTTGTAGTAGGGATGCACCTATTCAGCGTTTTCAGTTCAGATACTTATGTCAAAACTGTGGCTTTAAGAATATCAGATATTAATCAATACCAGTGTAGAGACAGAAAATGCCTTTTTCCCCCTAAAAAACACAGTTATACTAGTTGTACTAATTACAAAACTGACCCAGTTGTGTTATGCAATTGTTATTTATGCAACAAATAACAACTAAAGTGCTTTGTATGAATTCAAATTGAGGCTTTATGAGATATTCTAGGATAAAATCAGCTTGTAAATTTGTCTCATTACATCCAATTAAAGTCCCAAACATGGCTGAATCGATATCATGGGACCGATACTCAATTTAATTTTCTTGGATCTGCACTAATATTCGATACCAGTATCAGTATCAGTGCTTCCCTATTTTGTACATTCAATATTGTAATTTGCAATGGAACACAACATGAGGCCTTTTCATACTGTAATTTTATTGCTTGTATTGGAAACAAGTAATAAAAATACACAGTTTTTATGGCTCACTCAGACCACCTAACCTCACACAACCCAAAACAACCACCCCAAATCCCCCCAAGTATTCCCCTCATCGCCAATCATGAAATTACAACCTCCCAGCTCAGCGGCGTCTCTCACATCGCTAAAATGCCCTAACCCACACGTGTTACCAAAATGAATTCCCAAAAATCTTTTCAAATCCGAGTGAAATTAAAACACACTTCCCCCAAATGAGCAAACAGCAGGCGTTCTTATCCGATGTAATCAAAAGGGACGACTGGTGATGGTGCTATGCAAATAAGTCTACCCGTAACATATGCCGAGTGCACCGCCCCCTCCCCCTTCTGGAGTAAACAGGGATTTGCTTTTAATTTCTCACATTTGCGCTTAGCTCCTGATACCGCCGCGTGTTGTCTTATACAGTGAGCGCATACAAATGAGCTGGGGCCGCTTCAGTGCTAAGCTAGTGTGAAATATTAAGAATTTGCCTCGTCACTTATGTTTATGTAATTACGACTCTAAAGGAAAACATGTTAATTGTGTTTAATTCTCAGATAGCTGGAATTGTCTAATATACAGTAACTAGGAAAAGCCAAATTGGAAAAGTTTAAATTCTCGGTTTGGTCTTTTTTTCTGATCTTACATTTTGCTTGATAATTCATTTTCTGATCTATATTATAATGTTGTTTCCTCATTACAATCATATTTGGATGTCAGGTGGTGATATAGGAAGGGCTCCACTGTGTTTTTAAACTCCATACACCTTCACTAGAATCATTAGCATTATTTCAGCTCTGAAATTGCCAATCTCTACTGAACAAAACGTAAAAAGTAGCTGAAACCTACTACTATATGACATCACAAGTTAGAACAGAGCGTTTTAAGCTTGGGAGATGTAGACAGACTCAAAAATAGATTTACTCAAACGTGTGAGTGAAACAAACACAACTCCAGGTATGGTTCTTAGGCTATAACAACATTTTACAGGGTAGCCGCGGAGTCTTTAAAAGTCTCAAAATGTTTTAAAATTTCATGTTAAATGTTCCTAAGGTCTTTAAAAAGTCTTAAATCATGTTGTCCAAGTCTTATTTTTTCCACCATGGTCTTAAATTTCATTAGCCTATTTTTTGTATACTCAATCGGGCTGCAGGGCCATGTTAAATGGAGGGGGGAAAAAAACAACAACATCATGAAATCATGTAGCGTGAATGTGCGTCTAATTTGGAGTATTCGCAAACAATACTTTGGTTTTCTAGCGCCGGTGGCAATGAGTAAACAATCAGTAGAGTGGACAAAGATGTAGGTTTAATCCTCAGTGGCTCTTAGATTCTAGATTTAGTACCGGTATTTGTTTGGTCATTATTAGAATTGGATCTGGTGTTTTTCGCCCACATAATGGGTGCAGTGTTGGTCTTAATTTTCATTTAAGTGGTCTCAAAAAGGTCTTGAAAAAGTCTTAAATTCGGGGTACCCTGTTATAACATGACCTAAAGTGTCACATTTATGTAACATCGATGATTAAAGTCTGAACAGAATCTTGCTCTTTAAACATAAATTGCAAATCTAATCATAATCTCAAAACTCTACATTCAAATTCCCCCCAATTTCTTTATATTTATAATTTTTGGCCTCTTTTTTCTTTTATTCATATTCGCTGTGATATGCCAATTTTCATCTACTAGACAGATATCAAGACAACAAATTAAATTATGAGCACAAATTATCTAAAAATTACCGCAGAATAAGCCATACTAACCAAAATAGAAAACAAACCAACAGATAAACAGGACAAACTTACCAAGCAAATTCCCCAAAACTCTCCCCTTGTAAGTACTTTGAATCCACCGCAGTATTGCATAAAGTGCCATTGACTAAGCTAGCACTTATCTTGCACCACAAAAGCTCTCTGATTTATTTGGCTTGTCTAAATTCAGCTCCTTACCCCACACTGGCTGGCAGCAGTTTACACATACTGTTTATATTCTGAGACATACAGACATGCGCCAACGCCATAAAAGTCCAGGCATCCTCGCGCCCGCTGCTCTATAAAGATGTCACGGAGAAGCTAAGGTCAAGGCTGCTCGCAAAGTCCATTTAGTAAATATATAGGATAAGAAGGTAGATTTTTGGTTGTGTTGTTGATTAATCGGTTGATGTTGTCTTAGTTGATTAAAACTTGTGTTAGTATTTTATTTAGATTATAAGGAATTATTTGGGACAACAACAGAAAAGAGGGAGGGAGTTAGCTGAAGATTTAGTATTTTTTGGTATTTATATTTTATTAATCTGTCTACTAGGGATGTAACAATAACCAAATATCGTGATATCGTATCGTCAGAGTTCTCACAATAATATCGTGGACCATCACAATATATCGAATTACAAATCTCTGTTTTAAATTAAGAGTTATGTGCAGCAACAGCTAAAAAAGACACAGGGAACTACATAGACCATGATCCTTTGCTCCATTTCAGTGTAGACTACAAGAAGAAGTTCTAAATCTTAGTTCTTTGGATTAAGTCTTGTCAAGGCATTTTAAGAGGAAAAAGTATCGTATTGTCCGGGCTATTAGGCGCTCTGGATTATAAGGCGTACTGTCATTAAATGGTCGATTTTCTAACTTTTTTCTCAAATAAATCACATTGGACTTTAAATTAAACACGACAGTTGGATGGGTCAGTGGGACTTTGTTTGGCGCGTTCACTGTGACTCTGGGCTTTGTTCAGATGTGGCGTGTAGGGAGGGTGCTGTCTGGGATCGCAGGATTGTCGGCGTGTTCGCAGTGACTCAGTTGTTCAGTTGTGTCTAGAAGTGGCACAATGCACTCGCTTTTTCGGTTCGTTCCTTCGTTCTGTTCCTCGTCGGTGTGGAGTGATGAGTGTGTCTGCGGGTGTGTTTCGCTGCGCTGCAGGTGATGCGGCTTTGTAGTTTACTGAAGTCGTGCTGGGACACCCGAGTGGATTCGTGTATAGGGCGCTCTGCATTGCGAGGCGCGTGGTGGTTTTTTGATGGGGTTAGAGGCTTAAGAGTGCGCCTAATAGTTTTGTTAGTCTCCACAAAATATCGCAATAAATATCGTATTGTGAGGTTCATACCATGACAGTATCGTATTGTGAGACTTGGATATCGTTACACCTCTGCTGTCTACATTTCCAACGCTCAAAATGCTCTGTTCCACCTTGTGATGTCATGTAGTGATACTTTTCAAGTCAACAGCAACCATTTACCTTTACTTTAGTTCAGAGATTGGCAATTCTAGAGCTGAAATCATCCAAATGACTCTAGTGAAGATGTTTGGAGTTTAAAAACACAGTGGAGCTCTTCTTGTATTACCACATGACATCATAAAGTGGACCAGTTTTCAGTCTGAGAGAAGAACTCAGCCTAAATATGCAGGATTTATGTGTTAAACATGTGAAAACTAAACCCAATTCCAGGTATGTTTTTGATGATTAAACATTATAATAACATAGCTCAGCAAATATCTTAACATGAATCCTTTAATCCATTAGCATTTTTTCTATACGGCCCACTGCTTCGAAGCTCGTTTAAATGCCCCCATAACTCATCCTTTCCTTACTGCTGAAATAACTTATTGCAAATCGGCAAAAGCAGGAAAAAATGTGAAAAAACTATGTCATCAATTTGCATTATGAACTGGGGTAGGGCCGCGGAGAGTTGGACTTGGGAGACCCGGGGAGCACATGTCCTTTCTCTCAGTGACATTTTACACTTCATGTACCGAGCATGCTGAGTTTTTCATTTCAAACCGACTAGAAGCGGAGGAGAGGAAACCGGTGACTCTGCTGCGTTGAGTAAAATCCAAAAGAACAGCGTGAAAGATTTTGTTTATTTTTAGTCGTCATTGTCAGAAATGGGAGCCGGAGAGAGCGATGGAAATTGCATGGGGAGTATTGGTTTTTAAAATGTGCGGTGCAGTTGTAATAAGAGCACAGGCAAGGCAAGAGGTACCACTGTGTATTGTCCTATTTTGTGTATTTTGCAAAACAAATGATTTTTAGCACAAATAAAAAAAAATTGCTAACTTTTTAGGAGGAGGATGTATTATTTAAAATGGGACTTTTAATGATGTCATCCTTACTCAGAATTGTATTTCGATAGTCTTGCATTTGAGGAGCCAGTGCTCAGAAAATTTCAGTTTTCACCTATCACCTATCTCCGCCCACTTCTCTGCGCTTAAACCTTTTGGTAGGGGGTTCATTACCTGCTTGTTTCTTTGGATATGCCATTGCTCTGCCTGAAATGTTCAACTGCTCAAAAATACCTAGAAAAACAGGCATTCTGACTGTGAGCGGGGTCGCCTCTTCGCAGATCTGACCTGTAACCTTTCTGGTGGAGGGTCTGCCAAATGCTTTTCTCCATGGAGACGTTATTGCTTTGCCTGGATTGTTCTACAGTATGGTATTAAACATTTCTTTCTTCATGGAGACCAAAGCAAGAGCAAGTTAGAGGTCAGATCTGCGGAGAGGCGACCCCGCTCACAGTCAGAATACCTGAAATGTTCAACAGTATGACATTAAACATTATTAAATTACAGGTTTTACTGCTCAAAAATACAGAGAAAAACACGCGTTCTGACTGTGAGCCGGGTCACCTCTCCACAGATCTGACCTGTAAGTTGCTTTGGTTTGCTTTCCATGAAGATAGAAAGGTTTAATACCATACTGTAGAACAATCCAGACAACGCAATAACATCTCCACGGAGAAAAGCATTTGGCAGACCCTTCTCCAGGAAAGTTAGAGGTCAGATCTGCGGAGAGGCGACCCCACTCACAGTCAGAATGTCTGTTTTTCTAGGTATGTTTGAGCAGTGAAACCTTCTATAATTGAATAAATGTTTAATGCCATACTGTGGAATATATCAGGCAGAGCAATGACATATCCAAAGAAACAAGCAGGTGATGGACCCCCTACCAAAAAGAACAATCCAGACAAAACAATAACGTCTCCGTGGAGAAAAGAATTTGGTGGACCCTTCACCTGAAAAGTTACACAATGCACCTTTTTTTTTTTTTTTTTTTATTCAAACTCATATATGTAACTTTTTCCAAATATAAAATGATCCTGGCCAGAAATTTAGACAAATCTAAGACTTTTGTGTATTGAAGATTTGAGATTTATACACATTTAAGATGGCTTTAATTGGAACAGTAAAAACTATGGCCAAGCAGAAAGTATTCAAAAAGTTCATTAAGCCCTCTTATATACATAATAATAAATAATAAATAAAATAATAAGTCTTTATCCATGAAAAGTAGCGCTGATTGGCCAGGGCATTTAGATTCAAGCTATGAATGTTTAACAGTATAACAAGGCTGTATTACTAAGCTGTTGTTATTAAAAACCTAAACTAAGTCCATCTAACAATAAAACGTAACATATTTGTAATTTCTGATGTAACAAAATATCAAATTTTTTATCTTTTTGTCTCACAGCGCCGTCCGATCGAGTCCCGCCCATAATTCGCCAGGGCCCAGCCAATCACACGCTGGCACCGGGCTCCACTGCTCAGCTGCACTGCCACATCATGGGCAACCCCTTACCCAGCATCCAATGGGAGAAGGACGGTCAGCGTATCCTTGGAAACGATGGGCGCATCAGCCTCATGGAAAACGGAACCTTCCAGATCACCAACCTCCAGGTATGTGGATGAAAAAGATGCATTTTCTTTGTAGTTTTGAAGCATATAATGCGATTTTTCCATATCCAAAATGTAACAGGAGTAGTGCAATTGTTCATTCACACATATTTTAGTTATAAAAAGGTAAGGTATTCTCATTCAACAAAATTACTTACTACGTAGCAATGCCGTCAATCAAACTGGACCTCGGGTAAAAGAAGGTACCTTATTTGTCTGTTATTTAAGTTCATATCTTGATTAAGGGACAAAATGGCAAAATAACTACGCCAGGATCATGTAGAGTGGGTTAATGCAAACATTTTAAGGCCAAAATGACAAGGTTCACAGCACCAGTTACAGCGAGAGTGGTGACAGTTTTTCAATGTGAAGTCAGTTGAGCCAGACTTTGGAAAGCAACAGCTTGCTGGTTAGCTATGTGAAATTATATACGTATTGTCTCACCCTCCCCTCGTCCTCGCTTCATCCTCCCTTTGCCCTCCCTTCACCCTTTCCCTCGCCCTTGCCTTCCCCTCATCCTTGCCTTCCCTTTGCCTGCCCCTCACCTTTCCCTCGCCTTTCCCGCGCCCACGCCCTCCCTTCGCCCTCCCTTCGCCCTCCCTTGACCTTCCCTTGACCTTCCCTTGCCTCGCCTTCGCCCTCCCTTCGCTCTTCCCTTACCTCACCTTTGCCCTCCCTTCGCCCTCCCATTGCCCTCCCTTTGCCCTCCCTTAGCCCTCCCCTTGCCTCGCCTTTGCCCTCCCTTCACTCTCTCCTTGCCTCGCCTTCGTTCTCCCTTCGCCCTCCCTTCGCCCTCCCTTTGCTCTCCCGTCGCTCTCCCTTCGCCCCTCATCCTTCCTATGATCTTAACCAGCGAGCTCACATACATTTTCAGTTCACACACATTGTCTCCATGGAGATGTTATTGATTTGGGTGAAAAGTTCCACAGTAGGGTATTACTGAAAGGCTATCTCGCATACAGTAAGAATGCTTAATTGTTTTAGGTGATTTCTAGCTATAAAAACACATTTGAAATCCAAAATAGACAAGTTTAATACCCTTCAGTGGAACATTCCAGGTAAAGTTACCAAATATGTTACACAACGTACCTTTAAAACTAGAATGTACAGAGCTATTTCAACACTCAGACATTAATCCGAGCGTTCTTTGTGAAGTGAGAGTCCTGGTTTAGCGCACGTACATTTGCACAGAAAGCCATTGCAAAGGTGTCCAACTCTATATTAAAATCTTGAATAATACTTTAGCTTTAATGAAAAACTTTGCGTAATTGCTTTCCTCTCCCCGATGGCCTCCCGCTTCGAGTCTCTGCATGTTTATTCCCACTCTACGACTCCGTTCCATCAAACCCGCAAATTTATTAAAATGTATTCGCACTGGTAGGTATTAGTATTTGCACATGAAACAAAACAAAACATATTTAACGATAAAATTTTAATTACCACCAGAGAATGAGGCACTTATGAGAGGACATTTGAACCGAGAGTCAAATGGTGCAGTTTTATGAGTGAAGAGGGGGGTGCAACACGGCGATGCTAGCGCGAACCGCATTGGCGAGACGGTAGCTACATGCTAATGAGGAACCCGAGCTATTAGCAGTCGTTAGCGTCGTCTTGGTCCATGCTAATCCAATCTATTTCAGCCAAAGACCCCCCCCAACAGACCCCTCCATCTGGGTACAAAGCAGCACCTGGGGTCAACGCCGCATAAGGGAGGCCGCGCATTAATTGATTGTGGGTTCTCAATGATTAACGATCACTGAGACTTGTAATTAAATTCGCGATACATCAGCGCGAGTGAGAATGGGACTGTGCCAAATGGAGATGGAAGAGAGAGGAGAAGACAATCCAGAAAAGATGTGAGTAGGGAATATAAGAGAGGTGCAAAATTGAAGATTGACAATGTGAAAGAACAAAGGTAAAACATGAAAAAAACGAACTAGTTCATTTTACGTGTTGTACAGTGGTCCAAAGTTGTTATACACTTACCTTATGTACTTCTAGATAGGGATGGGCATGCTTAATCTACTAACTTATAATTAATCATTAAGAATTTTGTCGATTACATTAATTTTTAATTGACCACCCGAATGTAGGTTGCTGTGCGTAAGGAGACAAGGCTGCGTCTGACAGCGCAAACACTGGAGTTGTGGCCTCACAGTTCCACGTTTGGGCTCTGGCAGCTCCTAGGAGACACTGTACCACTCACTGAGTGTGTTTACATGCACATCAGTGTCCCGGGTATGATCTGTTTTTTTGACTATCCCGGTTTCCTCGTGCATATGTATGCAGTGTCCCGGTTACTGCAACATAAAGTTGAGCATGCATGTGTCCAAAAGACAAACATGAACATTAGCCAAAATAAATAAAGGGACCAACATAAATAAAGTGAGTGAAATGACTGTTAAATAAAGAGCTGCACTAAACCTTCATACATATGATCTCTGAAAACATGAACCATCTCCAACAAGATATACACACAGAACAAACTCATCATCATCATCATCAACATCCCTTTGTCATAGAGAGAAGACTCATATTGCACCGAGTCGTGTCCTTTACTTCAACAGAAGCTGACTGCATCAGCTCACAAGGAAAGAGCCGTTTTTTCATAGTTTATGCAAATGAGCCATGCAGTTTTAAGTTTTGTTTTTTGTAAAATGTAAACAAATGTGTACAAAGCTGCATTAAACACATTATAATGTCAAACAGGCTGATGTGGCTCTATAGTGGTTGTAAAGTTGAGTTTATTTATGCAGGTTAGTAACAGTAATAATAATTATGATAATTTTTATATAAAAACGTTAATGATTAAAATTGATCGTTAAAGAAAGAAAACTTAATCAAATGCCATCCCTACTCTTAGCATCCTAGTTATTCACCACAGAGTTTATAAGTGAACAGTTTATTTGCAAAAACAGATAAGTGCCATTTGAAAAAGTCATCAGAACCTTGCAGTTTACTCTTAGTAGCTATAGGAATATTTTTACAGCAATAAAAATATTATTCCATCTCTTGATAAAATCCACTATACATTATTGTCATTGATAATATCTTTAGAATTCGGAAACAAAAAGAAAAGAAAAAAAAAATGTTTTGGCAATTTTTCAAAACTGAGATATCTGTGATTGCTATTCAGAGGCTAGAGCGGAGTTTTGTTGTCAACAACTAGCAGGCTAACCAAGCACCTCCAGTCCATTGAACAGTAAAATGCTTTATAATTAGACACTGACATTACATAGCAGACTATTTTTATCTGCTTATATAATATGTCTGCACTGGGGCAAGACAAATTCTGCACAAAATAACATACTCAAAGTTTGGATTTTTTTACTTTAACTTTTACAGTAGTATTTTTTATTTTTTGCTGCAGTATCTGTACATTTACATTTACAAAACTGTCTGCCTCCTCCACTTCAGCGTACATGACAATTCTACAGAGACACAGACTTGGAGTTGGTGGTGTTGCTGTCTCCCGTTGTCAGGAGCCGAAGTGAATGTGTAGAGTTGTGTTTTTTGATCCGAAATCGGCACAGTAAACATACACGCCCTCGGAGACAGTGATGCGCTTGATTCTGGCGCTGAGCTCTAAAGGTGAGGTTTGTAAGACTATTTGTAGAGCGTGAACGAACCCTGTATGTGGACAGATATCACACTGAGACTGTCTGCAGAGTCCATCAGAGGAGCCGGGCTTGTACTGTACTGAAGAAGGCAGTGCATAGGCAACACTTTTTTGTGTCTTTGTAGAAATATACTCCTCACAACACATAACAAATTCTATGAGTAGTCATAAAGGTCCTGCTTTATCCATTATATTACAGTTTTTTGCCTAAATTAAAGTGTGGCTATGTAACTCTTCTAGTGGAGGGTACGCCACCTGCTCCTCGCTATGAAGATATTATTGTTTTGCCTGGAATCGTCTAGCCTGATTCATTGGCGGGTTTCACTTTGTGGAAACCGTCTGACCTCACAGTGTTAGAATTCGTTCACTCGACAGTAGGAGGGTACTTTTTTATTTAACCAATTGCTGCTATTTGGTTGTGATGTATGTAATGCGCCACCAATGGGGCTAACTGGTATATTAAGCTTTTCCCAAATCCCGTAGGAAGAAGGACAATAACGTCTTTCCCCTTGATAAAATTCACTAATCGTTCTCTTTGTTCCGGCTTTAAATCCTCAATCTCGGGAATCATTGCCAACACAGAATATATGACTCTTCGCTGATTGGCTGTTGCCCGGACTCGCACTTCTGGGGGTTTTGTGAACCGTCTAGTGTATTGATTCCTCGCCTAGTCGCTGGAGGGAAATGAAATTGAGCGGAGGCACTAGGTGGCGCCAGTCTGGCTAGGAATAGTGCTCAGTATGGATTAAATTTATCTATATCCATTAGGGATGTAACAATAACCAAAATATCGTGATATCCTATTGTCAAAAGTCTCTCAATAATATCGTGGACCATCACAATATATCGAATTACAAGTTGCTCTGCTTAAATTCATCGTTATGGTGCAGAACAGAACGACATCGACCATGATCCTTTGCTCCGTTTTAGTGCAAACTACATGAAGAAATAACACTTCTAAGCACTTTTAAATCTTAGTTGAGAGGAAAAATAGCATATTAATGATTTTGATTCTCCACAAAATATCTCATATCATATCATATCGTGAAAATATCATACCGAGAGATTTGGATATCGTTACATTCCTAATATCCATAGATACAAGCAGGTGACAATACCAGGCAAAGCTACAGGTGTGATCTGTGGAGAGGCGACCCCACTCATAACAAGAATGTGTGTTTATCCATGTATTTTTGAACAATTTTGACTGATTTTGTTATAGAAACACCTAAAATGAAATAAATTATAGCTAGGTTTACTGCCATATGGTGTGAACGTAATAAGCAAAGCAACAATATTTCCATGGCGACAAGCAGAGAGCAGACCATCCACTCCGAAAAGTTACATGATGCAACTTTAACTAAACTTTTGTCCATCTTTGAATTGGTATTTTATGCTGTAAAAGTTAAAGTGGCAAAAATGTTTGTACCCAGTGGAGCCTGACTTAATTTTTGTACTTGTGAATGTTTAAAGCCATGTCAGAAACTAGACAAACCAGAAAATATGTCGAAATGCAATAGCTTTTAGATGACTTTTTCGCTCTTGTGTTCACTTACTCACAATTAGTTCAAACCAGACTCCGCCGTGAACATTCCCTTTAAAATCTGCTGTGCACATTTTCGACCCAGACACCAATCTTTCCATATTAAACCACAAAACATTAGCCCGGGTTTCATCAAATTTGCATGATGAGGGGAAAATGAAAAGTCCGAAACACATTTAACCCTGCAATCATCCGTCTAAATAAGTGGATTTGAGGCGGGCCCCCGGTGCTGGACAGATGGCAGGTTTGTTCCACGGCGCCCTGGCAACGCGGAGATGCCATTACCCGGGAACTGTGCCAAAATCGGGGTAAAATGCGCACCAGCTAGCACCTCTGTCTCTGCCTGGTGCCAAGACATCCTGGACAGACTGTGTGGGTGCGGTAATGGAGGCTACGGTATACGGAGGAGGGAGGGTGGGGTGGGGTGCTGGCTCAACTCTTAGGACATGACATTTGGGAAGCAGAGAGTTTTCGGTTTCATATATTTTTTATGGATGTGAACAGATATAGGACTGTCATTCAGGCCACAAATGTATACGCACATTTTTCATTTTCACACAAACCTTGAGTACATAAACAAGCGTCACGAAGCAGAGGGTTTTAAACAAAGAGAAGGGAAGTTGGGAACGTCGATTTATAGTGAGTGTGGGTTAATTTAGACTTAGACAAACTTTATTGATCCACACGTTTGGATGCACTGGCTCAAACATCACAATATATTAAAAGAAAAAAGAGCAAAAATATAAATGGTAATATACATTCACATTAAGTAGCAAATATAACAAGAGTCTGGTGCCAAATAAGACCTAATAAGTGTATACAAGAAAAAACAAATGGAAATGTGGTAAATATATCTTGGCTATATACTACAGCTTCAAGATAAATCTCAATCAAAACGCAATTACCAAATCATAAAGGTTGCTGTTTTTGTAGTAACAGTTGTAGTTTTTTTAGTAACAAAACTAGTTTCTCCACAAAGAACAAAATATCCTGTCTTATTCTGCATACAAACTGCTAACCCTGTAGTTTTGACTTGTTCTGAAATGTGATTCTTGTTTTCATATTGTGTTCATATTTCGGTGTTTTTGGCAAATCTTCTGGACACGTTTAAAGTCTGAACTTTAAACAGAATTCTGTTATTTAATGGCCTTATTTTACGCTATTTTCTGATCTCAGTTATAATGTTGTTTCTTCATCCAAAACAGATCTGGAGTTGTGTTTTGTTTTGGTTTATTCACAAATGTTTAACACACAAATCCTGCATATTTAGACCAGAGGTGGGGACTTGCAAGTCATGACTTGGACTCGAGTCAGACTTGAGTCACTATTTATAGGACTTGAGACTTCTCTTGATAAAATGGACTAAGATTTGGGACTCGACTTGGACTTGAAGGTCAATGATTTGGGACTTGACTCTGACTTGAGGCCTGTGACTTGAGAAGATTTGAGAAGCACTTTTAAATCTTAATTTGTTTTATTCTGACTGTAATAATTCACAGTAAGATCTTGCCAAGACATTTAAAAAGGTAAAATTTGCATTTCTACAATCTTATATACTCATATATAAATATCCTATGATTTTTTTAAGTACAATTTAGTTCAAAAGTTATATAAATTGCAAAAATCTTTGGTACTTTGGTTTAAGGACTTGAAATGACGACTTGGACTTGACTTGGACTTGACTTGGACTTCTGGGTCAGGGACTCGAGACTTGACTTGGACTTGCCTGTATTTGATTTGAGATTTGACTCAGACTTGAGGTCAAAGACTTGAGAGTTGTTTTTAAACTACACCTTCACTAGAAACATTTGGATAATTTCAGCGCTGGAATTGCCAAACTCCACTGAACAAAAGGTAAAAGTAGCATTTTGAGCTTCGGAGATAGAGACAAATTAATAATAAAGTGTCACTCAAACATGTGTGAATGAAACAAAACACAACTCCAGGTCTGTTTTTGAGAAGGTAACAACATTATAACATGACTTTAACCTCAGAAGAGTCCATTTTGTGTAATATAGAACCTTTAAACATAAATCGCATATCAGGTCTCAATCACAATTACAGATTTTCCCCAAACGGTTCAGCCCCAGTGTGGATGGAGACAGGTTTGAAACTGGGTTAGCGATGACGATAATACGATTTCCTAACTGTACACTCCCAAAGAGGATATGACTTAATTGGGCTGTTCAGTGAAACTTGTAATGATTTGTCCCACCAGTAAATGTCATTTGTAATAGTTTGTTTTAATATAGTAGAAAGGACATTCAGCACAAAGTATGACTCTTATGAGCTTTAAGCCATGTTATAATGTTGTGACCTCATCAAAAACATACCTGAAGTTGTGTTTTGTTTTGTAACTATTATTACGTGTGAAGAATCCCTCAGTCATCCAGGTAGAATCCATGGCGAGGAGAAAAGTTAGTTTGGTTGAAGACATTTCGCAGCACATTCAAGCTGCTTCTTCAGCTCTTTATTATTACCGTATTTTCCGCACTATAGGAAGCGCTCTTAAGCCTCTAACCCCATCAAAAAACGACTGCGCACCCCTCAATCCAGAGCGCCCTATACATGAATCCACTCGGGTGTCCCAGCACGACTTCAGTAAACTACAAAGCCGCACCACCCGCAGCGCACACAAACATGCATGGAGCAGACAGCGACCGCACAACGAAACACACCCACAGACACATTCATCACTCCACAAGGAACGAAACGAAGGAACGAACCGGAAAAAGTGAGTTCAGTGTGCCACTCTGAGCCACAACTGAACAAAGCCGAGAGTCACCGTGAACGCGACAAACAAAGTCCCACTGACCCATCCAACTGTTGTGTTTCATTTAAAGTCCGGTGTGGTTTATTTGTGAAAAAAGTTTGCAAATAGACCATTTAATGTTTATAATCCAGAGCGCCTAATAGTGCGGAAAATACGGTAGTCTGTCTACATCTCCAAATCTCAAAATGCTCTGTTCCACCTTGTGATGTCATGAAGCGGTAGTTTTCAAGTTACCGTTTGTTCAGTAGAGGCTGAAAGTATCCAAATGATTCGAGTGAAGCTGTATGGAGTTTAAAAACACTTCCTGTATTACCGCATGACATCACAAGGTGGATCACAGTGTTTTCTGTTTGATAGAAGAGCCTAAATATGCAGAATTTGTGTGTTAAAAATGTGAGAATGGAACAAAACACAACTCCTGGTATGTCTGTGAGTCTAAAATGAGCCCTTTAATAATAGTCCAGAATTATGACGCACGATTTCTGAAAAGGAAGCAATCCAAAACTCAACTCAACTAAAAAAATAATTTTGTATCTTACACTTACTTCTAATATCACACATCGGCCGGAACTGCCAGATCCGCTGTTTCTGGCTGCTAACTCTTTTAACATGCAGAGGAACATTTCGTTCAAAGATCTTAAAGAAAAGTCTGTTAAGTGCGCTCCTGCATTCAAAAGGCCATAAACGCATTCAAGCTGTGAATAAAGGGAATACTAAACTTCCTCATATTAAAGCATGGAGCTCCTTACCGATGCCCTTTCTCCTGCGCTCTCTCTATCTCCGTCTCTCTTTCTCCTCTATCTGTCTGTCTCTGTGTGTCTCTCTCTCTTCTCTGTCTGTCTTTCCCTCTCTTTTCCCTTTATCCTCTCTTCTGCCCACCTTCTCTGTCTGTTTCTCTCTTTCTCTACCTCTTTCTTCCATCTTCTAACTCTTGCTCTCTTCACCTTTCTCCCTTCTCTTTCCTCTCTTCTGTTCTCTTCCACCTCTTCCCCCTTTTTTCTCTCTTTCTCCCTCCATCCCTCCCTCTCTCTATTTCTGTCTCTTTTCTCCTCTATCTATCTATCTATCTATCTATCTATCTATCCTATCTTATCTATTTCTATCTTCTATCTATCCGTCAGTCTATCTATTGGTCTCTTTCTTTTTCCTCTCTTCCACCTCTTCCACCTCTCTTCACCTCTCTTCTCGCTCTCTCGTCTCTTTCTCTCGCCTTTTTCTTCTCTTCTGTCTTCATTCTCTCTTCCTCCCCTCTTCATCCTCTTCTGTCTCTCTTCCACCTCTTCACCCTCTCTCTATCCCTCTCTTTTTCCTCTGTCTCACTCTCTCTTCCATCTCTTCCCCGTCTCTCTCTTTGTCTCTTTTCCCTCTCTATCTCATTATCTATCTCTCTTCCATGTCTCTCGCTCTCTCCTCTTACCTCTTCTTCCATATCTTCCCCCTTTCCTCTCTTTCTTTTTCCCCTCACCCCTCTATCCTCTCATTCTTTCTCTTCCTCTCTTTTCTTTTCACTGCTCCGTCTCTTCTCTCTTCATTCTCTCTCCTTTCCCTCTCTATCTCTTTCTCCTTCTCCTCTATCTCTCTTTCTCTTCTGTCTCTTCCCCGTCTCTCTCATTATCTCTTTTCCTTCTCTCTCCCTATCCCTCTCTTTTCCCTCTCTATCTCTTTACCTATCTCTCTTCCATGTTTCTCGCTCTCTCCTCTTATTTTCTTCTTCCATACCTTCTCCTTTCTCTCTTCCGTTCTCTCTTCCTCTCAGCCCTCTTTCCTCTCTCTTTCGCTTCCTTTCTTCTTTTCCCTGTTCCGTCTCTTCTCTCTTCATTCTCTCTCTCTCTCTATCCCTCTCTTTTGCCCTATCTCTCTCTCCCTATCTCTCTCTCTTCCACCTCTTCCCCGTCTCTCTCTTTGTCTCGTTTCCTTCTCTCATTTTCTCTCCCTCTATCCCTCTCTCTCTTTCCCCATCTCTCTTCCATGTCTCTCACGCTCTCCTCTCATCCTCTGCTTCCATTCTTCCACCCCCCCACTCTCTCTCTCTCTCTCTTTTGATCCCTCTCCCTCCTCATACCTTTCTTCTCTTCCTCCAGGCCTCATCCATTTTTCTCTTCTCTCTCTTCCCCTCACCCCTCTTTTCTCTTCCTCTCTTCTCTTTTCCTAGTTCTGTCTCTTCTCTCTTCATTCTCTCTTCTTCTCTGTCTCTATCCCTCTTTTTTCCCTCTCTACCTCGTTATCTATCTCTCTTCCATATCTTCTCCCTCTCCTCTTTCTCTCTCACTGTCTCATTTCCCTCTCTATCTTTTCACCTATCTCCCTTCCATGTCTCTCGCTCTCTATATCTCCCCCCACTCCTCTCTCTTTATCTCTCTCTGTCTTTCCTGATCCCTCTCTTCTTCTCTTCCTCCAGCCCTCATCCATTTTTCAGCATCTGTTTCGGTGCAGAGCCCAGAGCTTGTGTCTTGATTAATAGTCAGGTGTCCCGGCTGTTTGCTCCCCCACCCTCGTCCTCTCGCGCCCATTTTTCCCGTCCTCCCCCTCGAAACCACCGCCGCCACCTCCGCCATCTGGGGGACCCCGCGCAGACAGACGCTTCACGGGACGGGCCCGGGTCGCGCCAAGGTCAGCCCCCGATAGGACGAGGCGAGGGGCGGGGGGATGAGCGATGTCACCTGTCGTCCCTGTCACCCCTCGCTCCTGACAGACCACTTAGACCTGAGTGATTTCCTCTGTCGCTGTTTACCAATGGGTCTGTTGTAGCATCAGTTACTGTTCGCTTGTTCAACACTTCAAGCCCCAGTGCATTATGGGTACGCCTGTTCAATGTGACTTAAAGGCACGCTGCGGAACTTTTTCAACGCCCTCGCCCAGTGCGATGCTAGCTGTGGGCACTGCTCTGTCTGAGGCTTTAATCTGAGCTTTGTTTTAACACAATCTGACCTTAAAGAACTAGGAATGTAACGATATCCAAATCTCTCGGCACGATATTATCATGATATACATCTCATTTTACAATATTTATTGCATTATTGTAGATAGGAAACTTTTTTGCTTTTAAAATACCTTGAAAAGATTTTGGTGTGAATTATTTCCATCATAAGCCCAAGAATTCAAGTAAAAAACATATTTCTTCATGTTGTTTGCACTGAAATGAATCATGGGATATGTAGTTCCCTATGTTCATAAGCTGTTGCTACTGTAAAACCATGCATTTAAGCAAAGGAACTTCCATATATTGTGAGACTTTTGACGATACGATATCACGATACTGATAAATGATTTAGGCAATGCATTTTTATACATATATAAAATTTTTGTCATTTTGTGGGAATGAATACCCAGCACATTAATAACAAAATAAACATAAGACATAACAAAATTAAAGACTAGCACACATACACAAAAACAGAATAACAACAAACAACAAAAGAACATTTTCTCTTCCCGTATATCTTTTGTTTTCTGTTTATTAATATATATATTTTTTATTTTATTTTAATGTTCCACAATAGGGGTGTAACGATATCCAAGTCTCACAATACGATATCGTATCGTCACGGTATGATATTTATTGCGATATCATGGTAAACTCAGGAAACGGTGGGGAGGCTCACGATTAAGGATGTAACAATATCCAGATCTCTTGGAATGATATTTTCACGATATACATCTCACTGTACGATATTTATTGCAATAGTTTGTGGAGGTTATAAAATGCCTTGATAAGACTTCATCCAAAAAACGAAGATTTAAAAGCTTAGAACTGTTATTTCTTCTTGTAGTCTACACTGAAATGGAGCAAAGGATCATGGTCTATGTAGTTCCCTCTGTCTTTTTTTTTTTTTTAGCTATTGCTGCACCATAACTCTTAATATAAGTGAAGAGACTTGTAATTCGATATATTGTGATGGTCCACGTTATTATTGTGAGAACTTTGACGATACGATATCACGATAATTCGGTTATTGTTACATCTGTACTAAGTATGTTGTAGGCATTAGTTACTGTTAGACTGCTCTAAACACTGCTGTACAAGGTATACTTAAAGGTACACTGTGTAACTTTTCTAGTAGAGGGTTCAACACTTGCTTGCCTTTATAGAAATATTACTGCGTGATCTTGAATGTTCCGCAATATGGCATTAATTATACCTGCTTTATCTTACATTCTTCGATTAAATGTGATTTTATAGCTCAGAAATACTACAAAAACATGAATTTATGCTATGAGCAGGCTTGCCTCACCACAGAGCTGACCTGTAACTCCTCCTGATGCGTCTCCATGGAACTATGCCATTCTGCGAAACATTTCCGGCAATGCTGTCACGGTCGTGCTTTCATGGTGACGTACCCCCTCCAGAAAAGTGACATACTGTCCGTTAATTGTATCACAGGATAAGTGGTGAATAGGTCATTTGCATGTAAATTGATGAGCTACAACTGAAAATCGTCCAAAACTGGTCCATTCCTCCACACACCTGCGCCGCCAGAGCCCCCACAATGCACCAGGAGGCGGGAGGGTAGCTGCTCGTACGACTCCTCTGCTTGAATTCAGAACGGAGTGAGTCGTGTTGGTGAAAATATAGAGGAATTAATTCAGTTGTTAATACCTGGGGAGAGTGCACAGCGGGCAGGCGGGCTTTATTTTACATTAGTTAAACACGGTATTTAATTAGCATTTTAAAAGGGCCATAGGTAACGTTTGAATCTTAAGAATAAACAAATATCATGGGAGGTGATTTCAAAATAAAGGCTTAATTCGAAACTGTTTACCGTAAATTATTTCTAAACTTTAAAGATGTAATTAAGTCTGTAGGCAGTTACGTAATCAGAGTACAAATTACGAGTAACTGTATTCAGTTACAGTTACTTTTCCAATGAGTGGTAATTGGATTACAGTTACTTTGTTGAAATAAATGGATTACACAGAGGTATTTTCCTGTTTTCGCATTTTGGGCTATATCCCAATATTATTATTATCCTATATATATATTTTTTTTCTTTTCTTCTGTAATTCCACTCATTGCCGGAAACTAAACCAGGTCTAAATCAGGGCTAAACCAGGTCTAAACCAGGACTTAAAACCAGGTCTAAACTAGATCTAAACTAGATCTAAACCAGGTCTAAACCAGGAGTCTAAACCAGGCTAAAACAGTCTAAACTAGTCTAAAACCAGTCTAAACCAGGTCTAAACCAGGTCTAAAAGAGGTCTAAACCAGGACTAAAACCAGTAAACCAGGTCTAAAAGTCTAAAAGAGGTCTAAACCAGGACTAAAACCAGGTCTAAACTAGATCTAAACCAGGTCTAAATCAGGGCTAAACCAGGTCTAAAAGAGGTCTAAACCAGGACTAAAACCAGTCTCTAAACTAGATCTAAACCAGTTCTAAACCAGGACTAAAACCAGGTCTAAAACTAGATCTAACTAAACCAGGTCTAAACCAGGTCTAAAACCAGGACTAAAAACCAGGCACTAAACCAGCACTAAACCAGGACTAAACCAGGACTAAACCTTGCTGCGCGGACGTGTCTCCTCTTTTATCAATAATATTTTTAATACGGTTAAATAAAGTCTGGACTTTTTATTTTCTTTTAGCAGACAAAACATCTTATGTTACGATGTCTTTGCTTCTCTACAGCAAACCAAGTAATCCAAAGTATTCAGATTACGTTACTCACTTTAAGAAACTTAATGGATTACGTTACAAACTACTTTTTGGTGTGTGTAATCTGTAGGGGATTACATTTTAAAAGTAACCTTCCCAACACTGTCTGTAAGTAGGTCTGTCTCCGTGGAGGTGTCATTGCCTTGCCGGGAATGTTCCACAGTATGGAATTAAATCGACTTATCTCCATGGAAACAAGGTGGCGCCATCGTGTACCATGTTACAAGTCAGATCCGTGGAACTGTGACAGCGCTTTTAGTAAGAATCTGTGTTTTTCAGGGTAATTCTAAGCAATGAAAACGGCAGAAATTGATTAGATGCCAAATACAGTAGATAAACTTAAAGCCATACTGCGGAACATTCCAGGCCTCCATCAGTAGAGTAGCGGGCCTGTTTCCGTGTGTTCGTCTTGTTTATTCTGTAGGATTTATTAGTGACCATGCGTCCGTGACCAACATAAATAAATAAATAAATAAAAATCCTAAGACATATGAAGCGCTGCCAAGCTCCTCTCCTTCCTCTCTTCAATCCTCTCTTCCTCTTCTTCCTCATCTTCCTCTCCCTTGCACTCATCCTCCTCTTCTTCTTCTTCCCATCCCTCCTCCTTCCACTTTCCCTTTTTTCATCCTCTCCCTCCTTCGCCTCCTCTCCCCCTCTACCTCCTCCTCACCTTTTTCTTCCTAATCTCCCTCCTCTTCCTCTCCTTCCTCTCCATCTTCTTTCTCTTCCTCCCCCTCTCCCTTCTTATCCTCTTCCTCCAGCTCTCCCTCTCCTCTTCCTCATTTTCCTCCTCCTGTCTCTCCTCCTCACCTTCTTCCTCCTCCTCTCCCTCCCATCTCCCTCCCTCTCCTCATCCTCTTCCTCCTCCTCGCCCTCTGCCTCCTCCTCATGTCTCTCCTCCTCACCTTCTTCTTCCTCCTCTCCCTCCCCTCTCCTTCCTCCTCATCTTCCTCCTCCTTCTCCTGTTTTCCCCCCTCTCCCTCCTCCTCATCCTCTTCTTCCTCCTCTGCCACTCTCTCCCTTTCTCCCTCCTCCTCCTCCTCCTCCTTTTCTTCCTCCTCCTCACCTTCTTCCCCCTCTCCCTCCCCTCTCCATTCCTCCCCCTTCTGTTCTTCCTCCTCTCCCTCCTCCTCCTCAAGTCTCTCCTCCTCACCTTCTTCCTCCCCCTCTCCTTCCTCCCTCTCATCCTCTTCCCCCTCCTCTCCCTCCGTCTCCTTTTCTTCCTCCTCCCCCTCTCCTCTCCTTTCTCCTCATCCTCTTCTTCCTCCTCTCCCTCCTCCTCCGCCTCCCCCTCTCCTCCCTCCTCCTCAATCTCCCATCTCTCCTCCTCACCTTCTTCTTCCTCCTCTCCCTCCACCTCTCCTTCCTCCTCTTCCTCCTCCCTCCCTCTCCCTCTCCGTCCCTCTCCTTCTCCTCTCTCTCTGCCTCCTCCCCCCGTCTCTCCTCCTCACCTTCTTCTTGCTCCACCTCTCCCTCCTCATCCTCTACCTCTCCCTCATCCTCCTTTTCTTCCTCCTCTCCCTCCTCTCTTTCATCCCCCTCTCTCCCTCTTCCTCCTCATCCTCCTCTTCTCCCCCAAACTTGTTACTACGGCGCTGTCACGTTCGGAATGATCCCCCGGTGGAGAGACCTCTAACATCTCACACTGTTGTAAGCAATTTCACAGCCCGTCTAGCTTTTGGCTCACCTCCTCTTCTCCCCCGTCTCTCTCTCCGTCTCTCTCGTTCAAAAAAAAAAAACACAGATAGCCAAGATTCGCACATGCTCAGTCGACATCTATCACACACCTCTTAATTACATGTGCTCAGAGCCGGCGCAGAATGCTAAGTGGCTGTCAGGAGTATAAAAAAAAGAGTTGAATTTTCCCCCTGCGTACGCTCGGTCATTAAAATTCTGTCCTTTGATCCGAGCCTTTGCACTCCTCCCCAGAATCAGACAAGAAACATAAAAGACATCAGCTTGACTCCAGCTTTGACTGCAGATAGGACTCGCTCAAATCTACGCACTTGTTGATATAACGCGTAGATGGTTACTTAAGGTCCTGGCTGTAGTGGAGCTGATAGAACTCCCACGAGAAAACCAGCGAAGTGAACTAGGGTTGTCAAAAGTGTCGAATATCAGCTGCTAATCGATGCTGAAACTCGTATCGAAACTTGGATGTTCATTTGAGTCGGTGTCGATCCTAAAAAAGTCGCATTCGCAGGACAGAGATGAACCTGAGGCTTTAGAACGTACAAGAAAATCACATTCTGATTCATAAATAAAGAGTTTTTTGACGAGTATTGATTTCTTAGTATCGAAAATCGTGTTTGAAATTTTAGTATTGTGATGACACTAAAATGATAAAATGCAACACAACTGAATGCAAAGTTTTAGTGATAAGATCTTAGTTCAGAAATGGTAAGGACTTAACCAATGCTAACAAAAAATAGATTAAAAAAGATAATTTTGTAAGACATGATTTATAAATTTCTTGTATATCAGTTACATTTTTCCCACAGCAAATACATTTTTATTTATTTATTCATAATATAGTCAAAATCAAAAATGTAATCAAAAATCAAATGTAACCAAAAAATGTATCAGTAATTTTTAAAAAAAAGTTATTGAATGTAATGTAATAAAAATTTTATCAGTCCTCAAAAAATAAAAAAATAAAAATCAAATGTAATGTAATAAAAATGTTATTAGTAGTCAAAAAAATCTAAAATACTTATTAAGTGTACTGTAATCAAAAAATGTATCAGTAATCAAACAATGTTATCAAATGTAATATAATAAAAAAAAAAAATGAGTAATCACAAAAAATGTTATCAAATGTTATCAGAAATCAAAAAATTTTATCAGTAATCAAAAAATCTAAAATGTTATCAAATGCAATTTACTAAAAAGTTATCAGTTGTCAAAAAATCTAAAAATGTTATCAAATGTAATGTAATAAATGTTATGAGTAATTAAAAAAATAAATAAATGTTATCAAATGTAATGCAATAAAAAATTGTTGTTAGTTTTTTATTTATAATGTTCTAAAATTTCCTATCACCACATAAACGCATTGTTATATTTGCCAATGCACAAATATTTGCAACCAAGCTGAGTATAATAATTATTAGACTACACTTTTTAATATGTGATCTTGGATTCCAGTTTCAAATTACTGCAAATCATGAGCAAAACTCCATACTGCACACGCTGAAACATCTTATATTTCACTAATTAGGACTAGACTTAGGACTTAATACATGCACATTTGTCAAAGAAATAGCTACATATTTGTAAAATCGTAATCCGTATATACGCCTGTAGTGAACTAGAAAAATAAGAAGTCTTCCTCCGTCTACAGAAAAATGAAACTTGCCTTTGCACCAACCTTGACGCTCTGTTTTGCCTAATCCTTATTTTGTTGCATTGTTGGTTCTTAATAAGTTTGCCTACAAGCCGCTTCCAGGCATCCAAACATAACATCAGCTCAAAGTCGTCAAAAAACACGCGCGAATGTTGACTAGTTCATGTTAAAAGCACTGTACCTCATTTTTACTGTCTGAAAAATATAAAAACAAAACAGAAAACAGAACTAGTTCATTTTAAATTGTTTGTAGTGATCCAAAAAGAGCGTAAGATGCGTGAGTAGCAGTAGAACGTTCTGATTATCTGACAGAAAAAAGCTCTCACAGTGGACATGTTTTAAAGCTGCACTGTGTAACTTTCATGGGGGAGGGTCCACCTGCTCGTCTATTGCAGTGGTCCTCAACATTTTTTGCACTTTTTTGCGGGAGGAGGCATGGTTAAGTCCTGGCTAAATCCTGTTTTAATCCTCCTTTAGTCCTGTTTTAGTCTTAGTCTTAGTTTTAGTCCTGGTTTAGTCCTGGTTTTAGTTCTGGTTTAGACCTGGTTTAGACCTGCTTTTAGTCCTGATTTAGACCTGGTTTAGACCTGGTTCAGTGTTGGTTTTAGTTCTGGTTTAGACCTGGTTTAGACCTGGTTCAGTGTTGGTTTTAGTTCTGGTTAAGACCTGGTTTAGACCTGGTTTTAGTTCTGGTTTAGTCCTGGTTTAGACTTGGTTTAGACTTGGTTTAGACCTGGTTTAGACCTTTTGTAGACCTGGTTTAGACGTTTTTTTAGACCTGGTTTAGACCTTTTTTTAGACCTGGTTTAGACCTAGTTTAGACCTGGTTTAGACCTGGTTTAGTCCTGGTTTAGTCCTGGTTTAGTCCTTTTTTTAGACCTGGTTTAGACCTGGTTTAGACCTGGTTTAGTCCTTTTTTTAGACCTGGTTTAGACCTGGTTTAGACCTTTTTTTAGACCTGGTTTAGACCTAGTTTAGACCTGGTTTAGACCTGGTTTAGTCCTGGTTTAGTCCTGGTTTAGTCCTAGTTTAGACCTGGTTTTAGTTCTGGTTTAGACCTGGTTTTAGTTCTGATTTAGACCTGGTTTAGACCTTTTTTAGACCTGGTTTAGACCTTTTTTAGACCTGGTTTAGACCTGGTTTAGAGGCGTGGCTTTCATTAAATTAAAGTTATTTATATTGCTCTAAAACACACTGAAATAAATACATACATTCCTACTGTGAGTGGGGCCATCTCTCCATAGATCTGACCTGTAACTTAGCTTTTTAGGTTTTTATTTAAATACACGAGTCTAATATCACACCGTGGCACTAGAAAAGTTACACAGTGCACCTTTAACCTCAAGAATTACTCATACTGTATACTGTATCTGCACTGGGGCAAGGCACATTTTGCTCATATAAATGGGCAAAAAATCAGGTAGCGGCGTTTTAAATCCGTGATACATTTTGGTCTTTAAGTATTCAAAGATATTTAAATGCACCTGTCACGTTAGCATCAGTGGTTATGCTAATGGTTTGCCTATAGCCTGGCGCCCGCTTCATGTCTCTTTGATAACCTGTCAGAAATGTATGTGCATGTTATTATAAGTGGTCGTGCACGAGTAAGCCGACAGTCACACGTTCTGTTCGGAATATATGCACACCTCTGTACACTATTTCCATGTAATTTCTTTACTTGCATTTGCAGAGTCTTTTCTACTTTGGCTTTAGAATATGAATGTACTATTAAGGTGCAAAAATATCAAAATATCAGTATATCGTATCGTTTAATGTGATGATACAGTATCGATATCGGGGGCTGCTGTATCGATATATCACCGAGAGTATTTTTTTGGTATATTTTACTCAGTTATTTTGTTACAGTGCTACAGTTTTGTTGCTCGTCGAGGGAAGGAAACTTGTTTATACGACACGTTTTACATTCTCACTGTTTTTTGATGGTTAAAATGAGCGTGTTTCATATTCAGATGTCAAAATAGAACGTTTTAGAAAAAAAAAAAAAAACTCTGGCACTTAAAGAATTTACTTTGCACATGAACAAACACGTTTAGTATCACAGCCATGATTTGTTTTTTTCACAGATGTTTTTATTAAGATTTTACCCATTGAAACGTACAAAAACAAAAATAAATAAAAAAAAACATTATGCAGTTATACAGTTCACACAATTTGAATTATGATTTCTACATGTCAAAATTCTTCACAATGTGCAGTTTTAGACCCATTTTAGACCTGTTTTTAGATCTGGTTAAGATCTATTTTAGTCCTGGTTTAGTCCTGGTTTAGACCCTGTTTTTATACCTGGTTTAAACCTGGTTTAGACCTGTTGTTAGACCTGGTTTAGTCCAGGTTTAGACCTGGTTTAGACCTGGTTTTAGTCCTGGTTTTAGACCTGGTTTTAGTTTTGTTTAGTTCTGGTTTAGACTTGGTTTAGTCCTGCTTTAGACCTGGTTTAGTCCTGGTTTTAGTCCTGGTTTTAGTCCTGGTTTTAGTCCTGGTTTAGACCCTGTTTTTAGACCTGGTTTAGTCCAGGTTTAGACCTGATTTAGACCTGGTTTAGACCTGGTTTAGACCTGGTTTAGTCCTGGTTTAGACCTTGGTTTAGACCTGGTTTAGTCCTGGTTTTAGTCCTGGTTTTAGTCCTGGTTTTAGTTTTGGTTTTAGTTTTGGTTTTAGTTCTTGGTTTAGTTTAGACTTGGTTTAGACTTAGTTTAGTCCTGGTTTTAGTCCTGGTTTAGACCTGGTTTACTCCTGGTTTAGACCTGGTTTAGTCCTGGTTTAGTTTTTAGTGGTTTTAGACCTGGTTTAGACCTGGTTTAGACCTGGTTTAGACCTGGTTTAGACCTGGTTTAGACTGGTTTAGACTTGGTTTAGACCTGGTTTAGTCCTGGTTTTAGTCCTGGTTTTAGTCCTGGTTTTAGTTTTGGTTTTAGTTTTGGTTTTAGTTCTGGTTTAGACTTGGTTTAGACTTAGTTTAGTCCTGGTTTAGACCTGGTTTACTCCTGGTTTAGACCTGGTTTAGTCCTGGTTTAGACCTGGTTTAGACCTGGTTTAGACCTGGTTTAGGTTTAGACCTGGTTTAGACCTGGTTTAGACCTGGTTTACCTGCTTTAGTAGACCTGGTTTAGTCCTGGTTTAGACCTGGTTTTAGGTCCTGGTTTTAGTCTTGGTTTTAGTTTTGGTTTTAGTTCTGGTTTAGACTTGGTTTAGACTTAGTTTAGTCCTGGTTTAGACCTGGTTTACTCCTGGTTTAGACCTGGTTTAGTCCTGGTTTTAGTCCTGGTTTAGACCTGGTTTAGACCTGGTTTAGACCTGGTTTAGACCTGGTTTAGACCTGGTTTAGACTCGGAAAGCTCACTGTATCGAGGTATGTATCGTATCAGCAACTTGTTAATGATCCCCAGCCCTGTTTACTCTTGATACTTTGCAGTCGATGTCGTCAACTTTCCCTGGGGGTGTGAAGCTAAATGAAAGCACTGCTCTGTCTGAAGCTCTGTTACTCAAGTTTGACTTTAATCTGAGCTTCATTTTCACACAATCTGACCAGAAAGAGATGACAGAACAGATGCTGATTTGTGCCGTTAAACAAGTCTGTCACACATAAAATTACAGTCTCAGGATTGAAAGCATTACCCATTAGTTTTTCGGTCCGTCACTCTCACCGTTTTGTTGAAAATCAAACACCTAAACAGAACCAGGAACACTCGCACTGATCAGACTCCGGAAAATGTGGTGTTTAAATCAATTTTGTGTTTTTTTCTTGAGTTATTTTCAGACTGTATTTACTGTGTAATGTGTGCACTGTGTCACCGTGATAACTTCTGAACATTTCACCATAGAGGTACATGTAGAACACCCCCACCATGATGTCACTGCGAAGTATCACTAATAAAGGATTGAAGGATTGAAGAATTTATACTATATCTTCGAGAACGTTTTTACTTCTTTTTTCATCTTACTATAGAGATGAGGGTGGCCCAGTTTGTAAAGTTGTTCTGCTGTTGTGTCATTGGGCAAAACACTTCCCCCACTTTGCTTTACTTATTTGATGAAGCACTTTGAAATTGTATTGTATTGTATTTCAGCTTGTACTATATAAATTATTTACTGCATTGTCTTTAAAAAGAACCCAAGAAGTTAAAGTATGTAAGAGAAAATGAACATCATTGGCTTTATAAATTAAGTTTATCTTTAAATCATCCCTATTTGAGACAATAGAAATAACTTTATCATTCTCAGCATTTAATTGCTTAATTCTGCTAAATTGTACGTTATCTATGTTTTTAAGTTACTCTCACTTATACCCACAATAGTTCCCTTTAATAAAAAAAAAAATTAGCTGAAATTACTCAAAAAGAAGAACTTAAAATAATTAAGTTAGTAGGACTTTTTCTAAAACTTTGAGTACAGTGTTCCCTCGTTTATCGCGGGGGGTTACGTTCTAAAAATAACCCGTGATAGGTGAAATCTGCAAAGTAGTCAACTTTATTTTTTACAATTATATTTGTTTTAAGGCTGTAAAACCCCTCACCACACACTTTATACACTTTTCTCAGACAGGACAGTTACAACCTTTTTGCATCCTTCTTAAAACTAATGGCTGCTGTCGTCCTTTTGTTGTTTTTGTCCTTTATGCAACGAACTGAAGATTAATTTATTCCATAATGGAGCCCTACAGTCCTGCACAGGTCCATTTCAGAGACCCGCACCCACACAGTACAACACAGCACCCGCTCATTAACCCGAGATTATATCAAATTTTTGCGCTGCATACGCCACGGACTGAACCAAAACTAAACCAGGATTAACCTAGGACTGATTCCAGGACTAAAATGGGACTAAAACAGGATAAAATCAGAACTAAACCAGAGCTAAACCTGGACTCACTGTCAGGACGGGCTCGGAGGTGAGCGCAGGAGAAAGGACCGGCTCAGCTCTGCACCTCACGGAGGTAAGAGCGGCCATCATGCGATCGCGCTTTGCGGACACTCTGCTTCAGTGTTCTCTCTCTTAAGTCCAAGATTAGTCCTGGTTTAGTTCTAGTGTAGTCCTGGTTTAGTCCTGGTTTGGTCCTGACCCGCCCGTGTGTAATCACAACCTGCCCTCATATCCGCCTGTAAAATTCCAGAGCGTTAAAACCCGCCCATTTCAACGACTGTACGCTCACTTATACGCACAATAGTTCCCTTTAATAAAAAAAAAAAATTGAAATTGAAATTACTCAAAAAGAAGAATATGTAACTTGACATAATTAAGTTAGTAGGACTATTTCTAAAACTTTGAGTATGCACAATTTACTCTATTTAATTACTTTGAACTTTCGCGTGAATGTGATGTTAAAGTTTCATTGTGTACCTTTTCTGATGGAGGTTCTGCTATCTCCTTGTTGCCATGGAGATGTTCTTGCTTTGCCTGGAATGTTCCATAGTAAATTTATTTAGCATTTATTGTATTACAGAGGATTTAATTGCTGAAAAATACTTCGCAAAAACATGTTTTGATACTGTGATTGAGCTCGCCTCTCCACAGTTCTGACCTGTTACTCGGCCTGGTGGTGTCTATGGAGTTTAATACTAGGGGTGTAATGATATCCAAGTGTCACGATACGATATTGTCACGGCGTGAACCTCACGGTACGATATTTATTGCGATATCGTGGGAAAGCTCACGATTAGGGATGTAACAATATCCAAATCTTTCAATATGATATTTTCACGATGTACATCTCACAGTACGGTATTTGTTGCGATATTTTGCAGAGACTAAATGGCTAAAACTGTTAATATGCTACTTTTTCTTCTTAAAATGCCTTGACAAGACTTAATCCAAAGAACTAAGACTTAAAAGTGTTTAGAACTGTTATTTCTTCTTGTAGTCTACACTGAAATGGAGCAAAGGATCATGGTCTATGTAGTTTCTTTTTGTCTTTTTTAGCTATTGCTGCACCACAACTCTTAATTTAAACAAAGACACTTGTAATTCGATATATTGTGATGGTTCCACGATATTATTGAGAGAACTTTGACGATACGATATCACGATATTTCGATTACTATTACATCCCTGTTTATTACCGTACTGTGGAAATTTCTAGCCAAAGCAAACGCATCTCCATGGCGACAAAAAGGTAGCCGACCTTCCAGGAGAAAAGTTTGGGCTTTTAAGTATATCAAGTGGTCAATAGAGGTCAAACAGCACCACTTAACATTTATTACAAACACAACTCCGAAACTCTAAAATATATTTCTACATTTTAAACATTCACTTCAATTGAGTCACCTCACCTCCCCTTTGCAAATTGCTTTTTCACTCTCTCTCTCTCATCCCTTTTTGGTCCAGCTCTCGGCGCGTCTACTCCCACTGCTCAGTATTCTTTGTACAAACACTCCTGTTCAGAGAGATATGACATTTTAGTCTCACTCACCTTAACACAAGTGCATTAACATAACTGTCGCGCTCACGCTAAACCCAAACTTTAATTGTCTGCTTGTGTTGCTAGGAAACGGACTCCGGGCTGTACACCTGCGTGGCTTCCAGTTCGAGCGGGGAGACGAGCTGGAGTGGAGTGCTCACAGTGAAAGGTAAAAATGGCCGCCGCGGGGGTTTTAAATACATGCAAATGACTGCGAGTGAAGTCGAAGCATGTAATGTTAAATGATATGAACACTCAGGAAAAACAGCTACAAAAACATGGTAATTTTAGCTGTAAAGAATTGTGATTATGCAGTGTTTTTCATATAGGTTTATAAACAGTGCTGCAGATAGACAAATGTAAGGCTGGATTGAAATATATATATGTAGCACGCAGAAAAAACAGGCAATTTTGATTAAAAAGACAACTAAAATATTTTAATAATTTTCATTTTTTCAAAGACCCTTTTTAAAGACCCAATAGAGGCATGACAAAAAAACTGATCCTGAGAAAATGACTCTTGGAGTTGGCGGGCATTGTTTTGCAGAGTTTTCCAATTGTGGAGAATTTTTTTACATTTGATGTTTTTTATGCTTTTTATTAATCTGTCTACATCTCCAAAGCTCAAAATGCTCTGTTCCATACTCTTTATTAATCTGTCTACATCTCCAAAGCTCAAAATGCTCTGTTCCACCTTCTGATGTCATGAAGCTGTGATTTTCAAGTTAACAGCTATTTATTTATTTATTTATTTAACTTTTGTTTGAATGATGATAAATTTATTCAGATGTTTCCATAAATAACAAATTGCATTATCATACAGTAAATGATAAATTGCCTTATTATGCAGTAATCAACAGATAACAACAGATAAAGACAGTTATTTTACATTGCTCATCACAACTATAATCTCCAAAAAGAAAAAGAGAGTAGAGATTGGCGTTTCCAGAGCTGAAATCATAAAATGACTAGTGAAGGTGTATCGAGTTTAAAAACACAGTGGAGCCCTTCCTGTATTACCTCATGACATCACGAGGGGGAGCAGAGTGTTTTCAGTTTAAGAACTCCCTAAATATGCAGGGTTTGTGCCGTACACAACTCCAGGTACATTTTTGATGAGGAAACAACATTATTATTATAATTTTTTATTATTATTTTTGTTTATTTATTTTGGACAAGTAAGAAATTTACATTATTTTACAATGGAACATATAACATTAGTGAAATCATAGCAGAAATAACAACAGTGGGAAGAAGAAAATGTATTTAATCCCACTCCCACCTTCTAATCTAACACAGTGAGCTTTCTTTCACATTTTTCAGAACTATTTACAAGTACAGACAAAGAGTCACTGACATAGCTTGCTAACATAACTATCATTATATTGCAAAAATACATAAGGATACTAACAATGGTAACAGACAACAGATGAAGAAGTACTGTTAATGGACACATACCAGCAATGATAAGGAAACAACAAGCATAACCCAGCACTACAGAAGGCAGTATTGTTCTACATCAGGGGTGTCAAACTCATTTTGGTCCGGGGGTCGTATCCAACCGACTTTGATTCCAAAGGGGCCGGATCAGAAAACTCATGTCATATAAACCCCAAAAATAACAATAAGTTCAAATATTTGTGCAGAGAAACACAAATCTATTACAGAAATCTTTTTTTAATTGATGAAATCTTTCTTTTACAAAATATTATAATATTATGAACAACCTGAAACTTTAAGAAAAATACAATTTCAACACCAAGTTTTAACATGAACTTGTTTAAAATTAACTTGTAGGAATAGGAATAGGAATAGGAAGTCAATTTTTCTTGTTAAATCCTGCACTCGGCTCCACTTTTCTCATGTTGGACATTTTGTTGATGAGGGTGTCACGGTCAACAGTCAAAACCATCGTCCTTTAAGAGCGTTTGGAAAGAGACAAGTCTTCATTTGTGCTGCTCTGGTGGGAGGGGCCACGTACAGAGACGCTGGAGACGCTGCTGTGATAAACACTGCAGAAAATTAACAATATTTTAATAAAAAATAGAATTAAAGTATTTTAGTAGAAAATCAGCCGAGGGCCAGATTAAAGGTCTTGGAGGGCCGGATCTGGCCCCCGGGCCGCATGTTTGACACCTGTGTTCTACATTATCTGTTCTGTATTATAACATAGATCAGAAAATAACGTAATATGGGCCCTTTAAAAAACTTGCTTGCATCACCTTTCAGTACAATTACCTTTAAACAGTGGACAAAGAAAAATGTGCTGTTGCGTCTTGTCCACTTAATTAGAAAGTAGCTCAATCAATGCCCTTAACCTATGAGGAAACAGGTTAAGTTGTTGCCGGGTGGATTAGGACAGTAATTTACGATAAACTGTAAATTTAAGTTCTAATCTACCTGGCAACAACAAGGTACAATAGCAGCCCATCTAATCAACAGCGGACAGTACTGCTGGCATAGGCAGTTGTCAATAAAGCTGTACGATATTCACAGTATTGTTTTTAAAGGGATTATATTACGCAAAATTGTCTCTTGTGAGCTTTAAGACATGTTATAATGTTGTTACCTCCTCAAAAACATACCTGGATTTGTGTTTTGTTTCATTCACACATGCTTTGAATAATCCTGTTTTATTAGTCCGTTTACTTCTCCAAACCTCAAAATGCTCTGTTTCACCTTGTGATGTCATAAAGCAGTAGATTTCAAGTTAGCAGCTTCTTTTACCTTTATTTTAGTAGAGATAGACATTTCCAGGGCTGAAATTATCTGAATTATTCTAGTGAAGGTGTATGGAGTTTAAGAACACGGCAAAAAAGCTTGGCCAAAATGTAAGATATAAACACTTAAATCTGTCAGAAAATTACTTAAAAGCAGTGAAATTATCTGTCCATGCCGCAAGATAATTTTGCTTCACGAGTTATTTTCAAAATAAACTACCTCAAGACTAGAATTAAGCAGTTTCAGAACTGAAGAACAGATATTACAACTAACCACGCTGATTGACATTTTTGACACATTTTGTATTGAAGTCTTAATTATTTAAAAAGTTGGTGGTTTTTGTAGATGATCCATACAAATTTACTAGAATCATTTGGATAATTTCTGCCTGTGAATTGCCAATCTCTACTGAACTAAAAGTAAAAGGTACATGTTAACTTGACCACTGCAAAAAAGCTTGGCCAAAATTTGAAATATAAACACTTAAAACTATTAGAAAATAACTTAAGTTGTCAAGTAGTGAAATTATCTATCCAGTTATCTTAAAATCAACTACCTTTAGACTACAATGAATCAGTCTCAGAACTATTAAGTACATAATAAATCTGAAAACAAGATGAATAACCTGATATAAGTTTTAAAATTGCAGCCAGATCAGAGAAATTTCTATTGAAAACAGTGGAGCACTTCCTGTTTTTCTACATGACGTCACAAAGTAGAACAGAGTGTTTTCCTTTTGAGAGAAGAACTCACCCTAAATTTGCAGGATTTGTGTCAAAAATGTGTGAATGAAACAAAAAACAACTCCAGGTACAGTATATTTGTGACGAGGAAACAAGATTATGACATAGAACTGAAAATAACGCAATATGGGCTCTTTAAATTGTTATGTAAATATTGATATTGTACATTTTAAAGGAAATGGGCACTCAAGCTCTTGCGTAATATTTTCCAACAATGACAATCAAAAGAAAAACATACACTCTACCTTCCTGTCTATCCAATCAACTAAAACACAGTTAACCCATGCTCTTACAAATCAGGCTGTTACCGGGCAGATTAGAACAATAACTCAAAGTCCAAACCTTTTCATCAATACTGCTTTTAAACCTAACGTTAGCTCGCCTCTGTATGTGATTTGTGGCCTTGCGTCTCCACCCCTACAGCTAACCGTAAATTGAATCACACTTATATAAGCCTACGTCCTTTTTTTATTTTCTGCTCAAACCATTAAGCATTAAGTACATAAAATATTCCGAGCAGCCGAGGTTTCATTAGCGGCGTAAGATTAAGAATTAATGACATTACAAGTTGTATTAAAGGTGCACTGTGTTACTTTTTAGTTGGAGGTTTTTAATGTTACAAAAAAGTCAGAGCAATCTTGAGCCTAGGATTCCACTTGCTCCATATATGTCAGATCAAAGAGAGGAATTTGGGGTTTAGTCTTAAGTGTTTTTGTCTTACAATCTGGCAACCCAATATGAAAAACTTGAAAAAATGTGAATATATTTACTCCATTTCTGCTGATTTTCACTTAAAGGCAGTGGTGTAGTGGGGATTTTTTAAGTGGGGGTACGTGATTCGTGACGTCATTGATGTGATGAATCCTAAAGGTCTAAACCAGGACTAAAACAAGACTGAAATAGGACTAAAACAGGACTGAACCAGGACTAAAACAGGACTGAACCAGGACTAAAACAGGACTAACACAAGACTGAACCAGGACTAAAACAGGACTGAACCAGGACTAAAACAGGACTAAAACAAGACTGAACCAGGACTAAAACAGGACTGAACCAGGACTAAACAAGGACTGCACCTGGACTAAAACAAACTGAACCAGGACTAAACAAGGACTAAACCAGGACTAAATTGGAACTGAACCAGGACTGAAACAGGGCTAAAACAGAACTACACCAGGACTACATCAGGACTAAACCATGAATAAACCAGGTCTAAACCAGGACTCACCCAGGACTAAACCAGGTCTAAACCAGGACTACAGCAGAACTAACCAGGACTAAACCAGATCTAAACCAGGACTAAAACAGAATTAAAACATGACTGAACCAGGACTAAACCACGACTAAATCAGAATTGAACCAGGACTGAAACGGCACTAAACCGGGACTAAAATAGGACTGAACCAGGACTAAACCAGGTCTAAACTAGGACTAAACCAGGTCTAAACAAGGTCTTAACCAGGACTAATCTTGGACTTTATATAAGATTTTATATTTGTTTTTTTTTTTTTTTTTTTGTTTTTATCTCACGTCGGTGTACCCCCACGTACCACGCCCACTGCACCCCTGCTTAAAGATGCACTATGTAACTTTTCTTTTGGGGGTCCGTTACCTGCTTGTTTCTATGGATATGCCATTGCTCTGCCTGAAATGTTCCACAGTATGTCATTAAACAGCTCTATCTTACATTAATTAAATTACAGATGGTTTTATAGCTCAAAGATAACTAAAAAAAAGCAAAAAACATTCTGACTGTGAGCAGGGTTGCTTCTCCACAGATCTGACCTGTATCTTGGTCTCCGTGAAGTTAGAAAGGTTTAAAGCCATACTGTGAAACATTCCAGACAAAGCAATAACATCTCCATGAGGAAAACTATTATTTGACAGATCCTCCATCAGAAAAGTTAAACAACGCACCATTATGCATTAGTACATAAAATATTCCGAGCATTTGAGGTTTCATTAGCGGCTTTAGATTAAAAATTAATGACATTACAAGTTGCATTAAAGCCAGAGAGGTTTATTTGAGCTCTAGAATGGAAATGGTTAGCGGTGATGCTTTTGTGCTATTGTATAGAAGCGCCCCAAGCAAGTCTGATGCAAATTTTCAATCAGCATTACTGTCTCTGCGTGGCACAAAAGGGTAACGCTGGAGGCAAACGTTAATCAAATATGCAGCACCTCTCTGCTTATGCTTTTATGTGTTTTTTTCTTTTTTCTCACCGTCTTTTTCGCATTTGATCATTTTCAGAGAGCGCAGATTCATCAGCGGCCCAAACCACAGAGCCGTTTCAGTTGCCAGGTCCTCCGCACAAGCCCATAGTTACGGATGTGTCAAAGAATAGTGTCAGCCTGACCTGGCAACCCAACGCACACGAAGGAGGAGCAGCTGTCACTTCCTACATCATTGAAGCATTCAGGTAACATGGATATCGAGATTAGGTAACACTTTCAGTTTAAAGATCACATGTTAATCGCTTATATACATAATTACAGTCAGTGGTGGATGAAGTACTCAATTTTGCTACTAAAGTAAAAGTACTGATACAGGGGCAAAAGATTTTTTAAGAAGTAAACCACCTGAAAAAATCTACTTAGGTAAAACTATTGAAGCACCTGTTTAAAATTGTACTTTAAGAGTAAAATGTAAAAGTATTTTGCAGAGATTTTCCAATGTAGTGATTTTGTTGTGATAAATAATTTGGTGGATTTTAAACATTTCTAGCTGTTTTTGTTTATTTGGTTTGCTCAAAGTTAAGATGTTAACTCAAATTAAATGTGCTAAAAGTTAGTCTCAGACATTTCAGCAGGTCCCGAACCATAAAGAAAAGTACTTTTTACTTTACAGTCTTACAGATTAAACAGATATCTGCTCTCAAATTAGAGAAGTAAAAATAAAAAGTGTCCACTGTAAAATGTACTTAAGTGAAGTATAGATACCTAAAAAAATATTGTACCTTTACTTTTGACTAAAAATATGTAACAATAATCGAAATATCGTGATATCGTATCATCAAAGTTCTCACAATAATATCGTGGACCATTACAGTATATCGAATTGCAAGTCTCTCTGCTTATGGTTATGGTGCAGCAATAGCTAAAAAATAAAAACAGAGGGAACTACATAGACCATGATCCTTTGCTCCATTTCAGTGTAAACTACATGAAGAAATCACAGTTCTAGCCCTCTTAAGTCTTAGTTCTTTGGATTATGTCTTGTCAAGGCATTTTAAGAGGAAAAAGTAGCATATTAATAGTTTTGTTGGTCTCCACAAAATATAATATTAGACTGAGAGATGTACATCGTGAAAATATCGTACCGAGAGATTTGGATATTGTTACATCCCTAATCGTAAGCCTCCCCACCATATCCGTGAGCTTTCCTACGATATCTCAATAAATATCGTACCATAAGTTTAATACCGTGACAATATGATATCGTGAGACTTGGATATTGTTACCTTCTTACTTTTGACCTTTTCTTACTTTACCACCACTGATTACAGCTAGCATTATAAACAATGGATGGTATTGTTCTTAAATTATATTCTTAAATGCTTCATTAACACTAACTAATTGCTAAGTAACCAATAACTAATATTACCACCTAGTTCACAATTATGGAAAACAATTCAATACAATATTTAACATCCCTAGAGCAGGACTTAACCAGGTCTGGACTGTCAATTTTCCAAAATGGTTGGAAAATGCTTTCCAAACACGTCAGGGATCAGAGATAAAATATTTATTCTGGTTTGTATTGTGTAATCCCTCACTTGTCCAGGTTGGTTTCATAGCACAAAAAGGTTAAATGTCAAATTAAGTTTTTAGAGTGAGTACAATTTGCAAGTATATTTTTTGTTATGCCCATTGGTTTAATTATCTTACTTCTACTTCTATATACATTTCTGAACAAATTTACTCAAGCTATAACTGTATTTTCCCCCAAATTGTATTCTTATTGCTCTGGTTTTGCATCTCAAGTATTCATTTTGAAGACCAAGTTTCGCAAATCCCCGAAAAGACCCAAAATATAATAGTCTTTTACCGTCTATCACATGTCAGTATTCCTCCCTCTCACCTCCAAGTAATGTCACCTTTGAGCTAACCACCTTGAATTAATTAGCCGAAACCTAATTTGGAGTCTAGATTGGCTGTAAGAGGATACGGCCCTGTAAGATTAAGCTACATTAACAGTGGGATATGTGTCCTTCCAATTGGATAAAGAGAGAACACTGGCGGAGCTTAATACAATCCAAATGTTCCAGAGGGCCTATGGCAGTGCCGAGTTTTCCGAGTAACGCAAACTCATTCTGGGGGGGTGGGCAGGGGGAGTGGAGCCGCTGGGATGTTTTCAATAACGTTGACTTGCCGGAGGTGAAGAAGTTTGTTTGGAAAAGAAGAACGAAAAGAGGAGAGGAGACAGAGGAGAGAGGGGGGTTGGGGCGTTTGTATGCATTCTGTTAAAGTTTATTTAGGCACATATCAATATAAGAGGATACCAGGAGCTGCAAATGCCAGGCAAAATGTCACGCATGGTGGAACGAAAGACCCCTGACTTCTGCAGAGTTATTTTAGGTTTTAATCCAAGGGTTTCAGAATGATGAAAAATTAGAAGCATTGCCGTAGCATTTAGAAAAATATTACGTCTTTTGAATAGCGAAAAGTCCTCAAAATGTCACCTACAACCAATAGGAAGTGAAAATCCATGAATAGGGGAATGAACTGCAGGAATGTTGGTTGTGGCTGCTACTACTATCACTACTACTTACTAATACTCCTACTATCAGAGTCTCAAGTAAGTCTCAAGTCTCTGACCTCAAGTCCGAGTCAAGTCCCAAGTCAAATACAGGCAAGTCCAAGTCGATTCTTGACTCACTGGCCTGTAAGTCCAAGTCAAGTCCAAGTCGTCTGCTTTGAGCTTCAAGTCATTTCAAGTCTTTAAACCAAAATACCAAATATAGCTTAGATTTTTGCAATTTATATGAATTTTAAACTAAATTGTACTTAAAAATTCATGGTATATTTATATGAGTATAAGAGTTGTAGAAATGCAAATGTTTCCTTTTTAAATGTCTTTACAAGATCTTAGTGTGAATCATTGTTGTTAGAACAGAAAGAATTCAGATTTAAAAGAGCTAAATAACAGTTATTTTGTCATGTCGTCTACACAGAATTGGAACTGTACCATATTGTACTGTATATTACTGAATAATACTGTAGTACATTTGAGGATACCACATCATAGTATTTCAGTTCCACCCAGAGTAACAAACAGAAGTGAGAACGACATGTTCCAGTTTGTTCCTGTAAAAATCAGCACCACATTTATCAACTGTGAAGAAAAGAAGTATTTTCTAAAAACATATAGTTTTAGGAGAAGCATCAAGTTCTCTTCCCGTAAGTCCAAGTCAAGTCCAAGTTGTCTGCTTTGAGCTTCAAGTCATTTCAAGTCCTTAATCCAAAGTACCAAATATAGCTTAGATTTATGCCATTTATATGATTTTTAAGATAAATTGTACTTTTAAAAAAAATCATAGTATATTTATATATAAGTATGTATAGAGTATATAAGAGTTGTAGGAATTAATCTAGTTATTTTTTCCTTTTTAAATGTCTTAACAAGAGCTTAGTATGAGTCATTACTGTCAGAATAGAAAGAATTCAGTGCTTCTCAAGTCACAGGCCTCAAGTCCGAGTCGAGTTCCAAATCTTAGTCCATTTTATCAAGTCAAATCTCAAGTCCTAAAAATAGTGACTCAAGTCTGACTCGAGTCCAAGTCATGACTTGCAAATCCCCACCTCTGACTACTACTACTATGACTACTACTACTCCATTATATTACCTTACATTAAATTAACATTAAATATTGCTTTAGCACATGAGCAACTTTGTATAGTCATTCAGTGTTATTAGAGATTTTTTTCTATATAAATAGATACTTAATAATATTTAACCTGCTACTGATCAAACCAAACCCACAATTTTGTAATTACATGTACACAAATATTTATTGTATGTATTGTATGAAACCCAGTGTGGTTCATAGTATTTGGATTTTCATGAAGTTCAAACATACAATTTTACATATTATGAGGTGAAATTGCAGTCATATTTATTTATTATTTATTTTATATTTTTGGACACTTTTCAAAATGGTCTCTTTAGTGTAGCTCAGGTTTTTTCTCCCATCCACAACCGAAGCGTCTAGAAATCGTCTTTCTCCAAAGCAAATTGTCCAGATGGGGACCAAAGCTGTACCCATGGGGGGAGAATAATGTAAAAAGTGTCAAACAAATGGTTGGAGAGGCCGTTGTGAATCAGCTCTGCCAAAGTGACAAAAATTCACAGTGAAAGAGGGAGAGTGTGGACTGGCGTGGTACAATGCATTTTTATGGCGTACCACAAGGCTCGCAACTTGGCCCATTCGACTTTACAGAATTTGCATAGTTATACATAATTAATTACGTTATTCATAAGCAAATATTGTAGCATTTGGTAGTAATGTCTCAATGAAGGCTGAACAGTATATCTCAAAATTATCAATACCACAACATTTGCTAATGCAGTAGTTGAAATTGGAAAAAAAAAAATAAGTGCTAAATTAGCTTTGACTCAATCTTGTTTTTGTCTAGATGTTAAGTTTTTGTTTGTTTATTTATTTATTTTTTTATATTTTTGTATGTCTTGTAAAATTAGGTATGCGCATGTAAACCTGAATTACTGTGTCAAAAAGTGCATCGAAATTCAACCTTGATGAGAGTGTTATTTTTTGTCAACTATTCAACAAAAGACAAAAAAATAAATAAATCTTGACATTGATACCACTGCTTTTAAGAGCTTTATCGCAATCTTTTTTTCTTGTAGCACTAGTCTCTTTGGGTGTAAAAACTAGTGAAATTCCTTCGCATCTGCTATTGTTTACCACATATTTTATGAAAGACCAAAATAGAAGCTTCCATCGCCTGGGGAGCTCAGTATGCATTGGTTAATTGTGTAGCAGCAGCAGCACATTAAACCAGCATTGCAAAGCACTTTCTTGCTTGAGCACCTAACTCTCTCCGTCTATTACATGCTGTCTCTCCACGCTGACAGAAAGAAATAATTAGGATTCCACAAGTCTCGGGCGAATTGGCGAATCCACAGTTCACTTTGCTCGTTTTTATATCAAGTAGTAGAAGCAACATCGCATCTGACGTGTCTCGCTAAAGGAACAGTTTAAGGTTTTGATTGTAAATTTCACAAATATGACCTATCTTTGTCCCCACCGTTGACTGTGTGACGAAGTGGATTATTGAGCTCCAGTCAAATGAAGCTCACCAGGGCCGGCACTTACAGGAGCGACTTTGGAGCAAGGTCAATGTTAGGAACGGGATTTTATTTACATACAAAAGAGCAAAATAAAAACACCTGGATCATGTAGAGCAGTGGTCCCCAACCTTTCTTGTACCACAGATCAGTTTAATGTCTGACAGTATTTTTATGGACCAGGCTTTTAAGGTGTAGCGGATAAATATGCCAAAATAAAATGATACGGCCAACACAAAAACTGTGGTATTTTGTAAATAGAGTAATCAATGTTTCCAAAAAAGTCTGTTTTTTACTCATTTTGCAGCTTGTGGGTTTAATATTAACGTTAATATGTCACATGACCGAGACAAGCATCCCGAAATGTGTCAAGAGTGAGTCAAAAGTGAGTCATAATTCAAGATAAAACATTGTTCAGACTTGGATAATAAATAAAACAAAAATAATGTAAGTTTCTTTCTGTGCGGCCTGGTACCAAACGATCCACGGACCGGTACTAGTCCCTGGCCCATGGGTTGGGTACAGCTGATGTAGAGCAGGTTCATTTGAACATTTTAAAACCAAAATGATATAAAGTCATCTGAAAACAGAGTTGATGAAGCCCAGAAGCGCCTCCATGAACACTTCCTATTTGGAAAGCGACAGCTAGTGAGTTAGCTATGTACATTTATTTACATAATCTATGGTCCCCACACACTAAGTAGACATTAGTAGACATTAGTATTGTCACGATACTAAAATTCCAAACTCTATTTCAATACTAAGAAACCTACTCAACAAAAAATAATTATACTTTCTATTTTATCATGATGTCTTTATCAAGTTCAGATGAAGCTCAAAATCATACTAAAACTTTTCAGCAACGCTTCAGTTTTGTCTTGTTAATGTGATTTTTTTACAATATCGATACTTGCTCCAATAAGTATCTACTTTCAATATACTTTTTACTATTTATTAGTATCTGATTCCCAATACTTTCTGACAACCTTAGCAGACATGTTGAAATCAAATACAGCTTCTACTGAAAACAACTATAATACTGATTTATTCTTTACTACAAAATCATTGGATATGAGGGCCAAGTTTGTTACAATTTGGTGCTTTGTTCTATATGCAGGTTAAGGTATTGGCAACCGAGGCTCAGTCATGATTGCATTTCCTTGAAACGGTAAGATCTCAGGTCTATAAATCTTTTTTTTTGTGTTTTGTTTTACAGCCAATCTGCCGGCAGTACTTGGCAGACTGTAGCGGACAATGTCAAGATGGAAACTCACACAATCACAGGACTTTTGCCCAATACCATCTACCTTTTCATCGTGAGAGCTGTCAACGCATACGGCCTCAGCGACCCCAGCCCTATATCGGAGCCAGTGAGAACACAAGGTCAGGAGCAATTTTGAAATAGAATCAGATTTAAAGATCCACCGTGTAACTTTTGAGTGGATGTGCCACCAACTTAAAATGCTTAAAATGTTCCCCAGTATGGCAGTAAACATATCTACTTAGCATTTACTCATTTGTATGTACGTATAAATGCCTGGATTTAATATATATGTGTTTTATCTCATTAGATGTGAGTCCGACAGGGCAGGGAGTGGACCACAGACAGGTGCAGAGGGAGCTGGGAGAAGTGGCTGTGCAGCTACAAGAGCCCGCCATGCTGTCCACCTCCTCTGTGCGCATGTCCTGGAGCGTAAGTAGCTTTTGATGCTAAACTAACACACAGTATTCACCTACGTAAAATGTGTAAAGTAAAAGTAAGTAAGTAAGTAAGTAAAAGGTCCCATATTACACAAAATTGACTCTTGTGAGCTTGAACCCAGTGTTATTATGTTGTTACCTCCTCAAAAACATACCTGGAGTTGTGTTTTGTTTAATTCACACATGTCTGAGTAATTCTTTATTATTAGTCTGTCTACATTTCCAAAGCTCAAAATGCTCTGTTCCACCTTGCACTGCAAATTTCTCTGATCTGGCCAAGATTTTGAAACATTATTATTATTAAACATTTTATCTTGTTTTTTAGTTCTGAGACTGCATAATTCTACTCTAGAGGTAGTATATTTTAAGATGACTTGTTAAGTAAAATTATCTTGCTGCATGGACAAATAATTTCACTACTTTTAAGTTATTTTCTAATAGATTTAAGTGTGTATATTTAAAATTTTGGCCATCCTTTTACTTTTAGTTCAGTAGATTGGCAATTCCAGGGTTGAAATTATCCAACTGATTCTAGTGAAGGTTTAAAAACACAGACTATCATCAACAAAGATCACAGACTTTTTAAGATAATTAATACTTCAGTACAAAATCTGTCAATCAATATGGTTAGTTTAATATCTCTGAGAATGTTTTCTGGAGAAATATGAGCAGAACTGTAAACCAAACAGACCCTCGAGTTTGCGATTTATCTAACAAAACTACTCTCAGATGATATGTTGCTTTTCAATAACTACTAACAAGACTAAATTTTGTATGAACTCTTAACTTTACTAGTACTACTACTTCTATTTCTACTACCACAGCCTCTACAACTACTACTACTACTGCTGCATATTACCATTTGTTTACAATAATAATAATATTGCTACAACCAAGACTAAATCCTGCTTAACCACTACATCTACTACTATCTCTCCTACGTTATAAGCAACCCCGAAGTAGCCTTCATATCACCAGTTTTCTAAAAATAACTTTATATAATTGTTCCCTCTGTGCCCTGTATTCCTTCAGGTTGACCGCCAGTCCCAGTACGTCCAGGGCTACCGGCTCTTCTACCGTCCCACCGGAGGAAACTGGCTCCTGCAGGACATAAACTCCCCCTCAGAGCGCAGCACCATCCTCTCCAGTCTGCTCAAAGGGACCGAGTACGAAGTCAAGATCAGACCATACTTCGATGAGTTTCAGGGCAAGGACAGCAGGACGGTGGTTGTGAGAACCCCAGAGGAAGGTAACCAGAAATATATAAATAGTCAGATTATTGAATAGAATTATACAGTATAGGTTTGTTATATAGCATCCTTTAGCTATAATATACACGGTTTTAAAGTGGGACTAAACTTCAAAATTTCTTCCACAACCAAATTTCAAATAAAGCCGCTAAACTGGGCAGTACCTGGAGGACTAAAGAGGAGAGTGAAGGAGGAAGAGGGCCCAAAATGTGTCCATACTTCAAACTCCGCCCCTTCAGCCAACTGTTTATCAAAAACACTTGGCTGTAATCACGTGATGTCACGTAGTACTTGAAATTGCAATGGTTACTGGAGGAAGCACATACTCAGTGAAAACACTTTATGTATACACAAAAAAGTTGACTTAGTGTCCACTTTAAGCACACAGTGTAACTTTTTGGATAAGAGGGCTCCGTTACCATAGATACATTATTGCTTAACCAGGAATGTTCCATAGTATGCCACTAAAATTTTTCATCTAGCACTTCACTTACAGGTGTTTGACTTAGGCATGGGCATGATTAGTCGACTAATCAATAATTGATCATTAAGAATTTCATTGATAACATTAATTTCTAATCGACAAACCGAATGTAGGTTTCTGTGCACAGATACAAGGCTGCGTCTGACAGTGCAAACACTGGAGTTGCGCCTCAGTCCCATGTTTGGGCTCTGGCACCTCCTTGGAGATCACTATACCACTCAGTGAGTGTGTTTACATGCACATGAGTGTCCCTTTTTCATCATGGTGCATGTATACACAGTATCCCGGTTACTGCAACATAAAGAGCTGCACTAAACCTGCACACGTACGATCTCTGAAAACATGAACCATCTCCAATGCAACACACACACAGAACAGGCTCACCATCATCATCATCAGCAGCATTCCTCTGTCACAGAAAGAACACGTACATTCCACTGAGTCGTATCCTTTAGTCTGACAGAAGCTGAACCGCATCAGCACACAAGAGCTGTTTGGTTTTTTTATTCTCTTGCTTAGTTTATGCAAATTAGCCATGCAGTTTTAAGTTTAGTTTCTGTAGGACTTTTGCAAAGCTGCATTAAACACATTATAATCTCAAATGGGCTGATGTGGCTCTATAGTGGTTATGGTTTATATGTTGTAAAGTTGAGTTTATTTATGCAGATTAGTAATAGTAATAATAATGATGATACTTTTAATATAAAACCCTTAATGATTAATGGAAAATCAATCATTTATTCTCCTGACGATTAAATTTCATCAAATGCTCACAAATACCTGGAAAAACATTCATTCTAACCGTCCCGTAGTTTCGCCTGCTTATTTCTGTGGGGACAGATACATTAAAACTAGTAGTATATTATGGAACATTCCAGGTAAAGCAGGAGCATCTCCATGAGACAAGCAGGTGGTGAACCCTCCACCAGAAAAGTTACATACTGTAAATTTAATGAACTAAGGCTGTTTCCCTATAGGAAAAAAATATACAACATAAACACATAAACACAACAACTGTTTTTAGGCCATAAATTAAGTCATATCTATTTCAAAGAATTATTTTGTCAATAAAATAAAATACATATTATTTTTTACTAGTAATTCTATTTCATTCACATTTTAGAAGCTATTGTAGATTAAGTTATGTGGGTTAAAGTGATTTTTTTAATCACACACTGTAATCGATTGGACCAGTACTCTTAATTAAAATGTGATTAATTACACAACCCATACACATGCATAGATTGGACTCAGAATAATTACAATGTCTTGCCTAAGGGCACAGTAGCAGTGTGCATAAGCAGCAGGAAGAATCAAACCATCCACCCTTGTTTTAGTGCAAAATATCTCTTAGATATTTCTCCCAAACAAACAAGATTGAATTGTATTTTCACAATAAACTTCTCCCAACCTTTGTGTTTTGGTCTGACATTGGTAGTCTTGTTAAATTCCAATTCATTAGCCCGCCTGACAGTGTGAGAGTGTGAGTAATACAATTTCATTTTGGGGTTAATTTTATATCCTGCTCCATCCGAGTTCATTCAGATCGATCTCGTATTCATTATAGCTCCTGCCTGCGGGCGTCAGCAGCTTTTTAGCGCTTGATCTCAATTGCAGATTAAAAACAAAGCTACCTGTCTGTTTAGCATACACCGTTCCAACGCATCCAAAAATAATTAGTTCATTAAACACTTTTTGTACAGTTGGATCTCACTTCTCCTTTGCGACGCGGTGTAGGTGGTGATTTCTTAATTTAAAGGTATGTGCATTATGTAACGTTTTGGTTGGGGATCTGTCACCTGCTTGTTTCTGTGGATATGTCATTGATCTTTCTGGAATGTCCCACAGTGTGACTTTAAACAGCTCTAACTTACGTTTATTCAATTACAGGTCGTTTTAGAGCTCAAAAATAGTTACAAAAACAGGTATTCTGACTGTATGTGGGGTTGCTTCTCCACAGAACTGACCTGTAACGTGGTCTGGTTTGGTCTCCATAACAATAGAAAGGTTTAATGCCATACTGTGAAACATTCCAGACAAGGCAATAACATGGAGAAGCGCATTTGACGCACCCTCCACCAGAAAAGTTACACATTGCACCTTTAAAGTGTCAATTCAAAGCTCGTAACCATACAGATTACTGGAATTACTGGGAATAATTTAGCAAATAATTAACTTTTAAAAAATAAAGTTTCAGAATTTGGAGATTTTCTTAAAATTTTAGGTTCATCTAGTCAGTAGATCGGATAAAAATTAGTTTACTTACTTATGTGACATATTTCATTATCTAATTTATTTGAGTAAAGTAGCAGTGCAGCTTTTTTTTAAGTTAATAATTTAGTAAATAATTAACTTAAAAAAAATAAATTATAAATAAGTTTCAGAATTTGGAGTTTTTCTTAAAATTTTAGGTTCATCTAGTCAGCAGATCGGATAAAAATGAGTTTACTTAACACATTTCATTATCTAATTTATTTGAGTAAAGTAGCTGTGCAGTTTTTTAGGTTAAACTGTACCCTTTCTACAAACTTTTATTCAAAAATGTTAATAATCTTTACACAATTTGTCTCTTCCCTAAAGCATTTAAAGTTCCCATAATAATGTAAACAGTTACTTTTAACAGTTAAATAAAAAAAAAAACTTGACTCACCAATTTTCTCTTTCAGTATTTGACAGAATTTGATTTAGTTTTGCTTAGTAACGTCTTAATTAATAACATAACTTTTTAATGAAGTTGTTATTAAGCCTGAATCATTCTTAATAAACGATTTCTTCGTTAAGATAAAGTCTAATTAAGGTACAGTTATTAAAAAATGTTCCTCAAATCGCTTTACCCGTCTTGTTAACCACGTGCCGTCTTTCTCCGCCTCTCCAGTCCCCAGCGCCCCGCCCAGAGGTGTCACCGTGGCAACAGTGAAGCTAAGCAACGCCTCCAGCATCAGCGTCTCGTGGGAGCCTCCGCCCAGCGACCGGCAGAACGGGATCATCCAGGAGTACAGGGTAAACACGGAGAGACCCGGTTCACACGGCGGCGGCACACGCATGACGATAAGCACATGTGACATACACGGTCTCCCGGGCGACGGCGGTACAACAAAGTGCCACAGTAGATTTACACAGAGAGGCACTGGTGCATGGGAATTGTATCAAAAGCTTCAGTATTAATTATTTACTGGGCATAGCTTCATAGTTTAATCTGTTGGTCCAGTTTTATATAACTGTATTAATACTCTGGGGTGTGACGCTAACTGTAGGCTCTGCTCTGTCTGATGATTTAATAAACTTTAATCTTTATTTTAACATAATCTGACTATAAAGAACTGACTTAGCTGAAACCAAGTTTTTGTTTTGCAAGTCTCAAGTCTTTGACCTCAAGTCCGAGTCAAGTCCCAAGTCACATACAGGCAAGTCCAAGTCGAGTCTTGAGTCACTGGCCCCTAAGTCCAAGTCAAGTCCAAGTCAAGTCCAAGTCAAGTCCAAGTCAAGTCCAAGTCGTCTGCTTTGAGCTTCAAATAATTTCAAGTTCTTAAACTAAAGTACCAAATATAGCTTAGATTTTTGCAATTTATATGAATTTTAAGATAAATTGTACTTAAAAAAATCATAGTGTATTTATGTATCAGTATTTAAGAGTTGTAGAAATTAATTTAGTTAATTTTTGCTTTATAAATGTTTTGACAAGAACTTAGTGTGAATCATTACGGTCAGAATAGAAATACGTCAGATTTAAATGTGCTTCTCAAGTCACAGGCCTCAAGTCCAAGTCAAGTCCCAAGTCACTGACCTTCAAGTCCAAATCGAGACCCAAGTGTTAGTCCATTTCATCAAATCAGGTCTCAAGTCTGACTCGAGTTCAATTCACGATGTGCAAGTCCCCATCTCTGGCTGGAACTACGACAACAGTTTTGTTTTGTTTTTTGTTGAAAATCAAACTCCGAAACAGGAATATGAACTCTCTTTTTGAACACAGGCTCCTGAAAATCTGCTGTTTACATCCATTTTGTATTTTTTCTTGAGTTTTCAGACTGTTTTAAAACTTTTTTGACACTGTTTGCCAATGTGTGCATTGTGTCGCCATGGTAACTCCTGAATAGTCCACCATTAGAGACACATGTAGAACACCACCAGCGTCACTGCAAAGAATCAATAGAGTCTCGGTTGCTGTTGAGGGCTAGATGCTTTTTCCATTTCATAATTTTCTTGTTGCCATGGAGAGGTTATTGCTTTGCCTGGAATGTCCCACGGTATGGCATTAAACTTCCCTACATCCATGGAGACGAGCTTTTGATGTCACCAGGCCAAGTGCAGGTTAGATCAATCAGACCGCTCATAAAAAGAGATAAAAAAATATACAACATACATAAAAATAAAAACACAGAATTGCTTTAATGCCACTGTGGAATATTACAGCCAAAGCTCCATCCTTATTTTTTGCAACTAACCAGAAACTTACAACACAAAGGCATTAATGATTTGATTTGGTCATGGCTTATAAATGCACATCTAGTCGAAATTATGATTTTACATTTTCCTCAAAGTTTCCAAATCTGTTTCAATAATATTTTACAATTTAGTAATTAGCCGCAAAATTAGTCTTACATTGTTTTCAGCCTGTCCTCTAAAAACTCATCAACTTTTAATAATTACCACGGCAATACTTGGCATGCAATATCGGTCAAAAATGTCTATTATGATGATGATTTGCAAGAACACGGTGAACTCTTTCTTAGTCCTTGTACCGTTTAGTAATCTTTCAGCTACAAATGACCGTGAATATTTAGAACTTTTTTCTTTTTTTATTGAAAAAGAAGTACAAATGAATCCAAGGCTGCATTGTTAGACGGTGCTTAACCTTGTCACAATCTTTGGATATTAATTAAGATGCCGCAACGATTTCATTTTGTTATTAAATGACAATGAGATTTTAAGATTTCACAATTATCGATGATATTTGAATTGATTACAAACACGGAGCCTTTTTTAAATAATTGGTTGGTACTTTAACCAAACTTCGTGTAAGTTTTTGTTCACATTTGTCTATTCTAATTCTAAATGTACTTACTCATTTAAAGGTGCACTGTGTAACTACCGACCTGTCTTTGTGGAGATGTTATTGCTTTTATTTATTTATTTTTTGCTCTTGATATGAATTTGTTGGCATCAATTTAAAAAGTACAACAATAAAATCAAAATCTACATGAACAAAAGGAACAAGAAGATAAATTTTATAAACCCTGCTCCTTTCTTGCTCCTTTCCTTCATTGCTTTGCCGAGAATGTTCCACAGTATTGCATTAAATGTTTCTTTCTAACATTTATTTCATATCAGATGTTTTTATTGCTCAAAAATACCATGATAAAGACGCATTCTTACAATAAACGGAGTTGCCATTCCACTGATCTGACCTGTAACTTGGCCTGATGGTGTCCTGTGCTTGTCTCCATGAAGATATTAGTAGTTTAATGCCATATTGCGGGAGTTTCAAAGCAATGCAATAACATTTCCACTGAGACAAGAAGGTGAAAGATTTTTTATTTTATTTTTATCAATCGTACTGTAACATTTAAACCCCAAATCCTACTTTTACCATCAGTGTAAAACGATGCCATGAGTAGTTCTTGTTTACCAGACCCATTTATCTAAATGCAATGCAATGTAACTTTTGGTTGAGTCTGTCACCTACTTGTTTCTATGGATATGCCATTGATCTTTCTGGAATGTTCCACAGTCTGACATTAAACAGCTCTACCTTACATTTATTCAATTTCAGGTCCTTTTAGAGCTCAAAAATGGTTACATAAACAGATATTCTGACTGTGAGTGGGGTTGCTTCTCCACATGAACTGACCAGTAACTTGGTTTGGTTTGGTCTCCATAACGATAGAAAGGTTTAATGCCATACTGTGAAACATTCCAGAAAAAGCAATAACACGGAGAAGCGCATTTGACGCACCCTCCATCCACCAGAAAAGTTACACATTGCGCCTTTAAAGTATCAATTAAAAGCTCGTAACCATACAGATTACTGGGATTACTGGGAATAATTTAGCAAATAATTAAATAAGTTTCATAATTTGGAGATTTTCTTAAAATTTTAGGTTCATCTAGTCAGTAGATAGATAAAAATTTGTTTACTTACTTACTTAACATATTTCATTATCTAATTTATTTGAGTAAAGTAGCAGTGCAGTTTTTTAGGTTAAACTGTAGAATAAATCATACTAGAAATGTATGTCTACATAAAGGTAGAAAGGTTTAATGTCATATTGTGAAACATTCCAGACAAAGCAATAACATGGAGAAGCGCATTTGATGCACCATCTACCAGAAAAATTACATAATGCACCTTCAGTTTAAAGTTTGAAACCATGCAAATTACTGGGTTTACTGGCACAAATAAGAGAAGTACATATATTGCATGCTTTTAATAATTTAGTAAACAATGAACTTAAAAAATAAATAGATAAAAGATGGAATTCTGAGTTTGATTTAAAGTTTTAGGTTACCCTTGTATCTAAATGCTTGTGTGTCTATCTGTACAGGTTTGGTGTGTGGGCAGTGGCAGCGACAACCTCACCCGTCACCACATAAACCGCACCGTGGACGGTAACACCCTGAGCGTGGTGCTGAAGGGGCTGGTGCCCGGTGTGCTGTACCAGGTGGAGGTGGCAGCAGTGACCAGCGCTGGGGTGGGCACACGCAGCCAGCCAGTCTCCGTGCTATTCAGTAAGTCCCATTTTAAACGCTTTTGTTGATGATTGCAGTGTTTTTAAAGCTACAAAAAAGTCTGTGGCATCCTACTTGCGGAGTATTTATCAAATTAGAGACAGAAATTTTGCATTTAAGTGTGTTTTGTCTTACTATCTGGCAACCCAATATGAAAAACTGGAATTTGAATGTTTACTCCATTTCTGAGGACACAGATTTTTGCTGTTTTAAAAATGTGAAAAACAGAACTTGATCATTTTAAACGGTTTGTAATGATCCATCGTTATCCCTTATTTTCCTAACGCGTTCCTCACATTCTGATTATTCACTGTAATGGATTTATAAGCACTTTTCACAACTTTCAGAGACAAAAGTGGAGTTTACCTTCCAGGTTTGTCCATGATAAAAACTCTTTATAATTAGATGCATGCAGTGGTTTCATTTTGACCCTAAGAGTTTACAATATATTTAGATTTTAACTTATTTAATTAATGGTACTGCCCTTTTAATTAATTTAGTAAAGTCCTACGTGTACATCAAGTATTTAAAATGAACCAAATTCACCACTAACTCAAATACTTGTTCTTCTACAGAATTACCAACCGAGCACCCCTCCATGACCGGGGACAAGGGCGCCCCTAGTGGCAGCGGCGAGGAAGGCAGCGTAAGCCTGGCGGAGCAGATCACAGATGTGGTGAAGCAGCCGGCGTTCATCGCGGGTATCGGGGGCGCGTGCTGGGTCATCCTGATGGGCTTCAGCGTGTGGATCTACTGCCGACGCAAGAAGAGGAAGGAGCTCAGCCACTACACGGCGTCGTTCGCGTACACGCCAGCAGGTACGCCGCAGTTACTACATATAGGGTGTTTTAAATGTTGTTTTTAAGGTTTTGGGTACAATTCGAAAATCAGTGTGGAGAAATTTGAAAAAAGAAATAGATTTGTGATTTTTCTGAGTGATTCTGAAGTATTATGTTTAGATTCACAATATTGGCAAGATAATAGGATTCAGAACATTTAAGGACCCATATTACACTATTTTCTGAGTTATGTTATCATATAAAACTGTTTCCTCATCACAAACATGCCTGGAGTTTTGTTTTGTTTCATTCACACATGTTTAAAACTCAAACCCTGCACATTTAGGCTGAGTTCTTTTCTCAAACGGCAAACAATTTGTTCCACTTTGTGATGTCATGTGGTAATATAGGTACTCCACTGTGTTTTTAAACTCCTCAAAAACAGTCCTGGAGGTGTGTTTGGTTTCATTCACACACGTTTGAGTAACCTTTTATTATTAGACTGTCTATATATCTCAGGCTCAAAATGCCCTGTTCCACCTTGTGATGTCATGAAGCAGTATGTGTGAATGAAACAAAACAAAACTCTAGATATATTTTTGATGAGGAAACAACATTTTAACAGGAAATAGCATAATACTGGCCTTTTAATGAAAACATTTTAACATTAGAAGTTACAAGACTGGAATGTATTAGTAAGTATTCCTAATTAACCTTAATAAAGCATGAAGAAGGACTTAATTCATAATGAACAAATAGTTAAAGTATTAAAGAGGGGGTATTACACCTTCACTAGAACCATTTGGATAATTTCATCCCTAGAAATGTCAATCTCTACTAAACAAAAGTAGCTGTTAACTTAAACTACCGCTTCATGACATCACAAGGTGCAACAGAGCAGACTTAAGATAACATATTTTGAAGAAATTAGTAACCTCAAGATAATCCAAATGAAAAACGTGTTTAAAAATGTGTAATATATAGTAAGTATCAACACTGGCTTTAGAAAAACGTATTGTTCACTCTCCACGTTTTAATATTAAAAGTAAGTCCTAGTTATGTTTTACGTTTACAACCATTTACACTAAGAACATTGCTGCCTTACAAGTTCCGCTGTGCTAATAAAGACAGAGAAACCATTATCTCAAATGTTTAAATAAAATATTAGAAAGACGAGAGTATCCACAGAATCCAGCTCGGCCTTCAAGAGCAACGCAAAAATGTCTGTGCAAGAACACACTGTAGAGAAGTGTATAGAATCAGCCTATTCACTCATTATTTTAACATTTTTACACTGGCAGCTCATATTTCTCATAAAACTGTATAATTTAATATCAACTTTGAATAGAAGAGCACAGAGCAGTTAAAATAGGCCAGGCAAATGAAACATGTATTAGTCAGTTACACCTCCTCATGCTTTTGTCTCCTGTGCTCCAGTCGGGTTCCCTCACGGCGAAGGATCAGGACTCAACGGAAGGTAATTACAAAGCTTTCTTATTAATATTTTCTCGTCTTAAGCTTAATTATGTATTTTTGGAGTATAAAATCCTACTATCTGGAGGATGAGTAGCTTTGCCTGTTACCTATATGGGCAAAACTGGTTGAGAATAAATTTACTTCTATAGATTTTGTATTAATGTTAAAGGTGCACTGTGTAACTTTTCTGGTTGAGGTTATGCTGTTGCATGTTTTTACTGTGCCTTGGTTAGACTCTGCGCTATGACATTAAACTTATTTATCAAATATTTATTCAACTCTACGTGTTTTTATGGCTCAAAAATACACTGAAAAAGGACGGGCTTGCCTCTTCGCAGATCTGACAACATAACTTGACCTGGTGGCAGTCTTGTCTCCATGGAGATAGAAAAGCTGAACGCTGTGAAACAAATGAGGCAAAGCTATAAAATACTAACCCTCCACCAGAAAAGTTACACAATGCACCTTTAATGATAAGTCTTTAATTTTTCAGACAAAAACTGTGAAACTGAAACAAAAAAATTAAATGTTGAAATGTGTGATTTGGTCCAGAAATTCAGTATTTTAATCAAGTGTCATCACAATCTACAATGTACCATCTTATCTGTGGTGACTCATTTCTAAACTCTATGTCCAATGATTTGGTTGTTAAAACTAATAATTTTTCGAAGTGATTTGCTCAAAAAACATATTCTTATCATACAATTCTTAGCAGTCAAGGTTTAGAAAAGGTCTACAGGTAAAAAATCCAACTTCTGAGAAATCTTTAGCTGTGAAAATTGCACTTACTCGGGCTAAGAAATAACAGCAAAATTATTCTTTTTATCCCTGTAAATCATCATAATAGATATTTTTGACTTATTTTGCATGTTGAGTACTGCAATAGTCATGATTCAAGGTGTAGCTTTCATGGACATGTTATTGTTTTGTCTTGAATGTTTCACAGTATGGTATGAAACCTTTCTATCGTCATGGAGACCAAACTAGATCAAGTTACAGGTCAGATTTGTGGAGAGGAGACCCCGCTCACAGTCAGAATGCCAGTTTTTTAGGTATTTTTGAGCTATAAAACCACCTGTAATGTAATAAATGTAATGTAGAGCTGTTTAAAGTCATACTGTGAAACATTCCAGACTAAGCAATGGCCTGTCTATGGAGACAAGCAGGTGAGGTGACAGACCCCCAACCAAAAAGTTACATAATGCATCTTCAAAAAGTTGAGGATTGTTTTAGACAGAGTGAAAATACTGTAAAAGTACAATGTTTTGACACGACATTAAACTCTCATATATTTCCACAGACCCGGAGTTCTTGGAGCAGGTATGGGCAACTACCCTTGGCTGGCGGACTCGTGGCCCACCACCAACCTAGTCCACAGCGGGAAGGAGGCGGTCAACTGCTGCACAGCCAATCACAACACAGCAGACAGATACTACAACGGTAAGAAGAATACAAGGTTTTTATATATGCAGTACTACACAAGCAAGGGCCTATTTTTGCATAAAGTGACTATTCTGAGCCTTAAGGCAAGTTATAATGCTGTTACCTCCTCAAAAACAGACCTGGAGTTGTGTTTTGTTTCATTCAGACATGTTGGAGTAACACTATTATTTGACTGTCTATATCTCCAAAGCTCAAAATAAAATGCTCTGTTCCACCTTGTGATGTCATGAAGCGATATGTGTGAGAGAAAAGAAATGAAACTCCAGATATGTTTTTGATGAGGAAACAACATTATAACATAAAAAAAAAGCATAATACTGACCCTTTAATGAAAACTTTTTTAACATGAGAAGACTGGAATACAAGACTGGAATGTACTAGGTAACACTATATACTAACTACTCTTAATTAACCTTAATAAAGCATGAAGAAAGACTTAATTCATAATGAAACAATTAGTTAAAGTATTAAAAAGGAGGTATTACAGTTCTATGGCGTATTAACTGCTAACACATAACATATTTAGATCACCATGTTATCTTTTGTTGTTTGAAACTGCAATAAGTGCCCGAAACAACATATACACGTTTTTTAAATGATGAACCCTTTCTTTTACAAAACATTATAATATTATGAATGAAACTTTAAGAAAAATCCAATTTCAACACAAAGTTTTAACATGAACTTGTTTGCAAATAGGAATAAGTCAATTTTTCTTTGAAAATCCTGCAGTCTGCGTCCACTTTTCTCATTGTGGACATTTTGCTGATGAGGGTGTTATGGTCAAAATGATCGTCCTTTAAAAGAGGCAAAGAGGCTTCATTTGTGCTGCTCTGGTGGGAGAGGCCACACACAGAGGCGCTGGAGATGCTGCTATGATAAGTGGCGTAGAAAATTACTAATATTTTAATAGAAAATATAATTTAAATATTTTAGTAGAAAATCAGATGAGGGCCAGATTAAAGGTTTTGGAGGGCCAGGATCTGGCCCCTGGGCCGTATGTTTGACAGCTGTGCTCTATGGGTTAAGTTACTCCCCGTTCAGAGCGCATCGCATCAAGTCTGTCATGTTATTGTGTACAGTTTTGTATCTGCTCTTGTTGTATTTATGAAGATTAGAGATTAGGCTCGTGGGCTGAGCATCTTAACGTTAAAAGTAAGGAAGATTAAAATTGTTCATGGGAGAGATCACTAAATTATTCAAACATGCATGGACGACATCTAAAAGGAATGTTTTTGAAGAGGGAATCACATTAAAACATGGTTGAAAGCTAAAAAAAAAGAAATTGAATTTGCATAACCCCCCTCTTTAAGAATGATTCAGACTTAGTGCCTCCTTAATTAAGAAGTTACTAAACCTGGACTATTAAATAACTATTAGTTCATTATTAATTATGTCTTCCCTCAGGCTTTATTATTGCTGATTAAAGTATAGGTTTTATAAAGTGTAACCAATTATAATTTTGTGTGTGTGTGTGTGTTTTAAAAAAAGCTATTTTCTTCATAAAGGATTGCCACTGTTCATAATTTCGAAAAGCATTAATTACACATTCACACAACCTGACACAGAATGATTCTAAAATGAGTAATTTAATTATTCTGTTCAAATTAAATTATAACTTTCAGCTTGTGCCGCATTACTTTTACTTGTGCATAATAGACATATCCATGGCTCCAAATCAAGTAATTGAAACTAAAATGTCACTTGTATTAACAAATTAGAGAGATGTCAGTCATAATAAGAAAACGTTACGCAAGTTTACAAACCGATAAACAATCATCTTTATTTCATTTCATTTAATCAAAAACGTTTTTTTGTTTTTTTTTTCCAAATCTTTAACTTTATCTTTTATGTTGTTGTTGTTGTGGAATTTGATGTTGTAATTTCAGCCATGTTAATATCATGGCTTAAAGTCCTTTCAGCTGAGAAATACTTTTACTTTTGTTTATTTATACTGACACTGAACTTTGTGCCAGTTTTTTATTTCATGTGGATAGGCCCAGTAATTATAGAGATATTAACCATAAACCAGGTCAACAAATCTGACAATTACATAGCAAATTTTCTCAGTTCTCAGTTTTAATCTAGCAGGCAGGGGGTGTTCTACATGGATGTGTATGGCAGAATGTTTAAAAGTTACAATGGTGACACAATGCATACTTTAGTGATGTGTTTCCCAAACTTTTTTTCTGGGGATCCGTATTTTAAAAGTCACAAACCTTCATGACCCAAGTCAATAGACATTATTGGTAAATCACAAAATAAAGGTGGATTTGAACATTATTGAACATTAATGAGGATATTTTATTGCTGATTAAGTGATCGTGTATAGTATTACTCAAGTTTTAAACAATGAAAAACAGTAACTGAACCAGGAATAAATCCATAAGTCGCCTATTTGGAGATTAAATGTGGCCCATTTCTTTTTCTTTTCAACATTCGATTGAACCAGCAATATTGGAACAAAATACTCTAAAAATAATTACAAAAAGATTAGAAATGATACAAAACATGTTTTAACATTTCAACATGTGTCAGAACTGTATATTGCAGACCTACATGTAGATCGTGACAAGGCGACCCAAAAAAAAACTCTTGCGACCCACCTGAGGGTCACAACCCAGTCTTTGGGAAACAATGCTTTAGTGAACACAGCTAAAAAGTTGTAAAATTGTCTGAAATCTCAAAAAATACTAAATAGATTTAAACAAGACATTTTCAGAAGCCTGTAATAAATACAAGTGTTCATGGTTCTTTTTTGGAGTTTGATTTTCAACTAAAAGGTGAGAGTGTCTAACTAACTTGTGACTGCAATTTGATGTCTAAAAGTGAAAAAAAAACAAAAACTGCATAGCCCACTCAGATGGCCAATGTCCAAAAGCTTTTTTTTTAATTTTCAAATTAATTAAATTCAATCGTTTTGGCAAAAAGCCTTTGTCAGATTTTTTTTGCTTTTGGACTACAATTTGATGCCTGACAGCACAAATCATCTCACCTGTTGTAGTTCCAGCTAAATCAGCTCTTTCTGGTCAGACTGTGTTAAATAAAAACTCAGATTGAAGTTTTTGAACTTGAGTAAAAGAGCTTCAGACAGAGTAGTGCTTATAGTTAGTATCACACCTCCAGGGAACATTGATGACCAGGAAATTAAAACAATAGCCAGCAAAAGCAAAACACTAACATAATACATTTTCTTATCACAGAAAGTGGGATTTCCAACTACCTCAATCAGACCGAGAAGTACAGCATCGGCGGCTCCACTGAGGGCCCCATCTACAGCACCATCGACGCCACCAACGAAGACCTGCACTGTTTCAACTACGGCCAGCACGCCTCCACCGCCCCCTACGCCTCCACCTCCATCATGCCCTTCAGCAGCCAGCCCCAGGCCCCCCCGCCCCCTCCCCACAGCGGGGACACCACGCCGGGGGAGGCCCACTGGATCACACAGCCCGGGCCCTCCTCGCAGTACGCACAACCCGACCGCTGCAATGGTAAGCAATGCATTGTGGGACAGAACTTGGTCGATGGAAGATATATTGTGTTTTTTAGTATTAAAGCAAGGGTCTCTAACCTTTCTCATCTGGTGAGCTACACTTTCAAAACGAAAATGCCAGAGAGCTACTCATTTTAGTGGTTGTAAATAATTTTGTAAATATAAGAGCCATAAAAGGGGGAACAGTTTGATGTCTTTAAAACATTTACACAACTATTATCCGTTTCTTAATGCACAAAGATAGGCATCAGAATGATACATTTACAGTGATAATAGGCATTTAATCAAATAAAATTGTTATTCAGAGCAATACATATGATTCAGAAAACCTTTAGCGAGCTACTTGGAAAGGGGTGGAGAGCTGCTGGTAGCTACCGAGCTACAGGTTGAAGACCTCTGTAATAAAGTATAACATATATAGATTGAATTTTGTACATTATAAACCATCATATTACTAAAAAGACTTGATCATAAAAACAGGTCCAAAGACTTTCTATTCAAAACTGTGGAATTGATAAGCAGTAAACTGAATAATTTCAATATCTTGATTTGATTTTATTGCTGAAATATGGCTAAAAGTTTATTATTTATTATATTTATTATTTTTTTTCATAATTGCAAGTAAATGGATAGAAGTAGACAGAGATGGGGGGTAAGTGAAAACGGAAATTTTCTAAGCACTCAAGCCTCAAATGAACGACAATACAGGAATATTGAAACTTGTGTAAGTCCATTTGAGTGATTTCACGATTAGGAAAATACCCTTACAACATGGTTAAGACCTCATAAAAATTGATTTCACATATGTCCCTCTTTTACATTTTCATAACTTTTAGCCAGACATTACTGTACTTTAATCCATTTCCATTCTTCAGGCAAACCCAAGCAGAAGCCCATAGGTAAAGCGGTGAAAACTCCCTCTCTGACCTGGATGGAGTCTCTGCCCCCTCCTCCCCCCCTCGACAACCTGGACCAGTGCGACCCCGATGACCTCCCCTCAGAGCACGAGGAAATGGACATAGGGTGAGTCTGTTTACACGCTAACTCACTGGCTCGCTAATGGAAACACCACAGAGCCCGATAACTTTTCAATAATGTGTCTGTCCATTTGAAAAGCCATTTGGTTTGATATGAACTAGTTTTGCTCACGTCAAACTGAAGCGGTCAGTCGGGTATTAGGTCAAACTGCTTATCTGAATTCTAATGAGAAGGCCATGATAAAACATCGTATTCTAAAAAGCTTCATCTCTATCATATTTATTAGTTATTTTCAATCGGGGTGTAACGATATCCAAGTCTCACGATACGATATTGTCACGGTATGAACTTCACGGTACGATATTTATTGCGATATCATGGGAAAGCTCACGATATGATGGGGAGACTCACGATTAGGGATGTAACAATATCCAAATCTCTCTCTACGATATTTTCACGATAAACATCTCACAGTACGATATTTATTGCGATATTTTTTGGAGACTAACAAAACTGTTAATATGTTTGCCTTGACACGACTTAATCCAAAAAACTAAGACTTAAAAGTGCTTATAACAGTTATTTCTGTAGTCTGCACTGAAATGGAGCGAAGGATCATGGTCTATGTAGTTCCCTCTGTCTTTTATTTTTTTTAGCTATTGCTGCACCATAACTCTTCATTGAAGCAAAGAGACTTGTAATTCGATATATTGTGATGATCCACGATATTATTGTGAGAACTTTGATGATACAATGTCACGATACTTTGGTTTTGTTACATCCCTAATTTTCTGGTTCAGTTTCGGTTTTAATGCGGTAAATTGTATAAAGAATCGGACGTCACCTATAGCGTTCAACTCCTGTCAAATTAATAAAAATAAAAACACCAGGATCACGTAGAGCGTTTTAATACGAACATTTTAAAACGATGAGACCCACTGCAGCACTTACAAAGAGAGTGGTGACAATTTTTCAACTGTAGCCAGAGTCGATGGAGCCGGAAGCACCCTCCTGCTCACTTCTTATTTGAAAAGTGACGGCTAGTGGGTTAGCTATGCCCATTTATATATACACTCTATGGGTAAAAGTGAAACCGCAACAGTTATTTTAAACAGTTTCATTATCCTCTGTTCATTTATGCAGCCGTCCAATCACAATCATCGTTTAATATTGAACGCAGTGCTGCCGCCGGAGAGTAAAACAACTCAATTACCCCGGCCTTGGTCAATTGCTTTAGTGATTTTGCTGTGTTCCCAATCCTTTAAACACTATTAGCTGAGTTGCACCTTGACGCTCAGGGTTCTACAACAAACTATTATTCACAATCAAAGAAAGCGCACAGGGAGAAGATTAGCCTCCCGTCGCTTTAGTCGTGTGGTAAAGCCCAGTCATGGTGGATTGGAAGTTAAGCGTCCTGTATTACACTCAATTGACTCTTGTGAGCTCTAAGACACGTTATAATGTTGTTATCTTATCAAAAATATACCTGGAGTTGTGTTTTGTTTCTTTCACACATGTTTGATTAACACTTTATTATTAGTCTGTTTACATCTCCAAAGATTAAACTGCTCTGATCCACCTTGTGATGTGTTAACGACTACTTTTTACGTTTTGTTCAGTAGATATTGGCAATTCCAGGGCTGAAATATCAAAATGATTCTAGTGAAGGTTTATGGAGTTTATAAACACAATGGAGCACTTCCTGTATTACCACATGATATCACTAGGCAGAACAGAATGTGTTCTTTTTGAGAGAAGAACTGTTGTTGATGAGGAAACAACACCATCTAGTGCCTCTGCTCAATTTCATTTCTCTCCAGTGATTAACTCAGGAATCGGAATACACTAGATGGTTCGCAAAAGCCCCGGTAGTGTGAGTCCGGGCACCAGCCAATCAGCAAAAAGTCCATACATTCTGTGTTGGTCTAGATCAAGGATTTAAAAGCGGAACAAAGAGAATGTTTATTGAATTTTATCAAGGGGAAAGACATTATTGCCCTTCTTCCTACGGGATTTGGGAAAAGCCAGTTAGTCCAGTCACGACCAAATAGCAGCGATTGGTTAAATAAAAAAAGTACCCGCCTACTGTCGAGCGAACAAATCCTAATGCTGCGAGGTCAGACGGTTTCCGCAAATTGAAACAACAACAACATTATAACATAGATCAGAAAATAGTATAATATGGGCCCTTTAAAGCCGCAGTATGTAACTTTTAGTGAAGCATAGACTTAAGTAAAAGCATGTTTTTGTTTTTGTGTGTATTTATTGCACCAAAAAAATGTGTCCTTACTGTGAGCGGGCTTGTATTTCCTCAAACCTGACTCTTACTTCTGCTTGTTTCTATGGAAATGTTGTGTATTTGGCTATAATGAACTAACTATAGGTGTATTTTGGGCACAGGTCTGATGAGGAGTGGTGTCCCCCGCTCCCGGAGAGGACGTACCTGATGGAGGGCTGTGAGGACGGATCATGTCCCAGAAACAACGCTTCATCTCCGGCCACCTCCTACAGCCACCAGTCCACCGCCACTCTAACACCATCGCCGCACGAAGAGCCGCGACTGCCCCACGACCTGGCACGCTACAACGCTCCCGATAGTCAGCAGCTTGCACGGTATGTTCGCTCATCTGGACAGAACTCATTTTTCTATTCATGTGTCTATTAATAATTAACATTGTGAGATATTCAGCAGCAGGCATGATTTGTTAGCTCATTTGAAAATGGTTAAATTTTTCTGTCCATGTATCCATTAGTAAAAATGTGTCACAGTGAGACACGGTGTGTAGTTTTGTTTTTTTCAGATGACACTGGACAATCTATAGCGTGTCTATAATGTAAAAAAGTATATAATTTTATCTATCGTTCAGTTTAGATTAAAAAAGAAAGTGTTTGTTATTGTTAAATGTGGATGAATATAGAGGGGGATAATGGACCACCTTGACCCAACCAAAACATAAGATTTTATTCTACATAAATAGTATCCTGGATGAATGAAAATACTTGATAAATATTACAGAGACAAAGCTGTATACAAGAATATGTTTATTTCATTTGCCTTTAATTCATGGCCTCCCCATTGCTTTTTCAATTCATGTACTTTTAAGTTATATGACCTAAGGATTACTCAAACATGTATGAATGAAACAAAACACACCTCCAGTTATGTTTTTGAGGAGGTAACAGCTTTATAATATAACTTAAGTAATTAATTTTGTGTAATATAGCACCTTTAAATTTGACTTGGACAATAACAGTTCATATCACATAGAAAAATAATTAGAAACTCTAACCAAACAGCAATATGAATTTAGCACGAACTTACTTGTATAAAAGGCTTCAATTAGTGAAAACAATTCCCAAAACAATACGTTTTAGCAGGTTTAAAATGCATGTATTCAGTGACATTTGGTGTGAAAATGCCACAGTTAATGGACGAGCTAAAACCCTAACAATACATTATCACTGTCCACAAGTGAACAATTAGAACACCTATTACTGCTGCTATTGTCAAACAGGACAGTTCAGTTTTCTTTTTTCTTTTCTTTTTTTCCCAGTTTTTTCCATGACATTCTATTTGTAACGTAGACTATATGATTCTTGTAATTTTGTCAAGTTAATATCACAGTTTCTGATAAGAAGATTTGTACAATTTATATATGGAGCGTATTGTCTAAGGCAAAGTAAAAGGGAAAAAAAAGTAGCAGAGTAGCAGTGATTGTAAGGGTATAGTTTTTGTTTTGTTTCATTATTGTACAAATATTTTAATCCAAATAAATATGTAGGTTTCAGAGTAAGGAAAAATTAGGACTGTTGCATAGCAAGTGACAAGAGAAAACAAAATATTTAATACTTTTGAATGGTGAAAAGTCCTTAAAATGTTGAAGTGGTGCCTGTAACAGAAGCTGAATACATTTACAGGAACATTTTAATACTAGTATTTATGATGGATTTTAAAATATATATCATCTGATTATCAAAGCGGTCTCTGTAAATATTGTATTGTTCTGTTTTCTTTGTCAAAGTGAATCATTGACATATTTCTTGTGAACTATTTTAGAACAGTTGCTATAGCAATTAAGATGAAACCCAAGAGTATATTTACAAGAACATTTTAGTACTTTTTTACTATTTCTGATGGATTACAAAACATATCTAATCATCAACAACTCACCAAGCATTATTGTTTGTTTTCGTTGTTGTTGTTGTTTTTATCAAATTCAATAATTGTACTTTTTCTCGTGCACTTTTCTCAATCCCTGATGTGGTATTTTTCTTCCTCTCACAGCAGACGTTTGCCCTGCAGCCCGGTGCCCGCCCCTCCAGCTCTTGGCCCCTCGCTCACCCAGTCCAACCCAAACCTGTGTGGCCCCGCCCAAGTCGCCATGACGGAGGCCGGCACGCTGCCCTGCCCAAGCTCCGCCCACCGCAACTTCAACAGCCTGGGGGCGGGGCCTAATGACGACAGCAGCGCCGCAAGTACACCCGGTAGGAGTCACGTACTACTTATTACTAGATTTCAAATTACATCACAAAAAAAAAAAAAAAAAACCTGCCAAAACACCAATACTAGCTACTTTTACTTTTCCTATATTCAAAGTTAGAATAAGTACAGAAATATTTCTTTAAAAAAAATAATAAACTGTTTGGGATATGTTGACATAAAAAGAGCTTTAAATAAATTTAGGCAAGGCAAGTTTATTTGTATAGCACAATTCGTACACAAAGTGCTTTACACAATAAGAAAAACATTAAAATCACAATTAAAACAAATCAAAAGATGAATAATCATCATAAAATTAAAGATTAAAACTAAAAAAGACAGAGAGACATTAATTACATAAATTAGAGAGAAGAATGTGGAATGAAAACCTTTCAGTCATCTGCAGCTAAATAGAACCATTTAACCATTTAGTTTAATATTTTTAGACAAATTATGCTAAATTGTTATGCTTTGATATTACAGTGCATTTTTAGAGGGGATTTTTAAATAACATTTAACAGAATCAACAAAATATGCTTATTAGGGGTTTATCGTATTATCCTTGTTCCATTTTGAAATTACAATTATGACAAAAATCTGGATACATATTGCAGTGTTTATTTTTACAATTTCTTCTTTAAAAATAGTATAAAATCTTGAATAAATCTTGTATCTAACTGCCTTATCTCTCTTATCTCTGCCTTCACAGTGCACAGCCGGTCCCCTGCAGACACATGCACTCCTCCAAGCCAAAAGTCCAGAGTCAAGAAAAAGAGCTCCAAAACTTCAGGATACAGGAGAGATTTACAAGGAGGTGAGTCACTATTCCAACTTCAGATTAAACAAAAAAAAAAAACTCACGAAACACGATCTAAATGAGCAGAGGAATTAGCTCCGAGCCAGAGACTGAATAAACATGATAATTACGACGTTAGACCATCTGAGACTCAGATCTGCCATCGAAGGTGTGATTTTGAAAAAGTCATGATTTAAACTTGGAGTCTTTGTTACTAACACCAAATGTGAGCTATACTTACACTTTTCTATTTAGTTCTTCTTCTTTTACTGAAAAAACATACCTCAAACTACAACACACGAGATAATTTAAGACCTAAATAGTTTTAGTAGAAGTATACTTGGCGCCATTCAAATGATTGACTATTTGTTTGAACTGTTAACTGTTCATACAAGTTTTATTACTGTGAAACACACAGATAAGAAGTAGTAGTAGCAGAATGTACAACAGTAGTAGTAGCAGCAGTAGTAGTAGTAGTAGTAGTAGTAGCAGTAGCAGTAGCAGTAGTAGCAGTAGTAGCAGTAGTAGTAGCAGTAGCAGTAGCAGTAGTAGTAGTAGCAGTAGTAGCAGTAGTAGTAGTAGCAGTAGTAGCAGTAGTAGCAGCAGTAGTAGCAGCAGTAGCAGCAGTATTAGTAGCAGTAGTACCAGTAGTAACAACAGCAACAGTAGAAGTAGTAGTAGATATAGCAATAGATATGGCTAGTATTTGTAGTAGTAGTAGTAATAAGTAATGGTAGTGGAAGTAGTAGTAGCAGTAGTAGCAGCAGCACCAGCAGTAGTAGCAGTAGTAGTAGTAGTAGTAGTAGTAGTAGCAGCAGCAGTAGTAGAAGCAGTAATCATAGTAGCAACAGTAGTAGTAGTAGTAGTAGTCACAATAGCAACTGTAGTAGTAGCAGTAGTAGTAGAAACTGTAGTAGCAATCGTTGTAGCAGTAATAGTAGTAGCAACAGTAGTAGTAGTAGTAGTAGTAGTAGTAGCAGTAGTAGCAACACAGAGTAATGGTAGTAGCAACCGTTGTAGCAGTAGTAGTAGAAGCAGTAATCGTAGTAGCAACAGTATTAGTATTAGTGTGAGTAGTCATAGCAACTGTAATAGTAGTAGCAGAAAACTGAACTAAATACCATAAACATACGTCTCCTGTCTCTTGCTCTCTAAAAGTCCAACCCCACCACATTTTAAACCTGAAAACAACCCCTTATTATTACCCCTGATTATTATATTTATGTAATTGTGTCCACAGATCTGCCCCCTCCCCCCGAG